>NC_134271.1:63296993-63896993 GCF_031893055.1 Leptodactylus fuscus
CACTTTTTAACTCTCTTATTTACACTTCGAGAACCTTCAAGAACATGTCTTAATGCTAAGTTCACCTTCAAGGAATCTAACTGGGAATTGCGTGTGTAGCATTCCTCAGCACCTTGGCCTTTTCTTCTGACCACTGCTGGACATCACATCTTGTAGACAGATTTCTTGATTTTGCACATTTCCTTCTATCGGGTGATTTATTGTGCAATTTTGTCATAAACTGTATGTCTTCAGAAAACCCTGACCTCACTAATGTGTTCATTTGGTTTTGGCCAGGATTTTGCCAAGAATATCGCTGCAAACTGTGCTTTTCTCTTTGTTTGTTGGAAATCCTGATAGAAAATCCTGTAGTAAATGTAAAGACAGACAAGGTCTAAAACACAGTCTGTGTAGCAAGAAGAAGCAGTAAGACATGCAGACATATAAGAAGTGTCTGTCAATACATTTCTGTATGACACTTGGTCTTACTATGCCTTTCTTCACAGATCGGATATCTCAAAGTAGTCAATAGAAAAAGCTGTTTGTGAGGAGGAGGGACATTTCTCACCCAGCCCAGGCTGCTCCTTTTCAAGTAACAGGATCGTAGTTCTGTGCAATTACTAGAATAGGAGCGTTGCTGCGTGTACTTCCCATCCGCGGCACCAGTTTCCAGAATCTGGAGAGCTGATCTGTGCAAGGTCTGGGTATCAGACTTCATTCTGATGTGGATAGGATAGGTCATCAGTATGAAAAATCCATGGAGTGGAATCCATGCGGCCCTCAACTTTAACAAGATTCCCGGTGCCGGCATTGGCCACACAGCCCCAAAGCATGATGAAACCTCCACCAAATTTTACAGTGGGTAGCAAGTGTTTTTCTTGGAATGCTGTTTTTTTTGGACGTCATGCATAATGCCTTTTTGTATGACCAAACAACTCAATCTTTGTTTCATCAGTCTACAGGACCTTCTTCCAAAATGAAGCTGGCTTGTCCAAATGTGCTTTTGCATACCTCAGGCGACTCTGTTTGTGCCGTGCTTACAGAAACGGCTTCTTTCTCATCACTCTCCCATACAGCTTCTTCTTGTGCAAAGTGCGCTGTATTGTTGACCGATGCACAGTGACACCATTTGCAGCAAGATGATGCTGCAGCTCTTTGGAGGTGGTCTGTGGATTGTCCTTGACTGTTCTCACCATTCTTCTTCTCTGCCTTTCTGATATTTTTCTTGGCCTGCCACTTCTGGGCTTAACAAGAACTGTCCCTGTGGTCTTCCATTTCCTTACTATGTTCCTCACAGTGGAAACTGACAGGTTAAATCTCTGAGACAACTTTTTGTATCCTTTCCCTGAACAACTATGTTAAACAATCTTTGTTTTCAGATAATTTGAGAGTGGGCTGTCCATGCTTGGCGACCATCAAACTTAACTGAACTTGAATTGTTTTGTAAGGAGGAATGGTCCAAAATCCCTTCATCCAGGATCCAGGAACTGATTAAAAGCTACAGGAAGGGACTACAGGCAAAAGGAGGATGTACTAAATATTAATGTCACTTTTCTGTTGAGGTGCCCATACTTTTGCACCGGTCATATTTTGGTTTAATGCATATTGCACATTTTCTGTTAGTACAATAAACCTCATTTCAATCCTGAAATATTACTGTGTCCATCAGTTATTAGATATATCAAACTGAAATGGCTGCTGCAAACACCAAAATATTTAGAACTAAAAATGATTAAGATTAATAGGGGTGCCCAAACTTTTTCATAGGACTGTACCTATGCAGAAAACACCATTGTTTCCATTGGTATAATTGAGATGTTGCAGCTTTTTTGCTGCAGATATTTTTCTGCACCGTGTGGATGAGATTAACCAAAATCCCTTCCATTTTGCAAGTGATGTAAAAAAGCAGAATTTTTTGCCTTTTAGTCAAAACGCTGTGTTTTCGCAACCTGGGGCCCCAGCCTTAAGCCTTTTTTTGTTGCAGTCATTGGCAGGGTCTCTGTATCTGGATATAACTCTAGATACAGCTCCGATCATTGAAGCCTATTAAAATGCTAGGACCTTGTGACCACTGGAGCGCATGGAGATACCAGATGTTACCTAAACACAAAGTCAGATGGTTGCTATGCAACACGAACTTACACATCCTGCAAACTACAGTACAGGTGAAAGAACACAAAGCCTGTGAGTGTGTAATACTAATGAATCTATGTGCACGCAGAGACGAGCGACGAGGTACACTTTAATTGAAAATGAGAGATCATTAATACAATCTCTAGAGGAATCGGTAGCATCACAAAGCAATGTGATATATAGAAGCAGAAGATGAGCACTTCCCCCCTGTATGGCTTCTAGTAGCACAGGGATTATACAGCTGTGTAGCCGGAGGCCTTATTTAACCAGTGGATAATCTACGTTGCGGTCACTGTGCTTACCATGCACTGAAGCACTTGCTGTACGGGGTGAGAGGCCCCTCATTCAAGTGTTTCATTGTCAAGGGGAAGACATTAACTTGATATATTCCCATCAACAATGCAAGCTGTTTGTTTAATGGTAGAGTGAAAGGGATACTGTAGTTTATGGACATCAATATGCATGACCGTGCTGCCACTAGAAGTCAGTGACGTTGTAGAGGTGCATGACTTGTCAGGCTTGTGTGATTGCGTGGCTTTGTTTTGGCTTGGTGTTTATGGTGGCTATAGTATTTATGTGAATCCAGCTATTCCTCATGGTCTGCAACGTTCAGTGTCTGAACAAGCAGTTGGAATACTATGAAATCTGTTTGCTTGTGGAAGATTAAGGTATGCGGAAAATATGTATTTATCCCTGAAAGCACAAATTCCCTCTCTGAAGTGTCCTGAGGTCTCACCTCAGAGCATGTTATAGTGGGTGGGGGGGGGGGGGAGTGGAGCATTATGCTCTGTGGAACCACTGTGGGGGCCATATTATATTAGGGGCCACTGTCCAGTGGGGTGGGGGCTCTGTGGAGCATTATACAGTAAATGCAGGCTGTAATAAAATTGCACGATCACTATAAAACATACTGTTACTGTAAATAGCGAAGGGGTCACAGTGCTTGCAAAAGCTCCACGGTCCCTTCAAAAAGCTGATCAGCAGGTGCCCTTGGTGTTGGACCCCTTCAGATCTCGTAGATCTTAGATTGCTAGAACTCTACTGATCAGCTCTTTCCCTCAGCACAAAGCTCACAGTAATGTTTGCATGCCAGTGCTGTGCTGCTCACTCACCATATTCTGGATAACCACGATGAGGGTACTATAGCTGTATCCCTATCAAGTATCTGAGATACTGTTGTAGTTCCCATAACCATCACTGTCAAGAATGCGCTGTGAGGAGGGGGAACTATTATAGTCCCCTCCACAGGTTATAGAAAGTAATTGTGTTCTAATAGCTCCCCAAAGGTAATTGCTCCCACCAAATAATAATTGGTAGTTGTTCTCCTACATTTGTGAGTGCACTATTGCCGTAATAGTGCCCTAATGGCACCCCTAAACAGTTCCCTTCCACGTAGGTAATGGTATTTATTGTGAGGGGCACTATTACAGTAATAGTGTTCCAGAGCCTCTTGATAAACCCAGGCATGATTTATAGGTCCTTTATTAAGAATGACATGCAAAATGCCAGTCGCAATAAATCTTGCTTAGAAGGTACTTTTTATGGGCCAGGCTATGGTGGAATAATCTTTTTGGCATGAGTTTGCTAGGTTCATGCTTAGATTGTATTTTAGCTGTACTGAAAAATGTAGTAAACTCTGCTTTTCAATACAACAGCTTACTGCAAACATGATGCCTCTTACATAAAAGTCAAAGGCAGATATATATAGCTGCATAGCATATACTGTACAGTCATGGCCAAAAGTTTTGAGAATGATACAAATATTAATTTTTACAAAGTCTACTGCTTCAGTTGTTCTAATGGCAATTTGCATATACTCCAGAATGTTATAAAGAGTGATCAGCTTAACAGCAATTACTTGCAAAGTCAATATTTGCCTAGAAAATGAACTTTATCCCCCAAAACACATTTCAACATCATTGCAGACCTGCCTTAAAAGGACCAGCTAACATCGTTTCAGTGATTGCTCCATTAACACAGGTGTGGGTGTTGATGAGGACAGGGCTGGAGATCAATCTGTCATGATTAAGTAAGAATGACACCACTGGACACTTTAAAAGGAGGCTGGTGCTTGGCATCATTGTTTCTCTTCTGTTAACCATGGTTATCTCTAAAGAAACACGTGCAGTCATCATTGCACTGCACAAAAATGGCCTAACAGGGAAGAGTATTGCAGCTAGAAAGATTGCACCTCAGTCAACAATCTATCGCATCATCAAGAACTTCAAGGAGAGAGGTTCCATTGTTGGCAAAAAGGCTCCAGGGTGCCCAAGAAAGACCAGCAAGCGCCAGGACCGTCTCTTAAAAGCGTTTCAGCTGCGAGATCGAGCTACCAGCAGTGCAGAGCTTGCTCAGGAATGGCAGCAGGCAGGTGTGAGTGCATCTGCACGCACTGTGAGGCGGAGACTCTTGGAGCAAGGCCTGGTCTCAAGGAGGGCAGCAAAGAAGCCACTTCTCTCCAGAAAAAACATCAGGGACAGACTGATATTCTACAAAAGGTACAGGGAGTGGACTGCTGAGGACTGGGGTAAAGTCACTTTTTCTGATGAATCCCCTTTTCAATTGTTTGGGACATCTGGAAAACAGCTTATTCGGAGAAGACGAGGTGAGCGCTACCACCAGTCTTGTCTCATGCCAACTGTAAAGCATCCTGAAACCATTCATGTGTGGGGTTGCTTCTCAGCCAAGGGAGTCGGCTCTCTCACAGTCTTGCCTAAAAACACAGCCATGAATAAAGAATGGTACCAGAATGTCCTCCAAGATCAACTTCTCCCAACCGTCCAAGAGCAGTTTGGCTATCAACAATGCCTTTTCCAGCATGATGGAGCACCTTGCCATAAAGCAAAGGTGATAACTAAATGGCTCAGGGAACAAAACATAGAGATTTTGGGTCCATGGCCTGGAAACTCCCCAGATCTTAATCCCATTGAGAACTTGTGGTCAATCATCAAGAGACGGGTGGACAAACAAAAACCTACAAATTCTGACAAAATGCAAGCATTGATTGTGCAAGAATGGACTGCTATCAGTCAGGATTTGGTCCAGAAGTTGATTGAGAGCATGCCAGGGAGAATTGCAGAGGTCCTTAAGAAGAGGGGTCAACACTGCAAATATTGACTTGCTGCATTAACTCATTCTAACTGTCAATATAAGCTTTTGTTACTCATAATATGATTGCAATTATATTTCTGTATGTGATAAAAACATCTGACAAACACACATAAAAACCAGAGGGCAGCAGATCATGTGAAAATATAATATTTGTGTCATTCTCAAAACTTTTGGCCATGACTGTATAAGCATATAGTTGCACAAGTCTGTTATCTATGTTTTTCATAACAATTTAACTACACAGTATTAGCTGAAAGATGTAACTCAGTCACCATATAAACAATAGCACCGATAGACTTGACATTCGTGTCATGTTTCATGTTATCTTGGTGTTCATAGCATCTGATGCCTATGCATGTATAGGTACAGTATATACAAGCTATTTCTTGTAAGTGCATGTACGTGTACAGAAATCGGACATTACAGAACTGATAATACGGGCTGATATTTTTTTTATAATCCCGTGTTGTACTCCAAATGTAAAAGGTTAAGTATGCACAATTTCTGCACCCTATAAGTAGTTAATGTAACAGCATCCATGATATAGGTTCTGTATATATTGGATATATCGAATATAACCAGAGGATCAGATATTTGGACACTGACCCCTGTAAGTGAAATTCATCTCCAGCAGCAGTCAGAGCACTGCAGAGGAGTCACTGTGCAGCAGATGGGAAAGATGGAAGAATGTTAGGCACTGCCCCTGCTCCCTTCTCTCCCTTCCCTCTTCCCCTGTCAATCACCTGTGACTAAGTCATGTTTTGTAATTCCATCAGAAGACTGCATCACTGTGTTCTGCCACCTGCTGGTCAAAAATAATTAGGTATCCTCTCAAATATAGTACACATTATAACTTTAAGGGGTTGTCCAGGATAGGTTGATCTACTGATGACCTATTTACAAGAGAGGTCATCTGTAACAGATTGATCATGGTCTAATACTAAAGCCTGTGCTGATCAGCAGATGCTCAGCACTGCTTCTATTTAAGTAAATGGGAGCGAAACTGCAGTGTATGTGCAGCAACCCAATTGTAGAGAACGGAGAGTGTGGAATAAGACGACACAGGCTGTGCTGTCTGCTAGGCCTGGTACTAGCCCAACTCATACACCCCGAACCCTCCACAAGGGTTGTGCAGAAAAGGTGGTCCTGCACTTCTACCTGTTGGATACAGTAGTGTTCTTGTCTTCCCCCGGGGCACTCCTTTTTGGACAGTGGACCTCTCCACATTGAGCCATGTGGATGTTGTTCAGGTGATGCCCTTGGTATTGGTGCAGGCAACAACTCAGGAGTCCAGCAGTTGTAGGGTAAACCAAATAACTTTTATTGAACAACGCCAACAGATGCTCCAGCAGCTTTGCAAGATGGATACAGCATACAATTCAAAGGACAATGTCCAAAACTTAAGTGTTTAGCCACAGCAATATAGACACTGTAGTACTTGACGTACTTTTCTCCTCTCCTCCTCTTGTTCCACTCCCTAACTCAGCAGATAGGGGACTGTAGCAGGGCTATGAGTACTGAAATGGAACACTCCGGTAAGGTACCTCTGTAGCTCCTATTGGCACAGAAAACAGTGTCTCTTGGGAACCCCAAAGTTCTCTCACTAACTCTGGGCAGCTTCTGGTTGTACCTTGGAATAAGGTGGCTGATGCTAGAACACTGCTCTCTGCAACTGACCGGTTCTGGGATAGACCTGGACTGAACTGGACTTCTAGCCCTCTCGATCTCAGAACTTCTAAGCTTCTGAACCACTGGACCGCCTTTGCTACAGCTACTGAAGAATATATACCCTTTCCTAGAACCCTGCCCCATGGCCTGTGATTGGTTATGAGGTGATACAGTATTAAATGAAAGTGCGTATGTACAGTAAAATGGCAGACAAATTGCTTTTACCATAGACACACAAACAAACAAGACAACTCCGGGGTACATGTAACAAACTCGAAACATATAGCAGTATTACTTTAGGATGCTGAATATGGACCAGAAGCTGTATAATGGAGTGTCAAGTAAATGCAGTCCTGCTCCCATTCACTTGACTAAGAGCAGAGCTGCTTCCGGCCATATACCTTACATACGGCTTCCAGTGGCTGAGTTGGCTGTTTGATGTGGGGTCCAGCTGTTGGACATTAACTGATCTGATGCTGATAAACTATCCTGTGGCTGGGTCATCGCTATCAATTATCTTCAGATCCTGGACAAACCCTTTAAGCTGAAGATCAGAAGCAATGTCAGAAAACATTGTTTTGCCGAAAGAGTAGTTGAGAGTTAGAACAAACTTATAGCCGATGTAATTGGGAAATTTATAGTAAGTGAATTTACGTATGATTGGATTATACACGTCTATCATAAGATAAAATGGTAATAATGTAAGGGCAGACTGGATGGACCAAGTGGCCCTTTTCTGCCATCAGTCTTATATGTTTGTATGTACGAGAATACAGGAACACCCGAGCTTGTAGTATATGAAGTGTTGAATTAATGTAAGAGTATTGTTGAGCAGCAGGAACCTCCTCATCCTCACAAAGAAGGACGTGTACATCAAAGATGCAAGGACCAAATTGCAATATCCCTCCCAGTGCGGACCATCTATTTGGGATAAGGAACCACAATTACTCCTGTTTCACAGCAAACGTTTCTTTATTATTTCTTCTTATAGTAATAATACCATAAAAAAAAAATCATTTTCTGGCAAAATGAATGAAAGGTTTTTTTTTTCAGCTTCTAATAATGCTATTTTTCCGAAGTTAAGCAAATGTAGCCAATTCCAAGCCATAAGTGAAAATAAACCTTTAATCTTGCCCAGAACTAATGTACAGATACTGCAGGATAATTCTACTGCTTTGCCATAATTGGTTGTGCACTACATAATTAAGTACCATGTTAAAGAAGCAGCAAATTGTAATGCCCGTGTAAGTCATTTATAATTGAGTCCTTAATGTCACTTGAAGGGCCAGCCTTACAGCGCAGTATGTTCCAAATGCTCAACACTGCCCCTAGTGTCCCATGACAGCAAATCTTACAGGTAACAAGTCGCATACATGCAAGTTATATAGTAGAATACTTCAGAATTCTTATGTTTTTCATAATAATATTTTTGGCATACAATTTTACACATATAATATAATATACTGACATACAAGGTAACAAAATAATGACATTTGGACAATTGGGATGAACTCCATAGTGGCACTAGGTATGTAGACACTTTGGGTACGGAACTTGTGGTATAGAACTATGACACATTCATGGGGATAGAACAAAGAGAGACTGGCACATTGACATTCAATGATACTGACACTCTGGCGTCCAGAATAATAAACTGAAACTCAGGTTTACAGATTAATGACACACTGCTATTAGCCATATAGAACAATCACACCTTGATACACAGGCAGAACAAAGATACACAGGTACTTGTGGTACAGAACAATGACACTCTGATGTGAATTGGCACTCTGGGGTACAACGTGATGATGCAATGGGGTTTAATACTGTAACACACACCGGTACTTGTGGTACAGGATAGTGACAAGCTGGCACGCTGGGGTACAGAGCAATGCCACACTGTTACTTAAGGTATAGGACAATGACACACTGACTCATATAGAGGAAAGTCACCGATACAGGATAACTAAATAATGATACACTGACAATTGGGGTACAAAACAATGATGCATGCTTTTTCTAGAACAGCGATCACGACCCAACCTTTGGAATATCAGAATTATAAAATATGTAGGCCTTTAGTACATGCTCAAATTTCCTAATAGAGAATATAGTGAGTATTTCACAATGCACCTCTTCATATTATAGACTTTATTATGAGTACATACAGTACATTACAAACTCAAAGCAATGAGTCATGAAAATTTTATTTTCTGGATTATACCTCTTCACCATGTCCTGTATAAATATGCATGAAACAAGGAAAATATATAACACCCTTGGTTCAGCTAATACAGTACTATGAAAAAGTTTGGGCACCCCTATTAATCTTAATCATTTTTAGTTCTAAATATTTTGGTGTTTGCAGCAGCCATTTCAGTTTAATATATCTAATAACTGATGGACACAGTAATATTTCAGGATTGAAATGAGGTTTATTGTACTAACAGAAAATGTGCAATATGCATTAAACCAAAATTTGACTGGTGCAAAAGTATGGGCACCTCAACAGAAAAGTGACATTAATATTTAGTATATCCTCCTTTTGCAAAGATGACAGCCTCTAGTCGCTTCCTGTAGCTTTTAATCAGTTCCTGGATCCTGGATGAAGGTATTTTGGACCGCTCCTCTTTACAAAACAATTCAAGTTCAGTTAAGTTTGATGGTCGCCGAGCATGGACAGCCCGCTTCAAATCATCCCACAGATGTTCAATGATATTCAGGTCTGGGGACTGGGATGGCCATTCCAGAACATTGTAATTGTTCCTCTGCATGAATGCAGAGTCGATTTGGAGCGGTGTTTTGGATCATTATCTTGCTGAAATATCCATCCCTGGCGTAACTTCAACTTCGTCACTGATTCTTGAACATTATTCTCAAGAATCTGCTGATACTGAGTGGAATCCATGCGACCCTCAACTTTAACAAGATTCCTGGTGCCAGCATTGGCCACACAGCCCCAAAGCATGATGGAACCTCCACCAAATTTTACAGTGGGTAGCAAGTGTTTTTCGTGTAATGCTGTTTTTTTTTTGGATGCCATGCATAACGCCTTTTTGTATGACCAAAAAACTCAATCTTTGTTTCATCAGTCCACAGGACCTTCTTCCAAAATGAAGCTGGCTTGTCAAAATGTGCTTTTGCATACCTCAGGTGACTCTGTTTGTGGCGTGCTTGCAGAAACAGCTTCTTTCTCATCACTCTCTAATACAGCTTCTGATTGTGCAAAGTGCGCTCTATTGTTGACCGATGCACAGTGACACCATCTGCAGCAAGATGATGCTGCAGCTCTTTGGAGGTGGTCTGTGGATTGTCCTTGACTGTTCTCACCATTCTTCTTCCCTGCCTTTCTGATATTTTTCTTGGCCTGCCACTTCTGGGCTTAACAAGAACTGTCCCTGTGGTCTTCCATTTCCTTACTATGTTCCTCACAGTGGAAACTGACAGATTAAATCTCTGAGACAACTTTTTGTATCCTTCCCCTGAACAACTATGTTGAACAATCTTTGTTTTCAGATCATTTGAGAGTTGTTTTGAGTAGCCCATGATGCCACTCTTCAGAGGAGATTCAAATAGGAGAACAACTTGCAATTGGCCACCTTAAATATCTTTTCTCATGATTGGATACTCCTGGTTATGAAGTTCAAAGCTCAGTGAGCTTACAAAACCAATTTTGTGCTTCAGTAAGTCAGTAAAAAGTAGTTAGGAGTATTCAAATCAATAAAATGATAAGGGTGCCCATACTTTTGCACTGGTCAAATTTTGGTTTAATGCATATTGCACATTTTCTGTTAGTACAATAAACCTCATTTCAATCCTGAAATATTACTGTGTCCATCAGGTATTAGATATATCAAACTGAAATGGCTGCTGCAAACACCAAAATATTTAGAACTAAAAATGATTAAGATTAATAGGGGTGCCCAAACTTTTTCATAGGACTGTATGAGTTGCATGGTATACAGCAGCTGACCCCAGTGGGCCTTATACAAACCACCTAATACAGTGCACAGAAAGTATCATCTTCTATCAATTTATTTCTATATATCACTGTGAATATTGTAGGGAATAGAATTTACAAGCAGCATACCCCGACCCTGGGAATTCATATAATACAATTTCCTTCCTGAGACACTGGAAAGAGCTGCATCTTCCCAACACTCTCTGACATTTAGAATACGTGTTGTGATTTTGACACAAGTCACACAGAATCTCCACGCCCCAGTGCACATTTTGCTCCAATGTAATGTTGGTTGCATGTGTTCAGATAATCAATTAATTCATCTTAGTTGAATTAACTATATGTAATACCCTTGTCATTGGCTCAAGTTACGATGTCCAAGGACACATTTGCCTCTTCTAGGCCCCTAAACAAAAGTTATGTCTTGGTGCCCCATTAATACAGCCCACACAGATGTAACATACTGCTCTCTTCATGATCCCACATAGTATAATGCTCCCTTAGTGCCCCCACACAGTATAAATCCTGTTAGTGCCCCCACACTGTATAATGCCCTCTTAGTGCCACTACATACATTGTACTCCTCCCTTTGTGGTTGCCACACTTGCCTATCAGTTTGGCTGTAAGGCTCTGGCACTGCCATCATGGCGTGTCTTCAGGAGCTGCTGAACATTACATCCCAGTGCTGACAGCATCAAGAGGTCTGAATAGGTCATTACATTTATGGATAAGAAACATAACGGTTAGAGATGAGCGAACAGCGTTCGATCGAGTACATGTTCGATCGGACATCACGCTGTTCACAATGTTTGATTCGATACGAAAACCGCGTTGAAAATGCACTTAAAGTTCGATTCCCCTCCCACCTTCCCTGGCGCTTTTTCCGCACCAATAACAGAGAAGGGGAGGTGGGACAGGAATTGTGACAACGGAGGCCATGAAAAAACTAGGAAAAAGACATTGGTAGCTGAGGACATGTGACCTCTGATTCAAACAAACAGGTGGCATCATCTCCAATTCATTTGTGCTTGCACTTAGTTACACGGTGTGTACCCACAAAAAAGCAGTGGACCTGCTTATTTGCTTAAAAGGGATTTTTTTTTTCAAAAAATGTGCTTTTGTAAATTTTTATGTCAAGTAGAATTTCTAAAACAATTTTGTGATTTTTTTTCCCATTGTTATGTCATTATTAAAAATTAAACTGAAATCTTGCAGTTTTCCTTTCAACCACTTCACGTCTCATAATAGCATAACTCATTTTTGATTTCCCATTTTCCCATCACAGGCAGTAATATTATAGAAAATATCACCCTATGCATAGCTAGAACAATATGCACAACTCACCTTATTCCACCCTCTTGTATAATGACTTTTGCACAAGTCACAAAGCATGCCTACAACATTCTTCTAAAGTCCAGGACCGTTTCAACACAAGTGGGCCCCATTCAAAGGTTTCATAAATGGATCCCTCTTCACATATTTTAATATCTTCTCAAGATATATTGTTCCCTTAAGTAGCCCCCACATAATACCTCATGCTCCTGCAGTGTACATTTCATTAATATAATATATGATAATTAAATAGTTATACTCACATAACTCGTTCCTATGTTGTTGCCTTCAGACTCCACCTTTAGTGATGTCTCTAGCTCGGTGCTTATCACACCAGCTTGCCTCAGATATCATCAGTCAAAGCCTGACTGATGGCATATGGAGCTGATACCTCCTTGCTCCCCCACTGTATTCAAGTCCTACGGATGCAGATAGAGTTATAATTGCTACCTACCATTCGAAGTGTGGCATAATCCTGTCCGGTGCAGATACATTTGCCCTATGGTTAAAACGGCCCTGCTAAAGTCAATGGATCATCTCCAGACTGCACGTTTCTATAGTCTATGTAACTACAGGAAAACAAAGTTCTGTTAACAGTAGCTCAAGAAATATAGCCAACCCCATGATCCAGCACAAAAGATAAAATTGAAAAATGATATTTTGGTATCTAGTTACTGCAGAAAAAAAAAACATATACATAAAGATGCATTTAGCTCTACTACATCTGGATACGAGACCTTTATATAAAACTTGCTATTCTCTACCTATTTCAAATCTTCTCTGTCCCTTTCTCTCACCCGTAAAATCCAAAATGTTTTGCAGTTATTAAAATAATTGCCAGCTATTTCCTGAACCTTGTATTTAGATGCACATCTTATGTGCAAAGCTTCTGTTGAACTTTGACAAATTGTGCTGAATCCTTATGAAGCATTTCAAAAACATCTTCACATTTCTTCCACACAGTAAATATTTGATTGAGTTGCTCTTTGATATATAATTTTGAAGATTCACATTCTCTCTCCTTCCTTGTGATGATTCCAAGATGGCAATGTATTGTGCCCAAGATAGAATGCCAGAATATATTTACCAGGGTAAAGATTCAGTTCACCCATCGTAGTCCTGTATCTGTTCACCATGGCCAAGGCAGAGTGGCTTTTTCACCCCAAACTTATACCCTGCCTAAGTTTATCAGCGTGTGATATTGGGATATAGTTACATAGTTACATAGTAGATGAGGTTGGATAAAGACATCAGTCCATCAAGTCCAACTTATAACCCTACAATTCCCTACAGTTTTGATCCAGAGGAAGGTAAAAAAAAAAACATGAGGCTCATGCCAATTGCCTCATTTCAGGGGGAAAAAATTCCTTCCCGACTCCAAATCTGGCAGTCAGGATAAAAACCCTGGATCAACGTGTCCTTAAAATCTAGAGTCCATAACCTGTAATATTGTTCTCTTCAAGAAAGGTATCCAGGCCCTCTTTGAACTTGTTTAATGAATCCACCATCACCTCTTACTGGGGCAGAGAGTTCCATAGCCTCGCTGTTCTTACTGTAGCTTATTGTAGCTTAGTCACAATTATCCACTTGAAATCCCTGTATAAGTTAAAGTCATCAGTTTCCAATGTCAGTCTTTATATGTCCTGCAAATGGAGGTTGCACGTGATTTATCAGGCACACTTTCCATTGGATCATGTGTCTGCACTGAAATCTACACCTGTAGTTGGAATAGATTTCAGGGATAATTTATACCAGTAAACCGGCGTAAATGATCATAATTCTAGCTAGGCCTCTACTTTGACCCTGAGCCTTTAGAAGAAAGTGGCAATTCTGGTGCAAAACTAAAAAATTGCAAGTTTTGTGCAAAACTCCAATATGCTCAAAGAAATGGACCTCATGCTTTGTACACCACTTCATGTGTCAGGGCTAGCTCACACGGGGCTCCGCATGAACACATTCCGTTGCGGCTGCCGCAACGGCATGCCGGTGCAGTGCACCAGCATCCCATTGCGGCTTTCTGCTCTGGATTACACCCAAATGAATGGGCCTAGTCCGAAGGGAGGTGTCGCGAGGCGGACGCTGCGGCTGAATCAGCCGTGGAATACGCCGGAAGAAAGGGCAGCTCGCTTCTTTTTTGTGCGAGTGGGAACAAACTGCTAGCCCAAAAAAGAATGCTAGCGGTCTACATAGACCTCTGTTGGGAGGGGGTGGATTTTGAGGTGGATTTGGTGTCATAATCCACCCCCTTTTGGCCCGTGTGAACTAGCTCTTAGCAGTTCAAAGAATGTATGGGCCCTAAGAGGTTTAGCCATCACCCTCCTGTGTCATGCCTTAAAGGGGTTGTCCCATGAAAAGCATCCTATCTATACTGCTAGTTTATGTGGATTGAAGACTTTTCCTAAATACATTGCTTTATCAAAACTGCTTTGTTTGGCCACTATCTTAATTTATTCACTCCATTGTTGACACTGCGTTTCTATGGCCACTGGGCTTATCTGCTCATTTCCCAAGTGACTAGCTGCCTGCTCTCAGAGGGGGAGGGAGGGGCTGACAAGCAACGGAGTCCGTTACCTCTGTATGTAATGCAAGCTGACTCAAATCCAGCTCTGCTACATCAGTTTCCACATCAGCTTTATACTGTGGTAATGCATGTACAACCAATCCCTCATTAAAGACTGCAAACATATCAGAAAGCAGAGCAAGGGAAACCCTGCCCACCAATGTGCCGAGAAATCCAGGAAGTGAAAAGAGCACAGAGCCCTGCAGGCTGCAGAACAAGAGTTATGGGAATGCCCCTTTAAAGGGGCTCTACCAGAAAAAATATGCTGATAGAGCCCCACATATGCGTGAATAGACTTTAAAAAGGCTATTCAGGCACCGGTAATCTAATTTTAAACTCCCCGCCTGTTTTAAAATAAAACTATAAAAACATATATGTAAATGATACCTGAACATGCACGCTAGGCGGTCGTGCACGATCTGACGTCATCTTCGGTCCCTCCTTCCTCTTCTTTCTTCTTCCATCGACGTCCTCCTGTCCTGGTTCTTCTCCACCTTCATCTTCTTTTCTTCCGGATGTGAAGACGTTCGTGAGTGTTCTGCGCATTCTCGCGTAGTTCTAAGGATACTTAAAACTACAACAAAAATGGTGGCGGCATGTACGCAGTAGCGCTCCGGAGGCTATTGCACACGCGCAGGATTTGAACACAACCCCGCCGGAAAAACAGAAGATGAAGGCGGACAAGATCCAGAAGAGGAGGACGTCACTAGAAGAAGAAAGAAGAGGAAGGAGGGACCGAAGATGACGTTGGATCGTGCACGACTGCCCAGCGTGCATGTTCAGGTATCATTTACATATATGTTTTTATAGTTTTATTTTAAAATGGGCAGTGGGTTTAAAATTAGATTAGCGGTGCCCTAATAGCCTTTTTAAAGGCTATACACGCATACGTGGGGCTCTATCACCATAATTTTGCTGATTGAGCCCCTTTAAAGCAGTACCCCTAACATCAAAGGAGGTTAGGGTTGCATAATGTTTGAAGTGGTGGTGCACTGAGCCCTGAGCTCCTCAGAACACTGCTCTTAACTCCTAGACCGCTACCATCTCCTTTCTATGTCATCCTGTACAGTGAGTTGATTCTCCTGCTGCTATGACATCACCCATCCTACATGAGCAGTGCTCCTAGGATTGAAGGCACACCCCCAGTGCACCAACTGCCTCATTTGCATAAGACTTAACAAGGGCATACAGTAGGCGGGGCTATTGGCCCTGAAAAAATTATCACCAGTAATGCCAGAAATCTGGCATAATGATGCTGGAAATATAAGTCACCTCCAAGCTGGAGAAAAGACTCCGGCAGGTACACAACCTAGCGGAGGGTGTACCTCTGTTTTCATGAATCTGTCCCAATGTTCTTATAACTTTACCTGCTACCATAAGATTTCAGATAATAGTCTGTGTCCTGCTGTCCTGGTTACTTACTCAGTTGTCATAATTTTTATGTCTCATATGAAAGTTTATAACTTTCCTCTGGATGACTGGCAGAGTGTTGTGAAACGTTCATGAATGACTGCGCCATTCTTAGCTGTCAGGGACATTGATTTCAGTATTGTTTGTTGTTTTATTTGCAGTAATTATAATATCATATTCAGCTGTATCCTGCTGTCATGTTACCCTCTCATTACATTGTTACAGCACACAAACCATTTTATGCATTTGTTTTAAATTCTAAGTAGCAAACTGGGCACATGTTCGGAATATATTTTCTGCAAGTTGTCTGCTTAAAGATTTGGAATCTAGAATGCTGTAATAGCAGTGACCCCTACAGGCAGCACGAGGATACTACACACAAGCACATTAGTGCATAAATTTTGATTTAAGGACATTTCTACCTTAAATAACAATAAACCCGTAAATGGAGTAAAGATGTCCGGGAATTGTCTTTATTTGTCAAGTAATTCTATTCACATCACACTTGGTTGCTGTTTCATTATGTGACAACTAGTGTGGACACCATTATAGCGCTGGTTGTCACAAAGGTTTTCTAGACTCTTAGGCTAAGGCCCGACGTAGCAGGCCACAGCAAAAAAGTACTGTAGGAAAAACTGCAGTGGAAACACATAGCGTTTTTTCCCGCAGGGATTTTCACAGAAAGGCTCCGTTCCCACGGAGTAACGTGCCGTGTATTCAGACACGTATACACGTGTCAGAGTGTGAGCGCTCAAAACAGATCCCATTCACTTCAATGTGTGCCGGCTTACGGGCGCTACACATTGAAATCAATGTGAGGCTTTTTAACCCATTGATGCGCGGCGCGTTACTGCGTGGGAACGGAGCCAAAGACCGCAAAGGTTTCCTGTCTGCTTCCATTATACCTATAGAGAAACCATTAAAGGTGCCGTAGGTATAATTTACATGCTGTGATTTCTAAAACCAAAGTGTTTTTGAAAATTGCAGCATTTTCGCTGCATGTATTTTTCTGCAATATTTGGTTGGGATTCATTAGAATCCTATCCACTTTGCATAGACAGCAAAACGCTGCTTTTTTGCCATGGCATCTAAGCCATGTGGAGCCCTGGCCTTAAATTAAAAATCTGTGGGAGGAGGCTGCGTGACGGAGCGTAGGGGGTGGGGCTTAGCGGTGTTCGCAGGCACGGAGATGACCTGCTCTCTGCCTGAGCATGAGGAGAGGCTGCTGGAGCAGCGCTGCTCCAGTGGCCTCCCCAATCCACGGCTCGGTGCTAAGCCAGTCCAGGACAGATTGTCCTGGACTGGCTTAGGTAAGTAAAAATGCCGCCCTCCCTGGGGCCCTGGCATAGCGCCGCCTGAAGCAGTCGCCTCAGGTCGCCTCATGGGAGGTGCGGCGCTGCCCGCAATGTATGGAAGGATGTGCCAGATTCATGAAGAGATGCATGCTTTGTCATGACTGAGGCACATTTTCTGCCTGGGCAGTTTGCCTTGAGAGAAATCTAGATATCTATCATGTTTATCCAAAAATAAGACAGGGCCTTTTATTATTTTTTTCTCTAAAAAAAAGGGCTATGGCATATTTTCGCATGGGTCTTATTTTTCAGGCACGGAAGCAAATCAGAATCTTTTCTGATTCGCTCTGGACAAATCTTGTAAAATGGTTAGGGTTAGTAACTCTAACTTACATACACAATTTATGGTGCAGAGTCAGTGGGTCCTAAACAAAGTTATTGGCACTTTTGCGCTCTAAACACTTTGTGTAGCAGTGACACAGTGCCCTCTCTATCGCCTCTCTTTTATGCTAAGGGAGGTGCTGAGTGGAGTGGCCATGTCTGTGGGAGCAAGCAAGGGTGGCACCTGACATCTGGTCACTTAGGTGGCCAAGCCCACAGTATAGTAGCGGCTGGGAGGTGGAATCCAGGAGGCAGGAACTAGGAGGTGGCACTCGGAAGACGGATTTGGGAGGTAGGACATGGGACTCAGAAGTGGGTGAGCAGATTTTACCCTGCTGGGGGGGGGGGGGGGGTAGCGGGGCACTTGTTCAGGACAGTTGGGAGCTACGGTATGCCTATTCTCAGTCTCTATGACATCACCAGCATCGGAGGTGCTGACTGTAATTTAGGCTTATTTTTAGAGTAGGGCTTATATTTCAAGCCTATTCCAAAAACCCTGCCAAATCAAGCTACGGATTATTTAAGTTGTAGGGCTTATTTTTGGATAAACGGCATATTTCTGTCATCATTCATACAACAAAAGTGGATTAGATACAGATGATGTTTTTAAGAGTGATAAGTGGGCGCCATATTAGGTATCACCTGATCCCTATCAAAGCTGTAATGGCAGACATGCCAGCTGTCTCCCAGCTTTTTCAAATACAAATTTAACTAAAAATATTAGGTTAGCATTAAAGGAGTTGTCTGGGATAAAATTTAAATTGAACCCTAAACTAAACACCCTCTTCCCACCTAACTTCTATTTTACTTACGTTTATAAAAAAAAGTATAATTACCCAGATCGGGAGGGCAGCCATGCGACAGCCCCAGGCACATTTTCTGATTTCCAGATGATGTTCTGTTTCTTCTTTTCTGGAAACAGAATGTCACCAGAATACTTCCCCCCCCCCCCCCAACCCTATCATAGTTACTTGTCTTCATGTCTCTTCTTCTGGGCATGAAACGTCACTTCCTTCAAGGGGGTTCACACCAGCTCTATTGCACAAACACAAGCAGACATGAGTAGGGGGAGGATCAGACCTCCCATGTATGTGTAATAGAGCGGCGCAGAAGAAAGTGATCTCCAGGATAGGAAGACAGGTAATGTTGGGGTGGGGAGGGGATCTGAGTTTAGTAGGTAGGACTAGTGGTGCGCGGGCTAGCTAGGGAAACAGGGAGGGAGTGTGAGAGAGGGAGGGGGAGGGAGTGAGAAGCAATACATCATGGCAGCTGTAGGCTTATAGAGCAGGAAGCTACCCATGTAAACAAATGCAGAGGATGCCAGGAGCTTCCAAAGAAACCCAGAAATCACTCAAAACATTGCTAAATGTAATTAGGTGCACTTATTATCCCATTAATAGGACTAAAAAAAAACAAAAAAAAAACTATTTTGCCCAGAAAAGTCCTTTAAGGATTTGGTAAGTGTAAGCAAACCTTTCTTACATCTTGCAAACATTTTTTATGCTGTCAACTGCTTATAGGCAGCCGCTCATGGACAGAAACTGTATGAGCAACTGGTATAATAAATGGCAATATGGCAGAGAAGTGTCAGATGAATAAGGAGGAGCAGAGAATGAGAATTATCCCTGATTAGCTCATATTATAAACCTGAGCATCTTCTGTGCATCTGTTGGTCGCTGGTAATTGAAATCCGTGTGTTTTCCTTGTGACGCTTGTGACAGTTTGCGTGATTTACGTATTTGCATTTTTCTGCACATACATTAAAGAGTAAAATATTATCTATCACTTATTTCTGCTGCTGGAAATGTGCTGATTTTCTCACTCACCAGATGTCTTTATAAAGAGGACATCTGCTGCCTTTTAGAAGACCAAGAATAATAGTGCGCTCACCTTTAAAGGCAACATCACATGCACTATGCAGTAAGTATCCGCCATTCTTCCAAGTGCCTTTTTAGACCAGGGCCCCATGTGGTGTAAATACTGCAGAAAAAAAGCGGCATTTTACAATCACTGCAAAGTGGATAACATCCACACATCGCGGGAAAATATGGGCAGCAGACACCCCGGCGATTTCCAAAACCGTTGTGGTTTTGGAAATCACAGTTGGTCAAGTATAACTATGGAAACGCTGATGGTTTCCTAATAGGTATAACTGAAGCAGAAAGTCTGCAGAGGTTTCCTTTATGTAAAAAGCGCTATGGGGAAAAAAGTGCAATCCATGTTTTTTACTGCAGCACTTTTTTTGCTGCAGCCCGCTACATGGGACTTTAGCCTAAATCGTTGAAAAGGAACATGTAGTGGAAATTTAAGATGTATCCATCCCATTCATAAGAGCATATTGCAGGTCACAGGGAATGAAAGTTATTTGGCACAGTTTAACCTATTCATAACTTTTAGTTCATCTGTCTATTATCATGAACTTGGAACACTTCGTTTCTGAGCACGGAGTTACCCTACGTAGAGTGCGTTCACACGATGTAACGTGGAGCGCAATCTGGCATGTATACACGTGCCGGCAGATGACGCGCTCAAAATGCTCCCATTCATTTCAATGGGAATTAGGAGCGTATACGCCACGCTCCACGTTACATCGTGTGAATGCACCTGACTGAGGACACGTATTGCAGAAAAGCTACATCAAACTCAGGAGTGGATTTAGCAGAAGGGAGAAGTAGAAGTTCTTCCTTTATATTTCCTGTTCCTTTGTAACCAGGCAGAGTCGGAGCTCCAGGAATCCCCTACGCTGCCTGGTAATGTTTTATCTTTTACACTGCTGACATGGGTTTTGCCTTGGACTAAGGAATGGGTTACCAGTAGGTCTCTACTCCCTTACTGTTACTGATTTACATTAGACTCTTATTTGTCATCATGTGTCCTGGTCCATTTGTACTATCATACTGCATTTGATTGCACTTTTTGGTGTCCAACATATACACATAAGCTGTTCATACATGTGATGTAGCGACATACACTTAATGGTATCTCTGTGAAACTTTTCCATGTACATTTGTGGCATTTTGCCTTTCAGTACTTAATGCTACTCTGCATATAAGCTGTGTCATCTTTGGATTTATTGACCTATCCTATATATTCGTTGGATTTTACTGATCTGTGCATTATTGTTGTTACCTTTAATTTTTGACTTTACATGTACCCATGTACATATATCCATATCTCTTATACGTACCTGAGTCGGGTCTCCAGTTGGTTGGTACTTTGTCCTCCCTTGTACAATTTTAAAATGCTTTGCTTAATAAAGTTCTTTGTATTTTGATTATACTTGGTGCCCCAGCCATTTTTTCGTTTCTGTTTCTTGTCATTTAGAATAGTAGTATATTTTATGGGGCTGAGAGACCTTTGTCACCCTCTCAAGATCCAGGGCTACCTTTGCACTCCATATAACTAAACCACTGATGGATGGCCTTATACAAGTCACGTGCGTGGCACCTATATATTCCAACAAGTTTGAATATGGAATTTGTAAGCTACACTAAATTGAATTTATTATTATGTAATCAACACAATCATAAATTGATTATTTATGAGATATAGTAGTTTTATTGTTCTAAAATTAAATATAAAATAACGATAATAGAAATAAGTGTAATAAATAAATGTACTGACATAACTAAATATAACGAATACTAAATAGTAATATGATTAATTTGGATATCACTGCATCTACCGTAAAATAATAAGTGTAATACTGATACTATATAATAATAATTAGGAATCACTACTATACAATAAAATAATAATTGTTATACTACTACTATACGGTACAATAATTGGGATATTACTACTATACAGTAAATAGTAATTGGCATGCTGCTACTATACATTATCATTAATAATAATAATAATATAATAATAATTTGGATATTAGTACTATATAACATTGATTTGATTTAATTTTTTAATCATAATTTCTCATTCACTAATTAGCAATGTATTATCTTTCCTCATCTCCTAGCTTTTTTTTCTTTTTACACCAAGAATGAGGGTCATAGGAGAAAATACAAGCCATATGTTATGATGTATATATTTACCTGTACATATGGGAGTTATTTTTATATTCGATATAGGATCTTCTGTTTATAGAAATGCTAGGATGGGGCCAGAGGCAAACACAGATGTTTTTATAGTAGGCTGAGTTTTCTGCATTTTATAGTACTTAGTATTGTTGAATTAGGAATTAAGTTGGGGGTCACACACTGCGAAAATGCTGTGTTTTACATTACCTGCAAAGTGGATGGGATTCTGACTAATCCGATCCACACATTGCAGAAAAAATTCCGCAGTGGAAAAGCTACGATTTCAAAAAACGCTTGTGTTTTTGAAAGTCGCAGCACGTCAATTATACCTACAATGACGCTTTAGTTTAGGTTTAATAGGGATAAAGTCCACAAATGAAAACTCTGTGGAAAAAAACACAATGTGTTTCCACTGCGACCTTTTTCGCACCATTTTTTTTTAATTGCTTAAGATCTTGGAGCATAGACCAGTGGAGAAAGAACTTGTAGAATGGCCTAGTGGTATATGCTGAGCAAGTGCCAGAATAGAAGGGTCACTGAGTTACCAAATACATGGCAAAATGAAAGGTCACATGTCAAAAACAGTTATTAATACAACATTATGGGAAGAATAGAAGTTTCTGGATGTATTCCTTACTTAAGAAAGTTGATAAGATTCATTGGGATGTTACACTTCTTTGCCATGGTAATCTGTTTTATAAATGGTATGTCTGGGCCCCCACTCACAAACACAAACACACCAAATGAACTTGAACTAGGCTTTATTGACAAAGAGACAACTGGAATCATGGTTGTAATGAGTCTTTGTATAGGGAATTTCAAGTATCTCGTGTATACATCCAAGTGTATGCACTTAAGAAAGGGCTGTTCTCGCCCGAAATACATTGTGCCTTGTACTTCTATAAAATTATGATCAACTTGTCCACCTTTGTGTCATCCGTGACCACAGGGCGCGGTCCACCCTTCCCCTGTGTTTGGGTCCAACACTCCATTCTCCTGCTAGTATAGAGAATAATAACAGCTAACAAGATTTTGTGGTTGTAAAACAGTTTTTCAATATCAGATTATGGGTTATGAAATAGAAAACACATTCTTTATCAACATGTGCTAAGGCTCAAAGACTTGCAACTCACTGGGTGAATACTCATAAGGTTATGCTTGACTGGATGCCCACAGTCACTTGTAATTTACAGTACAGATGCCCACTTCAGCAGTATGGCAAAATAGGAATTCACATTGGCTGCTACTAGGGTTGAGCGATCGTGTTCGGAAAAGATCGGATTCCGATCGGCGATCGAGAAAATTTCACGATTGCCATCGGAATTCCGAATACGATCTTTTTTTGTGGGATCGAGATCGGAGATTTTTCCCACAATGCATTGCTTAGCCTTCACACTGAGTATACGATGTATATTCAGTGTGACGGCTCCACTGCAGTTCCATAGAAATTAATGGAAGCATCCGACACATAGCCTTAACCCCCTGCGCGCCGGCTGCCTCCATTCATTCGAATGGAAGGCTAAACTAAATCTCTAGCAGCTACTTACCTCCAGAGATGGCTGCTCCAGTGCCCTCCTTCTTCTTGCCTCGCTGCCCCGCCTCCCAGGTTAGTGTTTAAAGCGCTAGGTAGGCGGGGCTTGTGGCTTAGAGTGTGGGCGGGTACAGGGCGGGGAAACGTGACATCTCCCCTCCCAGTACCCGCCCACACTCTCCTAACTCGCCCACACTCTCCTAACCTGGCAGGGAGGGGGCAGCGAAGGAAGAAAAGCAGCGTGGAGCAGCAGCGAGGCGAAGAATAAAGGCACGGGGCACAGGACCAGCCATCTCTGGAGGTAAGTGGACACCAGGGGGTAGGATTGCTTTTAAAATCCGATCTCCGATTTAAAAAAAAATCCCATTGACTTGCATTGGGATCGGAATTGGGATCGAGATCGGATTCGAATGAAAAATGATCGGAAATCGGATTTTAAAATCGATCCTGAAAAGTCGAGATTGGCTCAACCCTAGCTGCTACATGTCTGTGAAACCCTAGAAAGTCTTCTGTGAAAGGTGATTCTTGGCCAGGAACCCCTTCATTATCAGGAATAATTGATAATACATTTCTAACCCGAATTCCCAGCCTCTCTCTATATGCAATCTACACATCTCTAACCTGTATTAAATACAGTATAATATGTGTTAGAGTTCTTCCGTGTAGGGAGCTGTCACATACTGTATAAGATCGTACAGTGCCATCTCTATGTCCAGCAATGTATATGTGTGGCCTCAGAGTGCAGGAGTAATTATATACAGATCAAAAGGGGTCACCAGCAGCGCAGCGGGTCCCTCCATTTCTAATGAAACCCAGAATGAGTCAAAGCAGCAAACAACAGGAGCCTTATTCCGAACCCTACATGAGGCTAATGTGATACTTTGTGCAAATGTACGTTTGCATATTAATCAGGCTTGTTAAATAAATGTGCTGTATCTGTGTACACCGCAACACACTGTGCTGCTGTCCTGTAATCCTGCTGAAAATAAACTTATAATTAACATGCCTCTTCATGGTCAAATAACCTTAATAAAAGGCCATTATACAGCAGGAAGGAGTCGAGAAGAATGGCAGCAATAAACGTACAGTACTTCTCCCAGCCTGTGCTCATAGAGCTGTGGGATGCTCTACAATGCCATTGTACATCTTGGTTAAGTGGTTTGCAAAAAAGGTCATAAATTCTGTATCAAGCACAGCCAACACGGGGCCTTCTAACCGACTGAAACTATATATGCCACCTTGGTCTGTCAGTCAGCTCCTAGCAAGATTTATTGATGTTACAGTATGTACAGTAACTCATATTCCTATTAAAAAAGGAGTCAGCGGAGTTAGTCTGGGGCTACAGAGCATCAGAAGATCAGTGAGTGCAGACCCAAAGGTCCAGCAGAAGACAACCTCATCTGCAGCAGACTACAACATGATGTGTATATATGGCGGTAGCATCAGAATCATTTCCTATGGCAGACCCCAGGGTATCTTGAAGTTTTTCTGCGTGCAATATCTGTATGTGCTTGGACCTTTGACCAATCACTTTACATATATTATGTGGTATACATATTCAGTGTATAACTGAAGTAGTTTATACCTCTGCCCCAGCTAGTCATGCTGCTGTTGTCCAACTGTGCCTTGGTTTCTTATGGATTAACTCAGGTTCTAATGGGATTACGGTTCCTACACCTATTCTATTGAATGGAATTATTAAACAGTTGCTCTGTGTATGCTGGAGGCTTTGCCACAAGAAGTCCCACGGGTTTGCTGAAAGACTTCATATGTGTGAAAGAGCTCATATAAAATGAAGAGATCTCTACGATATCTACGGCCCTTAACAGTGTCCTTGGTGACCAACTATAAGGCTAAGGCCCCAGGTTGCGGAAAAGGTGCTTTTTTGTTGCTGACTTATCAGGTTTTTGGGGGGTTTTTGAGCCAAAGCAGAGAGTGAATTGAGCAGAAGAGAGAATTATAGGTGCTTTCTAGATATTTCCCAAATTAGCAAAATCTGACAAAAAATAAATAAAGCAGTATTTCTGCAATGTGGGGCCTCATCCTCGCAGTGTTTAAAGAAGGTTCAACGTATGTCCTGCTGCTATAACAGTTTACATAAGCAAAAGCACTGATGCCCAATATTAAAACATAACATTTATTTCTTCCTATATAAAATATACATTGATCCCTTATAAAATATATCCTTATATAAGGACAACAGATAGTCAAGCATGCGGACTCAAAACATGAGTATTATTCTTTTCTCACCTATGTGGCAGAGCCCAACCGTCTATCAGATGTAATAAATAGAAACGGTCTTACCAGGTCTAGTCGAAGGCAGGAGTACTGTGGATAAAGGGTTAATTCAGGAATACTCCCTATACATAGTCTCACAATGACCCTCAATTCCCCGTAAGTCCCGCCCTGACAAGGGCAGTCCACAGCTGTCCCTTGCAGTTCCCTGGTGTAGTATATATAGGGTTATAGGGATATATACTACACCAGGGAACTGCAAGGGACAGCTGTGGACTGCCCTTGTCAGGGCGGGACTTACGGGGAATTGAGGGTCATTGTGAGACTATGTATAGGGAGTATTCCTGAATTAACCCTTTATCCACAGTACTCCTGCCTTCGACTAGACCTGGTAAGACCGTTTCTATTTATTACATCTGATAGATGGTTGGGCTCTGCCACATAGGTGAGAAAAGAATAATACTCATGTTTTGAGTCCGCATGCTTGACTATCTGTTGTCCTTATATTTTATAAGAGATCAATGTATATTTTATATAGGAAGAAATAAATGTTATGTTTTAATATTGGGCATCAGTGCTTCCTCTCCTCCCGCTTTCTCAAACTCAACATGGAGAAAACAGAGTTCATCATCTTCACCCCACCCCGTATGGCCCCTCCACCTGACCCATCTATCAAAATTAACGGAGTCACAATTACCCCTGTCTCACAGGCCCGATGCCTTGGGGTAACCCTGGACTCCGACCTATCCTTCAAGTCACACGTTCAAACCCTCAACACCTCCTGCCGCCTCCAACTCAAAAACATCCACCGAATCCGCTCCTTCCTCACCCCTGAAACTACTAAGATGCTCGTCCAGGCCCTCATAATCTCCCGCTTAGACTACTGCAACACCCTTCTCCATGGACTCCCAGCAAACACCCTCACCCCCCCTCCAGTCCACCTTAAACTGTGCTGCTCATTTAATTCACCTCTCCCCCCCATCTTCATCGGCTGCTCCCCTCTGCCAGTCCCTCCACTGGCTACCCATAGCCCAGCTAATTGAATTCAAGCTACTAACGCTAACATACAAAGCCACCCACAACCTGTCCCCTCCATATATCTCTGAACTAATCTCCCGCTACCTGCCCACACGTAACCTCAGATCCTCCAATGACCTCCTACTCCACTCTGCTCTCATCCGCTCCTCATACAACCGCCTCCAAGATTTCTTCCATGCATCCCCCATACTCTGGAACTCCCTACCAAGACACATAAGACTGATCCCCACAATCACAGGCTTCAAGAAGGCCCTGAAGACTCACCTATTCAGGAAGGCCTACAACCTCCAATAACACTATCACCGCACCACCATCTGTACAGTCTCCCCCTCTCCTTCTGTCTCTACCCCCTTCCCCCATAGATTGTAAGCCCTCGCGGACAGAGCCCTCTACCCCACTGTGCCAGTCGGTCATTGTTAGTATTATATCTATCTGTATAATTTGTGTATGTATGTAACCCCCAAATGTAAAGCACAATGGAATTAATGGTGCTATATAAATAAACAACAACAACAACAACAACAACAACAATAATAATAATAATAATAGGTTGTCTCAATCTCATTTTCATTTGTGTTGTGTGAACACTCTTGTAGGGTCTTCCCATTACTGTAGATTAAAAATGCATGGAAAGAATGTTCCAATTGTTCTCTTTTTATTTGTAGTTTGGGGAACGGTAAAGGGACTAGCTTGGCCATAGTTGACTCATCTCTGTATGTGTTGACATCTATGTTTGCCTCTGCTGTATGGGTCATGGTCAACAAAATGTTTTCTATATATTTTACTTATTAAATAAAATAATTTTTAAAAATTCTGGTTTTCATGTTTTCAGGAACCATCGTAATGACAATGCTGGCATTCGATGCGGATGACCCTACAACGGACAATGCCGTCCTCCGCTACAACATTCTTAAGCAGACACCTGATAAACCATCACCAAACATGTTCTACATAGACCCGGAAAAGGGTGACATTGTCACTGTAGTATCTCCAACTCTGCTAGACCGCGAAGTGAGTAACATATTTATTGACTTCTCACAAGAGTTATTGTTTAGAATTTGCCTTACAAATGAGAAAAGAAAAAGATGGCATTCCCATCATAATGTATTCAGTGTGAGAGATTGATGGTGTAATTGCATTAATTAAGATTTCCATTAAGATGAATTTGTGAATCAGCACCTACCGGCATCTGCAAATGAAATCAGTCATATGGCAAAATGGATCTGATTCACTTCAACTTGGTATCGTAAATCACTGTCAGGACTGGTACTATGAGAAACTGACTACAAACCTGTTGTTTAGAAGTAGTATGGCCAGAGTGTTTTTTCTGCAGTCACTTCCTAAACATTACATAGGTCTAAGTGTCATAGAGGTCGGTCATCCCATTTCTACAGAGCTAATGCAGTGTGGATCGCACTGGCTGTCCTGAGATTAGAGAAAGAGTATTTTCTTGCCAGAAACAGTGACACACTTGTCCACAGGTAGTATCTACTATTGCAAATTAGCCCCCTTCATATGAATATTGTAAAACCAGACACAAACTATGGACAGAATCTCAGACAACACCTTTTAGTCCACTATAGCTCTCACAAGTAGCAACCAAATTAATGGAAGTCTAACACCACCAAAATCTCTTCTAAACCAATGATACGCTGTTGTAGAGGCTGTTTCTTTGTGTAGTGATTTTCTGTGTCAAAGTTCAATTTCAGAGGTTTTAATTTTTATGCAAATTACCTTTCCAGGCTACTTTTAGCATGGCTGTGAGAGCCACCTAGTGCCACACCCTAACATAAAGGGCAATAGGTCCAAATATACAGTGACCACGATGGCTGCTCTGGGTAACTAACTGCTTATTTGCATACAGTTGCTAAGTTTATGTTTTTAGCAATAACATTGTACTTTGACATAAAAAATGTATGTCTACTATGTCACTATAATCGCCCCTACAACAGCATATAATGTGCTTAGTGTAGACTGGTCAGGATAGACTCCCTTTAAATGGATGCTAAAACCTGAAAACCAAGAATAAAACCAAAACTATACATGATGTAGTTATGTTTGAAGGATTAATGGGTAAGCACCAGGAATCGGGATTTATAGGGGATACCTAGGACTTCAACAGTGATGTTTGATTAGTGAAGTTCAATTGCCAGGACCAATAATACCGGTTAGTGTAAGAGTCATGGTGCACCTCCACTTCATCATGTACATAGACACATCTCATGCCAATACAAATGTCTGTACGTGGAGCTGAAGTTTGTTCTATTCATAAACCTCTCTATCTATCTATCTATCTATCTATCTATCTATCTCTCATATGTATCTTCTACAGCATAATAATCTTCCATAGCTCTATTAGAGTTTCTACAGAATCTTTCTGCCAGTGGTTGCCAATAACAGGAACAAATGAAGGTGACTCACTTGTTCTGTATAGCAAGTGTCACCCATCACAGTAATGGCCTGCTGTTGTAACAATTAATGCCTACTTTTATTGTATCTCACAAATAAAGTCTAAGATACGGAACAAGTGTGCCACCCTCTCCGTTTCCTGATATGATATGAGGTCCCATTCCAATATGTGGAGTGCAAGATCCAGGCAAGCGTCATTGCTTTACGTTATACATATAAGCCTGCATTATATAGCTGTACAGGCCATAACTATTCCTATTATTGTGATCCTTTTTACCAGTGGTCTCCTGTTCTCACCCAAGCTCTTTTATTCATGCCTTTCTGCCAGTTTTTGCAGTTTTCTTCTGCTTATTTCACATTCATTTCCTCGGAGAGTAAACAGGAGAAGAAACATTTGGTAACACATTATTTCATGCTCTGTTGTTCAGAAGAGCAGATGAAAGCTGTACATTCTTTATTTTATTGAAAGTTTTAGACAAAGTATCAGCCTTACATAGGCTCACATGGACAAAGGAATTGAGCAAGTGTCCTGATTCCTGTCTGTCTGGTGCCTATTAGTTATTATGTAAATTTTATGTACAGTATATACTTTCTGTTCACCAACTGGGTTTGGTGCCCAGCAATGTTTCTGGTCCATGGTTCACACAAATGAATTTTTCTGCAGAATCTATTTTTTTCAAAACTCTTATAGATCTAGTGTCCACAACGGGTTATGCACCTAAAAACCACTATTGGCAAAGTTATACTGCCCATGAACTGCTCCCAAACCATAAGCATCATATTAGGAAAGGGATGGAACCATTAACCTCTTGGCATACAAACTTATTGGCAAAGGTTCTTATTTGCAGAAGGTCTATGATTGTATAGCATTCGTCCAATCAACGCTGGTTCTGCAGCAGGCTCTTCTTTGCTAGTTGGGAGAGCTGGCTGCTTGTGTTATGCAGGAGCTGAGGTTTTCTCATAGGAATGCATTGACCAGCATTGATTGGCCAAATGCTATACAGTGTACAGCATTCGGCCAATCAACGCTGGTTCTGCCGCAGGCTCATCTGTGAGGAGGCGGAGTCTAAGATCAGATCACAATGGAGACTGCTGTGGTCCAATCTTAGACTCCGCCTCCTCACAGACGAGCCTCCGGCAGAACTAGCGTTAATTGGCCGAATGCTGTATAGCATTCGGCCAATCAACGCTGGTCAAAGCATTTCTATGAGAAAAAGTCAGCTCCCGCGTAACCGCAAGCTGCCAGCTCTCCCAATTAGCAAAGAAGAGCCTGCTGCAGAACCAGTGTTGATTTGCCGAATACTATACACTCTATAGCCTTCGGCCAATCAATGCTGGTTCTGAATTGAATATTTACTGCGAATAGGAGTAGTATTCGAACGAATATGAGTATTTTGAATACCGTAGTATTCAATCGAATACCTACTCGATCGAATACTACTCGCTCATCTCTAATAATAATATTGAGATCTCATCATATGCATCTTTGACATGTTAGGAAAATTATTATTATTATTATTATTTTTTATGTAGATTGTGAGCCCCACATAGAGCTCACAATGTACATTTTTCCCTATCAGTATGTCTTTGGAATATGGGATGGAAATCCATGCAAACACGGAGAGAACATACAAACTCCTTGCAGATGGTTTTATGCCCTTGGTGGGATTTGAACACCGGGACTCCAGTGCTGCAAGGCTGCAGTGCTAACCACTGAGCCACCGTGTGGCCCCTTGTTAGGAAAATAATTTTGACAGGTCTGCCCCTTTAAATAAAGCCCATAATACACAAATCTAGTATTAATGCTTCGTAGAAACAGCAGTGCCATCTGTTTGACTGATAAAGCAGCAAATTGCCCCCGAGTCATAATTATATCAACAAGCCACGTACAGTGTGACATTGTATATTTATGCAGAGTAATGTCTGCCCGCCTAGCGGCCTATCCTAGGGAGCCAGGGGCTGATAGGCATCTAATGGAAGTAAATTAACATTTATGCAAATAACAGATTCTCCGCTGGCTCTGTGAAGCTGTCCTGAAGGGGGCGACCTGTTGTCCTTACTAATTAGACCTTAGCAGCACGTTCTTATGTTTAACACCAACCTACCAACGTACTGAGCAAATACAAGGCTTCAGGCCTTTCCCAGTAGAACTTGCAGCTGAAATTCACTTTCCACCTCAGAACTACATTGTTCTATAGATAAAACTTTCCATCCCAGCGGGTGAGTGAAATGAAATAGAAAACTCTGAATTGTTTCAGTTCTCTGCCCTGACGGATGGACAGAATGAGAACTCGGGTTCTGTTTCATTTTTCTTTTTTTGTGTTGTAATAAGCATCTTTAAGCAGTCAATACACTTATTACTTTACTCCATCTATATGCAAATGCTAAACCCTCTGCGCCTTCTCCTTTTTTAATGAAAAGATATTAATCTTTACAGTGAGCGATCTCGCATTTTATACCTACATTTTAACTTTGAAATATTCATATTTACTGGGATGGCAGATACTGCAAGGAGTGTTTTCTCTCATTTCTGTGCTTGCAGGTTTTTATTGTTAGGACCCCTGTTGGAATCTATAGAATTGTTCTGATTGTTGGCGTTAGACATGTGCAAGCACCTGGAACCTCTAAGTCTCTGTTCACATCTGCCTTGTAGCTCTCATTTCTAACACTGTGCCAGATCTGTTGTATAACAGATCTAAATGGCACCTAGGGGAACATCTTAACTTGTAACAGAGTCTGCCTGAGTTCTATCAAAGTTTCCATTCACTTTGATAGTAAGAATAGCAGTGTATGCTGGGCTTTTTTTTACTGTCAAAGGGGACAGAACTGCTGAAGAAGGCTTCATACAGAACCCGAGTGGAAGTGTGAACATAGCTTTAGTGATTTATGTAAACCATGGTGTAAATGCACTTTGTATGATACTAGAGGGGCATATTTCTTGCGTCCATTTGGGTCTCAGTTATAATCTACACTAGTCTGTTTTTCCATTCAGATCAGACAGGATTCATCCATTTCTTCATGGCTTTTAAGATCACCTACTTTCCTGTGGCAGAGGAACATGGAAGGGCTATTCAGGAAAGACAGACATTGAATCCTCCCTGTAGACCTGTCATCACTGAATGTACATTAAACTGGGATTGTAATTCTCAGCTGTCATAGTCACGCAAATTTCTCCTGATATGAAGGGTTGAGAGCCATTCCAAGCTCAGCCTATGACTCAGGTACACTTGGAGGTATAATGGCTTGGGTATTAGCCAAATTGTCTTCCAACACATCAGTCTTGTTCTTTACTAGAGATGAGCGAACACTAAAATGTCCGAGGTTCGAAATCCGATTCGAACAGCCGCACACTGTTCGACTGTTCGAACGGATTTCGAACCCCATTATAGTCTATGGGAGGAAATGCTCGTTTCAGGGGTACGCAAAATTCAATAAAATCATACTTACCAAGTCCACAAGTGACAGTCGGGCTGGATTCTGCTTGAAGCTTTCTCCCGGCGCAGGGTCCCCGCGTCTTCTTCCAGGTGGAATTCACTCTGCCTAGCCATCCGGCCTAGGCAGAGCCGACTGTGCATGCGCAGTTGGCTCTGCCCAGGCCCGACGCCTGAGCAGAGCCGACTGCGCATGCGCGTGTATGCGCGTGCATGCCCGCGCATGCGCAGTCGGCTCTGCCTAGGCCGGATGCCTAGGCAGAGTGAATTCCACCCGGAAGAAGACGCGTGGACGCAGCGCGGAGAAGATTTCGGAAAGGTAGCATTCTGCCAATCAACGCTGGTTCTGCATCGAACCTTAAACCATACCTCCCAACCGTCCCGATTTCCGCGGGACAGTCACGATTTGGGTGACATGTCCCGCGGTCCCGATTGGAGGGAGGTATGTCCCGATTTCAACTCAGATTTGCGTCCAGAGGACGCAGATCTGAGTTGAACACATATGCGGCTGAAGCAAGGAGCTGACACAGGTCAGCTCCTCGCTTCGCCGCTGCCCGCCTCTCTCCCTGACACACGCGGCTGAAGCTGCTCGCGTGCTCGCTTCGCCGCTGCGTCTCTCTCTCTCGCTGACACATGCGGCTGAAGCGAGGAGCTGACCTGTGTCAGCTCCTCGCTTCGCCGCTGCCGCCGGCTCCTGGCTTGTAGACGCGATGTACAAGCCAGGAGTCGGCGGCAGCAGCGAAGCGAGGAGCTGACACAGGTCAGCTCCTCGCTTCAGCCGCATGTGTCAGCGAGAGAGAGAGACGCAGCGGCGAAGCGAGCAAGCGAGCCGCTTCAGCCGCGTGTGTCAGGGAGAGAGGCGGGCAGCGGCGAAGCGAGGAGCTGACCTGTGTCAGCTCCTTGCTTCAGCCGCATGTGTCGGCGAGAGAGGCGGGCAGAGAGCGGCGAGGGAGCGGAGGAGAAGGTAAGTTTAATGTGGAGGTGGAACATGAATCTGGGGGCAGATGAAGGAGAGGACGGCATGACACTGGGGGAAGAGATGGAGAGGACAGGAATCTGGGGGCAGAGATGGGGGACATGAATCTGGGGGCAGAGATGGAGGGACAGGAATCTGGGGGCAGAGATGGGGGGACATGAATCTGGGGGCAGAGATGGAGGGACATGAATCTGGGGGCAGAGATGGAGTGGACATGAAACTGGGGGCAGAGATGGGAGACATGAATCTGGGGGCAGAGATGGAGAGGACATGAATCTGAGGGCAGAGATGGGGGACATGAATCTGGGGGCAGAGATGTGGGGACATGAATCTGGGGGCAGAGATGGAGGGACATGAATCTGGGGGCAGAGATGTGGGACATGAATCTGGGGGCAGAGATGTGGGGACATGAATCTGGGGGCAGAGATGGAGGGACATGAATCTGGGGGCAGAGATGGAGGGACATGAAACTGGGGGCAGATGAAGGGTGTATATGAAACTGGGGGAGAGATAGAGGGGGGACATATAATTTACGGGTGACTGTAGGAGGATTATACTGTGTGCGGGCACATGGAAAATTAACGAGTGGGCGGGGTAAACACAAAAGTGGGCGTGGCTAAATTTGCCACACATTTTGTCCCTCTTTCAGTTCTTCAAAAGTTGGGAGGTATGCTTAAACTTCGAACAGCTAGTAGTGTTCGATCGAGTACGAGTATTTCGAATACCGTAGTATTCGATCGAATACCTACTCGATCGAACACTACTCGCTCATCTCTATTCTTTACACTTAACATCGTCATGGATCATGTATGGTATCTACATGGCACAGTTACATTATGAACATAAGCAACAGGCATTGATCCAAAACATATGTTACAGTATATCCTACCTGCTGATGCAGTGCACTTAGAACAGATATTATTAGGCTGACACTATTGGTCTTACAGTAAGTCTGACATTGTGGGGATTACTATGAGGCTGACCACTGGGCTGAAGGTGAAATCATGGACATTGCCATAACAATATGACATAACAATGGCAATATGGGCACAGATATGAGTAATATCAAGATTATATTGAGAGCATACCCACTCCTAATATAGGAATCAGAGAAAGGTTATGATATTTGTTTCTTCAGAGAGGAAAGTCCAGAATACTCCCTCCAGGGCCTTAAGCAACTATGTGACCCGCATATATATATTGAGTTCCTAAAAAGACAGCATTTTACAGTTGCTAAAAAGTGAATGGGACTCTAGCGGATCCCATCCACACATTGCAGAAAAATATGTGCAGTTGAAACGCTGCGATTTCCAAAACCATTTCTTTTTTGGAACTCTCAATTATACGTACAGAAATGCCAGTGGTTTCCCTATAGGTGTAATGGAAGCAGAAAGTCTGCAGAGGAAACCTCTACGGACTTTCTATGAAAAGCACAGCAGAAAAAGCTGCAATGCGTTTCCACCGTTTTCCCACTTGCTTTTTTTGCTGTGGCCCACTATGTGGGGCTTTAGCCTAAATCTATATTTTGGAGAAGTGACTCCATTTCACACTCACCACTGCAGAAAGGCTGGCATTGTCTCTGAGTACTCCCCTGCTTTGAATTCAGCTGGCACTACCAGACTCTCTTACATAATATTCTCAGTTCTCTGTTACAGTAAGTTTTTCTCATCCTGATCACAGAGCATTATCCTTCTCGTGTGCAATTTCTATTTGATATCAGCCATCAGCATACAAACAGTCTTCCCATTTCAGCGACATCATCATTCTGAAATGGACTCTGCGTTGATTCTTTGCAGCCATCATTCTAAGCTTTATCTCAGTTTGTATGTAAAGCAATTCATTATTTTCTAGCTATCCTATTACAGCAGGAGACTGACCATAATAGCAGACATATTCTTATTCAATTAATAGTGGTTGACGACTGGAGTAATGCATCATGACTGTAATGGCTTGTTGTACAGCGGAGCTTGCGGCTTCTTCCAGAAGTTGGACAATGAGTCATTCAAAAAACAGCATATAATCAAATCATAAAATCCACCATAGCTCCTGGGAAAATGGGATTATATTTATACAGAATTTTCCCAATTTAAATCTATTTTTCTAAACAATCCCTTCCATGGATAAGGTCGGTTTCAGAGTACCATAATACAGACACATCAGTCATAGCACCGGGCATTCGCCATACCCACACCCTGCCATCGGATCGCCACATTGTGTACCGTGATTCTTCACTCCACACAACGTTTTTCCACTGTTCAATCGTTCAATGTTTATGCTCCTTACACCAAGCCAGGCATTGGCATTGACCTGCGTAACGTGTGCTACCCAATCACCTGACCACATTTGAAGTCTGTGAGTTCCGCAAAGTGTCCCATTCTGCTCTCTCATGATGTCTAATGTCTACTGAGGTTGCTGATATGGAGCACCTGGCAGTAGGTGGCAGCGCAATGCACCTAATATGAAAAACGTATGTTTTTGGGGGTGTCTGAATACTTTTGATCACATACTGTATCTACATGAAAATCCCATCGATATCTATAGCATTGGCTCTCCCAACATGAATGCACTGGATACAGAATGTATTTAGCTTATTCCTTACTGCGCTCCACTCTTTTAGTCTCACAGAAAGCCACCATTGACCATGTTCTCCTCTTAATAAGCGTCTGGTTCTGTACAATTGGAACTGAAATAATTGGATGTTAGCAGCTGAATATAACATATTCATTACAGTCTGAATAATTACTACTGTAAGACATTTACACCTGTTCTCACACTGGAAACAATTCAGTTCTGGTGTCATAAAAAGGCAAATGATTAAGTAGATTAACTCTGGTGTCTGCTGAAAGAGCGACTCCTGATCTGTGTGCCTGAAGACCCAACAACTTTTTTGTTTTGTACATGATTATTTTCCTAATATTCAGGGTAATATCAAAAGACAAAGCCTTCTAATGCTCATCTGTATTTGTATCTGCACATATATCCCCTGAGCATTATTCTAAGTATAGATTTTATTCCTGATCTTCTTCACTATAGCAATGTGCAAGTCAGTGTAGCATATAGTATAGTCTATATATAGCTACAACTCTACTATACATTAACTATATAGGCCATGGGGCAGATACTGTAATAAAATGTACCAGGATTGAAGTCATTTGCACCATACTATTGGCATACATGATTGACACCTTTACAAATATTAGGGTAGATTTACGTAGCAAAATGTGCCAGAATTGTTGATTGGCACCAAACAATCAGGCCTGCTTTACCCATAGGTGCAAAAGTACAGCCGCACTGGGCCCTATTGCAGGGGCCCCCTCAGCCACCCCAGATCGAGCAGGACAGTCCCACATTTCGTGTGACATCCCGCTCTTCTGGGCAGCAGGCAGTGATTTCCACTATAGTATTCACCTAGAGGTTGAATACTATAATGAAGCACAGAGCTAATAGCTCCATGCTCCATTATTCAGCCTTCGGCTAATGTATGCAGCAGGGAAGCGCAATGAGCGCCGAGCCGCAAACATTACAGTCAGAGCCTGCAAGTCCACAGGTATGCAGTTCGGTGAGTATTATTATTATTAATTTTTAATGTTATATTGCTGGATGAGGGGTGCATGGAAAATTAAGTTATGGTGGGTATTGGGGGGACCACTTTCAAAAGTGTTCACAGTTACTGTCACAATCCAATACATTAAAATGGCCCTGTAAACAATAGTATAACATGCTGTGCATGTGCGATTTTGATACTTGATCAACTCTTTTATGACTTCGACAAAGAGGGGAGTTGCTTATCAGAAAAAGGAACATGGCCTCACAGTAAAGTTGCAAAACAGTGTACGTGCCAAGAATTTTTAAGCCAACCAATAATAGTCTAACAATATTGCAGAATTATATCAAACAGCCTCAGACACTTAGATAAAGCTGGTGTAGTCAAAGACGGCCTAGTCTGAATCTTAGAGGCTATTAATAAATTTACCCTATTTTCTAGATACTTCCTGTTTCTGCACGTTGTCTGACAAGTCAATACGCCCCAACAGATGTGGATAGGACTTGTCTTCCTGAGACAATCCCTTTAACTTTTATCCGTACCCCATATGAAGTTGCTTTATTTAGGATTAATGTTATACTTTATTAAAAAAATTCCTTGTATTAAATTCCATATCCAGTCTACAGATATAAATAGATACAGAAATGGTTAATTGTAACATTTCCTGATTTGTAATCATTTTGACTCTTTTTCTAATCATGGCTGCTTTATGGTGTCTGCATGTGGTCAGTAAGGGCCGCGCTTCCATCTGAACTGGTTTTGTACTTCTTCTTCCCACTCACAGTTCTTAAAATGTATCTCATTAGGATGGCATTCAGTATTTTACATTAACAACATGATTCAATTACCTTTTTCCTGTCGTGGTTGCTGATGGTATGCTGCTAAATGAAATGTTATATTATTACCAAGGAGCTTGTGTTTGATTGGAGCATAATATAATATTAATGAGAGAAGTCTGACAAACAATACACTTAATATCTTAGGGGCTGATTGATCAGACTCCAAATACATGAGCCCCAGACCTCTTTATTGCAGATATGTCAGGTTAAAGGTTTTCCCAATAAGAGGGGATATGGTAGGGGGTAACGATCAGTGCAGATTAATGATCAGGGGAACAGGAGACTTCTTCCCCTATTCTTAATGGACCAGTGGTCGGGCAGTACGCACACCGCTCTATTCATTTTAATGGCAGAGCTATTGCAGACACTGCCATTGAAATGCATGGAGTGGTGCATGTGTTACCTGACCACTGTTCCATTTAGAATGGGGGATGAAGGCTCCTGTTCCCCTGATCATTGATCTGCACTTATCTGCAAGTTATCCCCTGCCATATCCCCTCTTAGGGTCAGTACACATGGAGTTTTTTGGTGCTGATTTTGAATAGAGTTCTATTGGGAGGCTTTTTTTGGAGGCTGATTTTGAGGTGCACTGATCCTTAGTGGGAAAACCTTTAAGCCTTTTCATTCAGAACGTAAGATGAAAGTCTTACATTCTCCTTATCAGTGGGGGGTCTGAGGAACCAAACACCTACTGATCTCCCCTGCTTCCCCCACCCTATATGCAAGTAGTTGACAAGCAGCTGTGTGTAATGTACTGCGCATGCATACACAGCACCCTGTACTTGCATCATGGATACCATTCATTCGCCTACTGTATTTTGGACATATAGACATGGACATATTTACTGGTGGATCCAGAAGCAGATAAGCCTCTGTCCATTGAGCACAGAGGGGAGATTTATCATTAGGGGAATTTACCATGGAAGGAATTTGCCATGAGCGGGGGGAATTATAACGTCAGTTTTGATTAAATCTGCTTTGGCATGTTTTGCGGCAAATTTACCAAATTTGATAAATTTGGCATATTTTAACTTTTAACACAATCCCCTTATTGGAGTGCATTTCATAAATCTTGTATAGAGACAGTATGACATGCTAACCATTCCTACTTTCTCACTCTCACTTCAAAAGTGGAGTGAGTGACGTAAATGTATAAAATAAGCAAAATAAACTCAAAAAGTCACAAGGCTAACATTTTAAATACAGGGTTTAATAAACAATAACTCTTCAAAAAAATAATTTTGTCCATTAATTCTCCAAAAAGCAAAATTCTCCTAGGCTACGGCCCCATGTTGTGGAAACGTAGCTCTTTTTGTTGCAGATTTTGCTTCTTATTGGTTTTTTTTTAGCCAAAATCAAGAATGGCTACAAAAGGAATGGGAAACATAATGGAAGTTGTTATACTTCTACCTTTTGCTCAAACCTCTTCTGTCTTTCCATAAAAAACTAAAAAATTGCAACAAAAAAATCTGCTTTTTTTGCAATGTGGGGCATCGGCCTTAATGTGGTTTACTTGCAGAAGCATGCCTGACCATATGGTATGCTGTTACAAAACAAACATCATGAACAATTCTTAAGTACCACTAAGTGGGAGAATCTTTAATAAAACTTTTGACACTTTCTGCTTTGCAGAGTCTGAATTGAAACTTTGTGATGTTGTCTTTCAGAGTACAGCAAATAAATGATATTGCTCAGTGTTAGATGACAATTTGATTTATGCCACATCTACAGCTTGTTATTCATTTGTGATAGATACCTTGGTATTCACGTGTAACAGATTACTCTCGGCATGTCATTAGTTATATTCATGATGACAGAAGAATTGCTTTATGTACAGAATTAAAATATCACAAAACGCAGAAAAGCAAAATAATGCATAGATCTATTAGGAAAAGTCTTGAATATGTATTACAATTGACATTAATATGCTAAACCAGATGCTGGGAAGAAACATGTAGCTTTGGTTCCCTATGCATGACTATAACTCCCAAGATTTTGGCAGCATTTAAATGTAGCTTATGACCTACAGTATAAAAGCTGTGGGACCTCTTGGGCAGACTAGTAACCTTAGGACCTTTATTGCCATTTAAAATGAGGTGTCAAAGAGTAAAAGAGTATTCATAACTTAGATATTTGTGAATATGCCTTAAATTTCTACCTTTGGGGTCCACACCTATATCCAAAAGAGGTTCCCCAACCTTTCAGTACCTCATAGAAGTAGACAGAGCGAGGGCATGCTCGGTTGTGGATCTGCTGTAAATGTCTAAGATGGAAATATTCATTTAAAGCGGTTGCAATGACCTATCTCTTTATATTGATATATTTTTACCATTAGAAGTACATTAAACATTGCTGTATCTTACATGGAGTTTCCATTGATTTCATCAGGCAGTATGGAATGCATTACTCCTGTTTTATGGTGGCTTCAAGGATAGACACCATGCATTAAACAGTGAGCTTTACTATGTAGAAGTGATGAATAATAACCAATAATATACAGTATAAGTAGCCACTTAACTTTCTCCCCGTCTTAAAGATATCAAGGCAATTCAATGATGTTATTGAAAATAGTAGATGTCTTAACTTCAGATGATCTATCTATTGCCCCAGATGGGGACTTTTTTTTAAGAATCAAGCAAGTGTCCCTATATATTGCAGTTTTACACTTAATATCACAGACTAACAATACTAAGGCTCCAAGTGATCCCTTAGCTCTTAATAATCATTTATAACAATGCATTATTGTTAAGAACGTTGCTTCATGCGCAGCAGTACCAGGATACTTTCCTGTAAAAAAGCTAAAGGAAATCTGAGAATGTATTATTTATTTTGAATCTTCGAACAATGAAGTGAGAAAATGAAACTGAACACCGCGTAAAGAACCTCATTTCTATATGGGAGAACCATCATGTGACATGGAGCTAACCAAAGAAGACTACCCATATAAAAATGGACATATTGCCCAGTTTTTTTTGGAAAACGTTATCCTCAGCCATAAACAATGGCAAGAGGCAAGGATCAATAGTGCATGCTATTATAAGATACACTTGGATCTTCTTGGTTTTCCATTCACTGTGGCACAGACAGAAGACTCATCAGGGCTGGATAGAAAGATTCAATAAACATCTGTCATGTATATTTAAAAACACCATTACAGGGTTTTAATTATATTATCTGTGCGCCAGTCCTTTCCACCAGAGAATTAAAGTGGCACTTCAAGGGCTGGAAGAAATAAAACATGACATTGCTCATCTTCCTCCCATTCCTCAGCTAACATTTAAATTAATTTTCTTTTATCACAACAAAGTGTTTTAATTGGAAATTAGTTCTGATTGCGCGGACAATTTTCTTACAAGAATCTTTGATATAAAAACAAGAGATGTGGTGTGGAAGACATTAAAGAGTGACTTGTTTATTTCTTCCTTGTAGATATTGGACTGGGATTGGCCCAATGTATCTGTTGATCTGTGCGTAGACTTACATTTACTTATCGCCCACCTTATAAAGACCACCACTATTGTCTGTGGGCTGTGCTGCATATTCACATGAATAAGGATTAGCTGCAAAACCAGACACAGCCCAGAGACCAGAGTGGAGAAAGGAAAAACTTAAAAAACTCCTTAAAGTCTAGGGATCTTATATTAATAATAGAATAGCTTAGACTGAGACATCATGGCAGCATGGTGGCTCAGTGGTTGCTAGTTAGCACTTATGCCTTTCAACACTTGGTTGAATCAAAGACATCAGCAACTTTGTATGTTATTGCCATGTTTGTGTGGGTTTCCTCCCACACTCCAAAGATATACTGATATTAGGGAATTTAGATTGTGACACAGTGACTGACACTGTAGAGCGCTGAGGGATATGTTCCAAGTAAGAGTAATGACTAAATAATATATTAATTCCCCTAGCTTGTCTCAATAATAACAATGTAAACAATCCTGACAAATTCGACTTGTGGCAACCTGGAAAGGAGTGGGATTTATGCAGACACAGTCTGATATTGGTGTTCATAGACAGTTTGAGGTATTCCCAACTTTCCTGTTCACCAACTAGTAGGTTGTGTGCTCTGTTCACTTCCTGGTTTTCTCGGTAAATTGGTGGGGTTTTACTTGCTATCTCACAGACAAAGCCAGTTCTGCTTAGCTCTCTTCATAGCAGTACATGTTTGCAGTCAGCAGTGGCGTAACTACCGCCATAGCAGCAGAGGCAGCTGCCACAGGGCCTGGGACATTAGGAGCCCGGTGACAGCCACTATCGCTGCTATCATTATACTCGGGGGTCTTTTTGGATCTTTTCGCAGGGCCGGCATTAGGGGGAGGGGGGCAAACTTGGCTATTGCCCAGGGATCCAGCACTTTCAGGGGCCCCCTGTTGGTGGAATACTTTCCCTATTAATATAGGGAAAGTATATGTCCAAAGCTGCAGCAATGGTTGAAACACAGGAGCCGATGCAGGAGCTGCAGGTCTGGCTCCACTCAGCGCTCTCAGGATGCTTTCTCTCCCCCCCCCCTTTCTCTGGCTGTCCTCTGCCCACCAATGAGAGGGCTGAGGAGAGCCCAGGAGGCGGGGCTGATCCCTTTACAGAAAATGGACACCTGCCGAGCTCCTGCCATCCTGCACACAAGAGAAGGAGCAGAAGAAGCTCCAGGAAAGTGAAACTAAAAAAAGAAAATACAGGTACACAGGACATAGTGGGGTTACTATGCTTAATAATATCAGGCATTTGGGGTGATTAGTTTTGTTTTAGTAACTCCATGTGCCTCATATTAATAGAAATTAACCCCATCATGTCCCTCACATTAACCCCTGTGTGCCTCACCATAAGAGTTACTAATATGTGAGACATATGGGGATAATAATAATGAAGATACTTAATTATTACCTCCATGTCTCTCACATATCAGTAACTCTTATGTGAGGTACACAAGAGTTAATGTGAGAGACATGATGGGGTTAACTGCTATTAATATGAGGCACATGGAGTTACTAAATTGTAATGCACATGACCAGACTTTTTATCCACAATTGTCCTAGTATAGCGGTCAGCGGGTGACGTGACAGTATTTAGTCCTGTAGGGGCCACTGAGGGACATAATACTGTGTGCAGGGGCCACTATGGGGCATAATAGAGCATGCAGGAATGCGTAGTAGGGGCTCGGTCGAGATCTTCGGTGTCGGGGGGGGGGGGCATGTCAAAAGTTCGCCATGGGGCCCCACCATTCCTAGTTATGCCACTGGCAGTCAGTAATGAAGGATGGTTGTAAATAAATTAGCACAGTAGTATAAAGATGCACAATATTAAGCTGATGTAGCAGAGTTGGATTTGTTAGGTGATGAGAATCCCAAACATACATGCTACAGGACCAAGAGTCAGCTTGCAATAAACTTATTTTTAGCTCTGTGTTTACATACAGAGGTAACAGACTCCCTGTCTCAGCCCTTATCATCAAAATTCAATTAGCTGACCTGATAACTGGAAGAGGGAGATAAACAGCTCAGAAATATCAGCTACTCCGAGCACTCAGTTCCACCTCCCTCCTGAGAGCAGTAAGCTATGTCACTTGTCCTGGGCGGAGAGATAAGATCATCCCCAGGTCCGTGGTTATGGAAGTAAAGCAGTGTAACCAATGAAGTGAATAATCTCAGATAGCAGCCAAATAAAGCAGTTTTGCTGAAGCAATGTATATAGGAAAAGTCTTAAATCTGCATAAGCTAGCAGTATAGATAGGATCGTTGAGATGGGACAACCCCTTTAAAGGTTATACAATGAAGGAAAAACAGGAGATCCTTATCTCCTCTTCACATTCAGCTCAACTGCAGTCAGGCTAACGGTAGGCATGACTAATGGTGAACTGCATTCCCATTCACTTCAGTGGCAGCACTAGAGCTAAAGCTGAGTTCTGTACTTACACTATTATTCATACCCACATTCAGTCAGGCTGAATGTAAGCATGGAAAAGTGACTCCCATTCTTGGATCAGTGGGGGTCTCAGCTATGGAGAGAGGATAAATATGCATAGAAAATAAAGAATTTTTGTGGCATACCCCTTTACATATCTGGATTTTTCCTATTAAAATATGAAGTATGGGATTTCATTTTGGTGGTAGCAAGTAACCAGAACTTTATGATTTAAAGGGAACCTGCCACATGAAAAATGCTGTGCAATCTGTAGGCAGCAGGTTAAACGACAGAAAAAAAGTGACCATCTTGAGGTATATGTGTGTGGGAAAAGATCCAGTACAACTTAATTCATCCTGTAACAGGAAGCATATTATGGACCCTTTTTGCTGACTTAGGGTGCATTCACACTACTGATACCCTGCCTGATTCTGAACGTTAAAATACGTTCAGAATCAGCGCGTATAAAGCAGTTCCCATTCATTTCAATGGGAGCCGGCATACGAGCTCTCCCCATTGAAATGAATGGGCTGCTTTTTACACTACGAGCACTCCCATTGAAGTGAATGGGAAGTGCTCGCGTGTACGGCTCGGAATGAGCAGAGCGAGCAGTACACGCGAGCACTTCCCATTCACTTCAATGGGAGTGCTCGTAGTGTAAAAAGCAGCCCATTCATTTCAATGGGGAGCGCTCGTATGCCGGCTCCCATAGAAATGAATGGGAACTGCTTTATACGCACTGATTCTGAATGTGTTTTAACGTTCAGAATCAGGCAGCGTATCAGTAGTGTGAATGCACCCTTAGGGTAGCCTCTAAGGCCTTTGACTAAGTATACTCCCAGGTATTCTTCCATTAACCCATGTATGTGGATATGGACTTTGCTTTGCGGAGCCTGCCAGCAGAGATACATACCTGGCAGATGGAACGGCATGTGTCCAAATACTGCAGATGGAAGAAAATGCATCCAAACATGGTAGACAGAAGGACATGAGTCCAAATTTGGCAGATGGGAGGATGTGTATCCAAACATGGCAAATAGAAAGACATATGTTTGAACATGACAAATGGAAGGTTGCACATCCAAACATGGCAAACAGAAGGAGGGACATTTGTCCAAATGTGGCAGACTAAAGGACTTGCATTCAAATATGGCAAACAGATCGAAGGAAATGCATCCAGACTAGGGTTGAGCGATCGGGATCGGAAAAGATCGGATTCCGATCAGCGATCGAGTAAATTTCACAATCGTGATCGGAATTCTGACCCGATCTTTTCCAGCGGGATCAAGGTCGGAGATTATTTCAAGATCGGCTCAACCCTCAAGTGACTTTTCCCATAGAGAAGCATTGAATAGGGTTGAGGATTGGGATCGGAAAAGATCGGATCCCGATCGGTGTTCGAGCAAATTTCACAATCGTGATCGGCTGGAAAATGATCGGAAATCGGATTTTGAAATCAATCCTGAAATCTCAAGATTGGCTCGACCCTAATCCAGACATAGATACAGTTAGAAAGAAAAATGCATCGACAGAATTGCAGACTCCACATCAGACAGAAACCTTTCTAGATATACAGTGAGAAGAACAACTTGCATGTGTCCAAACAACAGATCATGAAACAGACATCTGAAAATTGCTTAGCCAGGGTGTGGGTAAAGAAGCAGACTTACATACACACAGGCAGACAGGAAAGAGAAGCTTAGTAAGTAAGCACAATAAGGGGGAGTTCACACGGAGTAACGTGCCGCGTGATGTGGTGTGTGAGACAAAATCCCGGCCGCAAAATCCCAGCCGCAAAATAACGCTGCTTATACGATCCAGGCTCCCATTGAAATCAATGGGAGCGTATATGGCGCACGAAGTCTCACACGCCATATACGTGGCACGTTATTCCGTGTGAACTCCCACTAATCCTTAAAGAATTAGTAGTGCTCACCAAGGTAACTAGGCTCCTAGATCTCCTGGGAAAGGTAGTACATGAGCAAGCACAGGACTCCAGCATTACAATCCATTGGAATATTTGCTGCTTCTATGTTGAAAAAGGTTATTTTTATCAGTCATTGACAACCTTCTTTCTATGACTGTGCATGTCAGAGATAGTCGTCAATCGCTAATGGGACTGCTTACTTAGCTTAAAATTAATGTGATTTCCTGAAGATTGGAGATTGACCTTGGTAGTGAAATTACTGAAAACCCTCCTTAAAAAGAAGATACCAACTACAAACCTTCTTAGATTCAAAACATTATATTAACTGGGGGCAGATCATGTTAAACTAATCTTATTGATTTCTTGAACTATGCTCTGCTTTTGTATTGTACAACGTACTTAAAGCCTCCAATGAGAGTTCAGAACTAATTTCCTTCTGAATCTGGTCACCACCGGATCCATACCATTGCCATTTTGTCCTGTTCCTAATGAAGGCTCCCAGGCCTGTCGCGGTATTATAACTATCGAGGCGGGTCTATGAACAGCCTCAATAGCTTTGTATTGCAGTCTATGAGACATTCAATGAAAAGATTGTAGGGTCAAGCTCCCTAGGGGGCTGATAGAATACTTAAAAAAAAAAAAAAAAAAAAAAAAAAAAAAAAAAAAGAAGCTTCTAAACGTATATAAAAAAAAACAAAAACATTCAAGTCTCATTCTTTTCCTAGATTTGAAATAAAAATAAATAAGCAAACGTAGACAAATTATACATCCCTGCATATGAAAACTATAAAAAAAACCTACAAAAATATAAAAATAATTTTCCCAAATGGCGAATGCTGTAGAGGGAAAAAAAAAAGCAAAAGAGCAAAACTGTCATTTTTTTGCTGTTATACTTCCATAAAAATTTGAATAGTGTGATCAAAAAATAAAACATTCGCCAAAATGGTATAACTAAAAGTACATGGAAATATAAAAAAGTTAAAAGTGTAAACATATGGTGACTCCAAGAATTTTATTTTTTATTTATTTTTATTTATTTTTGCATTTTTGGATTTTTGTAAGAGCTTAAAAAAAAAATCTAAATTTGGTATCCCCAAAATATTACCGACCCATAGAATACAGGTGATATATAATTATGGCTGCACAATGATTGACGTAAAAACAAAGTCCGTAAAAAAATCGCACGAGCACAGTTTTTCTCCAATCCACCCCATTCAGAATTTTTTTCTCCAGCTTCCCATTACATTGTGTTAAAGGGGCTCTATCATTGGGAAAAGTCATTTTTAGCTAAGCACATACTTGCATAGCTTTTAGAAAGGCTATTCCACACATACCTTTGTATGTAAATCGCCTCAGTAGTTTTTATTCATATGCTAATTAACCTTCTCTGTGCATTGTCTGTGTGCTCCTAAGTGTGTGTACAGCACAGGCTGCTGCTGCTGATGACTCAGCTTCCTGCTTGCACACACGCTTGTAGCTAATTAGTAGAGATGAGCGAACGCCGTTCGATCGAATAGGTCGAATAGCCACCTTTTTTTCCTGCTTATCTTGCCTCCACATCTACACTGCTTTCCCCGCTATATATCACCCCTTTCCATGTTGGGTCGGTGGCCTCGTCATCCACCAACTCCTCTTTCAATTGCTCACTCTCCTCTTACTGCAAACCGCACATAACCACAGCTCGTCATCATCCCTGAGGCCGAGAAACGCCAGTTGAGGGTCCACAACCACAAAATTGGCAGGAAATTGCGATGTTCCAGTATTTGGGCATCAAGACACAGTCATCTGGTAGCTCCTGGGATTCGGAAAGTGGTCCAACAAAGGAAGAAACAGTAAAAGGACCCAAAAATAGATTCTGGGTGGGATGAGTCTGCTGGGAAGATTGAGCATGTTGGGAGGAAGGAGGGGCAGACTCTTGGGTATGAACATGACTGGAGGTAGTGGCTGACTGGCTGATGGAAAAGCAGCTTGAAGCATTATCCGCTAGCCATTGTAACACCTGTTCCTGGTGCTCGGGCCTGGTCTGTGTTGTACCCTGCACCCTGCTTAACACAGCTTTCATATCAGGAATTGTGATGAGCGCATGCTAATGTTTCTTTTGATTTAAAGTTATTTAAAGTTATTTTTCTGTCCATATTAATGTAGAGGAAAGAAGTTTTCAAATTATTTATCCACTTTCATAGAGGTTCTAGTGAGTTTGTAAAGTGTCCAGTGGAAAGGATGGGATAGGATTTCACATAAGTCTGCCACCCATGGGCACTCATGGTGCAGAAACTGAGGAAGCTGACTTTGATGAACCCTTGGGTTTTGGAGATGGAACTCCATCAAAGGTCTCTGCTACTCACACACCCTGCTCAACATATGGTATCTAGGGTTTCAGCGTGTGGTGACCTCGCACAACAGCCAATGCTTCAGGCAGATGTAGGCATTGCTGGAGTTTATTGAGGCTAGCAGCAGCTACTGTAGACTTGCCAAAGTGGGCGCACAAGTGCCGCACTTTAACCAGTAACTCGTGTAAATTGGGGTATGTTTTTAAAAACCGTTGCACCAATAAGTTGAAAATGTGGGCCAGGCATGGACCGTGTTGGAGGCTGGCAAGCTCCAGAGCCGCTACCAGGTTCTGGTCATTATCACACACGAAAAAATGCCTGGGCCCAGGTGCAGTGGCGAAAACCACATTGCCATATCATCCAGGATGGCATCCCTGGAGGCAGGGTGCTGTCTGTCCCCCAAGCTGATGAGCTTCAGCACAGCCTGCTGACGTCTCCCCACGCCAGTGTTGCAGCATTTCCAGCTCGTAGCTGGGGTCGATTTAACGGCAGAGGAGGAGGAGGGTGGTGTTTCAGCACTCCTGCCAGGAATATTGCGCGGGGAGACAAGGCAGGCCGCCACAGTTTGCGACTCGGTTCCAGCCTCAACTACATTCAGCCACTGTGCTGTGATTGAGATTTAGCATCCCTGGCCGCATGCACTTGTCCACACGTTGGTGGTCAAGTGGAATTTTGTACAACTTAGAGCAGAACTTATGGCCTGCCTGATGTTACAGGACACGTGCTGGTGCAAGGCTCAACTCACCCAAAGGGCAAAAAACTCTGCTGGTGCAAGTCTGAACTAAGTTAAAGGGCCTAAAACTCTGCTGGTAAGAGGCTGAAGTCACCTAAAGGGCCTCAATCTCTGCTGGTAGCTTAGCGTAAGGGCCTCTAACTTAATTTGGAAGGGCTCACGTTAAGGGCCAGAAAAGTGAATTTTGGAAGGTCTTACCACATCACACACACACATCCACAATGACAGTTCAGGGTGGGTACTGTTGGATTTCCCATTGCCTATTCCATCTGTGGTTGTCATGGGCAACATGATTTAAAGGGGTGCTTGGTAATGTTTCTTTAGCTTAAATGTTCGATTTCTGCCCATCCAATTGGGGAGGAAAGAAGGTTTCCAAGTATTTTTCCATTTCCATAGTGTTTTTTTTTTTGAGTGTGGAAAGTGTGTAGTTGATAGGCTGTGAGAGTGGGGTAAAACAGTGACTTGCGCTTGTTAGATGCCCCCAGACATGCTTTCCCGGCTGTCCCAGTTGCATTTCAGAGGTGTTGGCATCATTTCCTGAGGTGTCATAGTGGACTTGGTGACCCTCCTGAGTCGAATTGTGGGTTCCCCTGAAATGAAGCATTTTTCCCCATAGACTATAATGGGGTTCGATATTTGTTCGAATAGTCGAATATTGAGCGGCTATTCGAAATGAATAACGAATATCAAATATTTCACTATTCGCTCATCTCTACTAATTAGCATATGAATAAAAACGGGCTCATTCAAAAATTACTGAGGTGATTACCATACAAAAGGTAACTAAAGGCTATTCAAGTATGTGCTTAATTAAAAGTGACTTTTCCCAATGATAGAGCCCCTTTAAATATTAAATGGTACCACTATGAAGCACAATTTGCCCTGCAAACAACTAGTGTTCATATGGCTCTATGAACAGAAAAATAAAAAAGTGATGAGGTTTGGAAGACAAGGAGTCAAAAATAAAAATTGAAAAATGTCTGCAGCTGAAATGGGTTAAATATGGTAAGGTATAGATAAGGTAACAACAATGAGGGGGGAGAGATCAGATACAATGTCAGGAAATATTATTTCACTGAAAGAGTAGTTGAGACTTAAAACAAACTTCCAGCCTATGTAGTTGGACAATCTACAGTAAGTGAATCTAAGCATGCCTGGGATAAAGACACGTCTATCCTACGATAAAATCGAAATAATATAAGGGCAGACTAGAGGGACCATATGGTTTTTTTTCTTCCGTAATCTTCCATGTTCCTGTTTCTATATGGCAATCTTCTCAGCTCAGTCTGCTATATAATATGCTGCTTGAATATTAAACAGCATTTTACATGTCAAGTCCCTTTAACTCTGCCTATCAAGTGGATTTGTTAGGGTGCATTCAGACTACGTAATGCCGGGCGTGTATGAGAGCCGTACACGCCGGCATTACGGCAGACTGCCGAACACTTCCCATTCACTTCAATGGGAGCGCTCGTAACAGCGGCGTTTACGAGCGCTCCCATTGAAGTGAATGGGAAGTGTTCGGCAGTCTGCCGTAATGCCGGCGTGTACGGCTCTCATACACGCCCGGCGTTACGTAGTCTGAATGCACCCTCACTGTGTATCAGAAAATGGCGCCATGACTGAGATAAAGGTATGCTTGGAGATTAAACATCAGTATTAACCACATTGTGTTAACAGCCAATGGAGAATTTTGACCTGAATAAGTTATTTAAAAAAAACTCTTTGGAACTAGTGAGCTGTAAAAACCATATAGACTTCAATTATAATGTATTGAACGTTTCCCAGCTTGGTCTGCACAGTTTGGTGCAGTAATACATAGTGGAACATAACACCTTTGATCTCTCACATTTGCAGTACTGCCACGGTATACAATTTATTTTTACCTCTTTTGGAAGTTCTGGTACATGTATTAAAATCGAGTATAAAATGTAGAAATAATTTAGGCAGGTCACGGCCCTCCTGATCATGACATTGAAATCACTCAATCTCCTAAATGTATAGTGTGATTGATCTGAGTTAAGCTCCAGGGCGCTTTGCTTGGGGGCTGCCCTAATTCTACCGCTACATCTTCTTCCCTTTCATCTTGACCTTTTCCTTTTTCAATCGATACTTTTGTTTGTTCAATAAAGAGAATATCCCTTCTTTGAGCGCTTCACCCATGATTGCTCCTCTTTTACTTTTTACTGCAAATGGATTCCACAAGGTGACTGGTCACATTAAATATTTAGAGCAAATGCTAATGCCGCTTTTGTGCCATCTCTGAAATGTTAGTATAAACCCAAACAAAAACTTTCTGACACTACAAAGTGAGATGAAGAACATATGCCAACAAAACTTTTTAGTACCTAGAGTATTACATACAATACATAACCTATCTTCAGTGGCTTACACAAGGGGTCTCATTGCAAGGATCACATTGGATTGGGACAAATACTATTACTGCCTAAGGTGGTAGTTTTAGGATAAGTTCCCGAAGTTCGGCATAAGAGTAGAGATGAGCAAACAGTAAAATGTTCGAGGTTCGATATTCGTTTCGAGTAGCCCCTCAATATTCGACTACTCGAATCAAATATCGAACCCTATTATAGTCTATGGGGGGAAAATGCTCATTTCAGGGGTAGGCAACATTCGATCAAATTATACTTACCAAGTCCACGAGTGAGGGTCGGGCTGGATCCTCCGAGAAGTCTTCTCCATGCAGCGTCCCTGCGGCATCTTCCGGCTCTGAATTCACTCTGCCAGTCATCAGGCCTGGGCAGAGCTGACTGCGCATGCCCGCACTACAAGCAGACATGTGCAGTCGGCTCTGCCCAGGCCCGATGCCTGGCAGAGTGAATTCAGAGCTGGAAGATGCCGCGGGGAAGCTGCACGGAGAAGACTTCTAAAGGTAGGAGAAGAACCAGCATTGATTGGCCGACTATAGAGCATTCGGCAAATCAATGCTGGTTCTGCATCGAACTTTTACATTTGAATAGCGAGTGGTACTACTCACTCATCTCTACATAAGAGTTGTTGGATTGACAATCCATTTAATTACATGAATTATGACCCCTCTCCTTAAAGGGGTTGTTTCATTAAACATTCAGCAGAATCCATTTTTAGTATTACATTAATAATGTAATGTAATCATGGACAGTTTAAGTTTTTCAGAGATCTCCTTTTTGCCTCAAAGAGGGAGACCATGCACTGTGATGTCCATATTTTCTAATAGATATGTATGTGGCATGGACAGAGATTGCCTTCAGAAATATAATTATATCATAGGCAGTTGACTATTGTTCTAACCCCATTTGTCAACCCTTTGTGACTGTGCTTTGCCTCCCAGGGCTGAAGGACATGCTAATGGACATTCACTTTCTATCACCCTTGGACCAATTCCCACCTTATTGTTTGCACTCACATGCCTTTGGAAAGAGAAGTCAATTATTAAGCAAAGGGAACAGAACTAACCAGAGCTGGTTCCCTCTCTCCATGGCCTCATAGGTGCCCTATGGTCTGCCTGTATGGTATATAGGCCCTTGCTTTCTCCATTTGCAATGCATTACATTCACTGGCATCCATTCTGAAATACTATTTTCGTGGACTTTGGCTGTTTGAAAGGCTCAAAGAATATATTTATTTTGCTGGCCTTTAGCCAGGACTCCAGCTTATAATCTGTTTAAACGTCTGTAATGAATGAAGATAAATTTCACACAAAATATATGTGCAGCAAATGTGAACTCCCAGCAATTTCTGGATCTATTTAGCTTAATGATATTCTTCTTTATAAGCATTTGCTTTGAGCTCAGAAGTAACAACAGATTGGCCTATTACATTGAAGTCTGATCATACACTTTCAGCGCTGATCTGCAGTTGTCAAGGACATAGGGGTAGGGTTGAGCCGATCTTGAGATTTCAGGAGCTATTTCAAAATCCGATTTCCGATCATTTCCAGCCGATCCCGATCGTGAAATTTGCTCGATCGCCGATCGGGATCCAATCTTCTCCGCTCCCGATCCTCAACCCTAGTCAATGCTTCTCTATGGGAAAAGTCACTTGGGGGTTGAGGCATTCTTGAAATAATCTCTGACCTCGATCCCGCAGGAAAAGATCGGGTCAAAATTCCAATCGCGATCGTGAAATTTACTCGATCGCCAATTGGAATCCGATCTTTTCCGATCCAGATCGCTCAACCCTACATAGGGATTAAAACTCCAAGCCCCCAAAAAGCCAGAAAATATTCCTATTTTATTTTCTACCAATATTGCTGTACTTCTTGGGTTCATGAGTCTACAAATATGAATATTTCCTTCATTAGATGTTATAGCCTCTGGTTCTTAAGCTATCTTACCAGTCGGCCTCTGTTAAACAAAGCCATCTCACCCAACAAGCGTTTTTAACCAATCCTCTCTTAAAAAACATTATTCTGAGGAAGAATGATCTATGACATATCAGTGTTTGTCTTGATTCCTTGAATTAACAAGGTCATAAGATATCTGTAGCTACAAGACAAGTACTTTCTTAAAGGGGTTATCTGGTTTCTAAAATTGATGACTTACCCTTAGAGTAGGCCATCAATAATGTATTTGCCGTGGTCCAGTACTTGGAAACCTCGCAGTTCACCGGTACCAAGGCAGTGTGGAAGACCCGCACATCGCACTTGCCGTACAAACCATAGAAGCGAGTATACGTACTGCAGCACAGTGCCATAGACTCACATATCACTAACTTTACACAGTTGCAACATTTCACATTTTACCTATTTCATACACTCGCATTATTATTCATTTTCTCATGTTTTACTATATTTACTGCATCTCGTGTTTTTTTTTTTTTTTTTTTTTAACTTGGTTTTGGGTTTTTTGCACCTATTTCTTTGCATTTTCCCCTTTTTTTCCTTTTCACTTTCCACACTTATTTTTATTGGTATCATTTTCATCACGTTGCATCATACTTGCATTTTCACTTTGCATCCCTCACCTTCTCCAGCACTATGGGGTTACTTACTCTTGTCTTTCTTATATGTTATATATTGTCTGTACATAACTGTTAGATGTTGTCCTGTTGCTCTTCTTAATTATGGCGGCCGTCACAAATATTAATCCATCTGCGCATGCTCCAAATTAGTTACTTCCATGTGTCAATATGGTTCATCCTTCGATTGAGGTCTCCAGAATGTCCAGAAGTCCATATGACACTATGATCACATGACTTATAGACCTGGGCATGGCCAATATAGTGATAATAAAGTGTTTTGTGGGTCCACAGCCTTTACCATTTATATAACTGTGGCCTGACTATAGCATACCCAAGTATATCTCTAAATTTACTTTATAGACACATGAGTTAAAAGGAATTGGCTAACCTCCATAACAGTATTTATACCATTTTTAGAAAATTTTTTAAAGTATTTTCATAGCTTTCTGAGCCCCCAGATAAATAGGACTTGAATTTAAATCTCCAATACTAACTTCAAATATATACTATTAAAGAGGTTGCATAGGGTTAGAAAAACAATTGGCTACCATTTGTAAAAAAGAAAAAAAAAAAAAGAGTGCCACACCTGTCCATAGGGGATGGACTTTGGTGACACCAAGCTGCAATGCTAGACCTAGACCATAAACAGGTGTGACGTTGAAATATGGCAGCCATGGTTTTCCTTTTAGGCACCTGAAATAAATAACTGCTTGGAATTTATATATGCTTTATAGCGCCAACATATTCTATAGTGCTTTACAGATATCGTCATCACTCACTGTCCCAGAGAACATACACAAACATAGAGAGAACATACAAACTCCATCAAGGACCCCAGTGCTGGAAGGCAACATTGCTAACCACTAAGCCAGGAATATACAAGCATCAATGTGCGGCAGATCTCCATGATCACTAAGGAGTTAATTTGCCAGCGTTGCTCCGGTTTAATACAATTAGTAAAATAACTCTCTGGATCAATATTTACATGCATAATTCTTGCATCCATACACATAGACAATATGTCCTCTGCAAGTTCTGTATGCATTTCTTAATTATGACTGCTTAATGAGAATAATTTAGGAAGACAGATGTGCAAATGCGCTCCCATCCCCCGAAATCCTGAATTTAATGAGTAATCCCGCATCGGCCTCTGTATATCGTCTCTTTTCATGGAATGCTACTGAAATAGCCTGGCAGGGCTGACTGTATCAGCTCAGTCTATTTTTCCTGTCTATCATTTGATTATATAAAACAAACAACAGCCCAGCCTGAAAGACAAGAGTCAAAAGATTGCCTTGACCCCCGATTCAGAACAATCAATGGAATCCAGGCTATGTACAGATTGTTTCTCACTCGCCAAATGTACGGCAGAGGTGTTCATAGCCGTTTATTTTCTGGAGGAATTTTACCCTGCTGTGTTCATCTGAGTACATCGGAACCATTTCCCTGAAGATCCCAGGCAATTTCACCGTAAATTCCCTAAAGCTTCTGCTGTCATATCACTGCTATTTGTCCAATTATTCCCTCAGTAGACAGGGAGCCATGATATGTACAATGGACGCAGCGATTTCTAGTTTCACAGCCTTCAAATGATTTCCTCACCAAATGTTTAGAGTTCAGCAAAAGAGATTTCACACACCTTAGAAAAAATCTACACCGTAAAGTGATAATAAAAGACCTGAATGAAGTGACTCTCCACCTTTCGTTAACTTCAAGGAGTGCTCTGGACAATCCCTATTCTTTATTATAACATGATTACACAGTGTTCTTCTTCTGGGTACCCCCAGGGATCTCTGGAAAAACCTGGCAGTAGTGCCACCATGGAAATCAAAGGGGTTTTTTTCGGGCTGAAGACATTGATGTCCTATGCTAAGAATGGCTGATTGGTGAGGGTGCTGAAATGGTAATATCTTTACAAGAATGTTAGATTATACTTTGCTGAATACCTGGAAACCTATTTCCTATCTGGTATCACTTAAAGGGTCTCTATCATTGGGAAAACTCATTTTTAACTAAGCAAATGCATACATAGCCTTTTGAGAGGCTATTCCACACATACTTTTTGTATGTTAGTCGCCTCAGTAGTTTTTGAATGAGCCCATTTTTATTCATATGCTAATTAGCCTTCAGCGCGCACCTGGAAGACTCAGTAAACACTCTCTCCTGTGTGTGTGAGAGCAGGGAAGGCTGCTGAGTCATCATCATCAGCAGCAGCCTCCCGGCTCTCACACACACATAGAACACAGTGCTTGCTGAGACTTCAAGGTGCACGCTAAAGGCTAATTAGCATATGAATAAAAACTACTGAGGCGATTAACATACAAAAAGTATGTGTGGAATAGCCTAAAAGTTATGGAAGTATGTGCTTAGTTAAAAATGACTTTTCCCAATGATAGAGCCCCTTTAATCAATACATTTCCGCCTGACCTATTGGTTTTTTTTTTTTATATTTTACTCTATTCAATATTACGGCTATATACTGCAGTTGTACCTTAATGTAAATGGACTGTGGCAGAGTCTGCCCATTGCCATGTTTGGTGACTCCCACCTCCCCCATTAGTTCTTATAGCATTCTTATAGCTTTCAACTAGTTCTTATAGCATTCTATGATATAGATGCCATATGCTTACTACTATTACAACACCATAGTTATTAGCATATGCTGGCGAGTGCTATGTGTACCAGCAGTCAAGATTGTGGGTGCCATGTGTATATGCAGAATATATACAAATATATGCAATGTGTATACTGGGAATCTTAATTATATTCTTACAAAAGGAGCACAAAAGCACTCAAACATAGTGTAAGGTTGAGTGAGGGGGCAGCGGCAGCAAGGAGCACAGTACCGGTGGAAAGTTGCTAATGGGGGGAAGGCAGAGGTCACTGGAGGGGTTGGTTGTATTACCGAAAACATACGTATTCCAAGCAGCGTCAGACTGTTGTGTTATCTGAAGGGCACAGTTACAAATCACTGTTCAGTCATTGTGCCAGTCACTGTAGCATGATCTAATATCCTAAAGGGAGGCTGGTGCCCCCCTACCCTTTAATCCTGGCTGTGTCAAGGCACATGCCCTTCTCACTAACAATGGTAATCTCTAGTTATTATTTTTTCATATGTTTCCAAAATAAAAAAGGGAAGGGTCCAATGCAGACTGGATGTCAGAAGAGCAGATAGGTCCTCTTTAATCTAATGCAGTAGGCTTGCCAACATCCCTGTGGTATCCACAGGTAACACACGATGATATCTTTAAGAACGGATAATCTCAGCCCTACTACATCCATGTATCACACAGTTCTTTTAACCCTACTCACATGGTCCCAGTGCAGTTAAATGGTAACTTTTGGTGAGTGCTACACATTTTATCTTTCTGAAAGAGAAGCATTGCGTAAATGTCTGGAATCCCTGGGCATATGGAGACCTCACTGTCTACAAACAACTGTCAGTTCGACTTTATCTTGGAAGACGTGAATACGAGTGTTCAGGAATCATTCCAATTGAATGGAAGGCAGCGGATGTAATACAGTATTGGCGTTCCTTATTAGCCATGCAATGATAAGCATTCAGTGTATTTTGTCGAAAAGATTGCAGCCTTCTCATCTCAGTCCCAGGAGGTGACCCATAAAGTATTTTCGCCTCTGGTTATAAATATCTGTATGCAACACAGCTGTTAGGCTGAACAATACGAACGATCTCCTTTCATGAGCTTTCTACACTGGGATTTTAGCCGCAGCAAATTTTGGCAGAAACTGGCACATCAAAACAAGTGAGATCTTTGTATGGTCTGTTCAGATTCACTCTGTACTCCTGTCATTCCTGGAGTCAAGCAGAGCTCTGGAGACGCTACATCCGAGGGTTCTAATCCAATTTAAAGACAGTTGTTTAACAAGCAAATCCGGGAAGCAGCAACGCATATTAAAAAAAAAAAAATAATAAAGCAAGTCCCCTTGGCAACTATTGTCAAAAGCAATCTAGCAAATAAAAAAAATTACATTGTAGAAGATGACGGTTCAAATTGTTCTGTATGGCGTAGTAAAGATTGACTTAAAAGGATCTTTTACAGGTGTCCATAGGAGGGTGAGCTGTAGAGTGTCCACACTAGCAAGATGGACTACAACTTTATCCTGGTAACTTATGGTTAACTGTTTCTTTAGAGCAGTTCTCCTGAGGGATACAATGGCCCAGATTTACTATTGTGATTACAAAAGGACATTGTCGGGAATGTGGTGAATCTTTGATGCTATATGGTGCATCTCTGGTGCTATATGGTGCATCTTTTCCACAGCGTGATGCATCCTGCACTAAAAATTTTCACTTTCTAGACATGTGGGTATGTATTATCAGAAAAATAAAAGATATAGGGGTTGTAATTAGAGATGAGCGAGTAGTATTCGATCGAGTAGGTATTCGATCGAATACTACGGTATTCGAAATACTCGTACTCGATCGAGTACCACTCGCTATTCGAATGGAAAAGTTCGATGCAGAACCAGCATTGATTGGCCGAATGCTATACAGTCGGCCAATCAATGCTGGTTCTTCTCCTACCTTTAGAAGTCTTCTCTGTGCAGCTTCCCCGCGAGTGCGGACATGCGCAGTCAGCTCTTCCCAGGCCCGATGCCTGGCAGAGTGAATTCAGAGCTGGAAGACGCCGCGGGGAAGCTGCACGGAGAAGACTGCTCAGAGAATCCAGCCCGACCCTCACTCGTGGACTTGGTAAGTATACAGTCCTATGAAAAAGTTTGGGCACCCCTATTAATCTTAATCATTTTTAGTTCTAAATATTTTGGTGTTTGCAACAGCCATTTCAGTTTGATATATCTAATAACTGATGGACACAGTAATATTTCAGGATTGAAATGAGGTTTATTGTACTAACAGAAAATGTGCAATATGCATTAAACCAAAATTTGACCGGTGCAAAAGTATGGGCACCTCAACAGAAAAGTGACATTAATATTTAGTAGATCCTCCTTTTGCAAAGATAACAGCCTCTAGTCGCTTCCTGTAGCTTTTAATCAGTTCCTGGATCCTGGATAAAGGTATTTTGGACAAACAATTCAAGTTCAGTTAAGTTAGATGGTCGCCGAGCATGGACAGCCCGCTTCAAATCATCCCACAGATGTTCAATGATATTCAGGTCTGGGGACTGGGATGGCCATTCCAGAACATTGTAATTGTTCCTCTGCATGAATGCCTGAGGATTTGGAGCGGTGTTTTGGATCATTGTCTTGCTGAAATATCCATCCCCGGCGTAACTTCAACTTCGTCACTGATTCTTGAACATTATTCTCAAGAATCTGCTGATACTGAGTGGAATCCATGCGACCCTCAACTTTAACAAGATTCCCGGTGCCGGCATTGGCCACACAGCCCCAAAGCATGATGGAACCTCCACCAAATTTTACAGTGGGTAGCATGTGTTTTTCTTGGAATGCTGTTTCTTTTTGGACGCCATGCATAACGCCTTTTTTTATAACCAAACAACTCAATTTTTGTTTCCAAAATGAAGCTGCCTTGTCCAAATGTGCTTTTTCATACCTCAGGCAACTCTATTTGTGGCGTACGTGCAGAAACGGCTTCTTTCTCATCACTCTCCCATACAGCTTCTATTTGTGCAAAGTGCGCTGTATAGTTGACCGATGCACAGTGACACCATCTGCAGCAAGATGATGCTGCAGCTCTTTGGAGGTGGTCTGTGGATTGTCCTTGACTGTTCTCACCATTCTTCTTCTCTGTCTTTCTGATATTTTTCTTGGCCTGCCACTTCTGGGCTTAACAAGAACTGTCCCTGTGGTCTTCCATTTCCTTACTATGTTCCTCACAGTGGAAACTGACAGGTTAAATCTCTGAGACAACTTTTTGTATCCTTCCCCTGAACAACTATGTTGAACAATCTTTGTTTTCAGATCATTTGAGAGTTGTTTTGAGTAGCCCATGATGCCACTCTTCAGAGGAGATTCAAATAGGAGATCAACTTGCAATTGGCCACCTTAAATACCTTTTCTTATGATTGGATACATCTGGCTATGAAGTTCAAAGCTCACTGAGGTTACAAAACCAATTTTGTGCTTCAGTAAGTCAGTAAAAAGTAGTTAGGGGAATTCAAATCAATAAAATGATAAGGGTGCCCATACTTTTGCACCGGTCAAATTTTGGTTTAATGCATATTGCACATTTTCTGTTAGTACAATAAACCTCATTTCAATCCTGAAATATTACTGTGTCCATCAGTTATTAGATATATCAAACTGAAATGGCTGCTGCAAACACCAAAATATTTAGAACAAAAAATGATTAAGATTAATAGGGGTGCCCAAACTTTTTCATAGGACTGTCATTTGATCAAATGTTGCCTACCCCTGAAACGAGCATTTTCCCCCCCATAGACTATAATAGGGTTTGATATTCGATTCGAGTAGTCAAATATTGAGGGGCTACTCGAAACGAATGTCGAACCTCGGACATTTTACTGTTCGCTCATCTCTAGTTGTAATCCTTTAGTTTTAGAACTCGATGAGGATTGTAGGAAGTCATTTAGGATTGTCGGGATGGAAGAAGTAGTCGGGAATTTAGATGTTTCTAGGAAATGTTTTGTTTGAAGATAACTAGGTAATTCCTGACAAGGAAGGTTGTATTGATTGTGAAATATATCCAATACGCGTTAGGCTTAGCTTAAGGCTAAGGCCCCACGTTGTGGAAATGCAGTTTTTTTTCTTGCAGGTTTTGTAGCATTTTTTTGGGCCAAAGCCAGGGAGTGGGTTCAGTAGGAGATGGAAGTATAAAAACCTCCTATAAATGTCCCATTCCCTCTGTAGCCATTTTTGGCTTTGGCCAAAAAAAAAAACACAACAAAATCCGCAATATTAAAAGCTGTGTTTCTGCAATGATGAGCCAAGATTGTGTCAGAAAATTATGTCTCAAAGTAAAGGGTGGCAAAAGGTGGTAAAAGGTGGTAAAGCTGAGACTAGACAGTGTAAAGATACATCAGATTTATCATCCATCAGCCTTTATGATACATATGGCAAAATTTCATACCCCCTGCCTAAGTTCACTCCGTCTATTAGTAAATCTGGACATTTGTAGATGAAGAAAAATCCCACCAGAGTGTGAATAAAATACATATTTATTTATAATCAGTAAAAAGTAGAATGAGCATAATGGCATACAAATAGTATAGAAAATGTAAAAATGGAGGAAAAGACTAATAAAAGTCTCAGGACTGGATAAGACAGCAACCCAAGACGTGGTAAGTGGCATGGTAAACACAGGGATTAGTGACTATATCAAAGTATACAATGAAGTCAGGCTGATAGATATAAGCTGTGCTGCATATGGGTTACAAGCAATGACTAATATACACAGTGCAATGAATGAATGCAGGCAGCATGAACAACAGCTAAAAACACACATTAATGTTACAAACAGACATAATAGTAAGCCATACCGACCCACTACCACGCATGTTGGAAGTTGGATTTCATTGTATACTTTGACATAGTCACTAATCTCTGTGTTTACCATCCCACTTACATCTTTGGTTGCTGACTTATCCAGTCCTGAGACTTTTATTAGCCTCTTCCCCTATTTTCACATTTTCTATACTATTTGTATGCCATTATGCTCATTCTTGTTTTTATTCAGTATCAATAAATATGCATTTTATTCACACTCTAGTTGGATTTTTCTTCATCTACAAACGTTCATATTCACATCTCATTATTAGTACTATTTGCCTGTTTTTGTGATTTATTAGTAAATCTGAGCCAATGTTTTTGAAACTGTTGTTCCAATGCTTATTGGGTCCCATGGCTTTCTACTTTCTGCTTCCCTGTGGTGCACAGAAAATGACCACACAACCAAACATAGTTCACAGTGGTCATACCCATCAGTCAGAGTAGCTGAGCTCATTTTCTTGATATATTGAGTTGCAGATGAACGGCTGGTTTGGTGCCAATAGGAGGAGAGTGTGCAAAATCATTTTATGGTGGCTACTGGAGCTGCTATTGACATTTGGGCCTGGGACCTATTCTACCTATTAGAAACATGGCATCCCAGAATCTGCTGAAGGTGGAGTATTGCTGTGGAGTCCTTGCTGAGGTCTGTAATTGGATCAACGGTCACATAGGACACGCCAATCACAGTTCTCAGCAGTGATCGCAGGCACATGATATCACCCAGGAGGCTGAAAGAGGCCAGAAGAGGACAGAGAGAGGGAGAGAGCAGCTTGCACACACTCCTTTTCCACTGCACCAGTTTTTGATGCCTAGTGGATGCCGAAACAGCTGATCAGTATCCAGGTGTCAGACCTCAACAAGTCCCATACTGTTGACTTATCCTGTGGATTCGTTATCAGTATGAAATCATAATTTGGGGCTGAAAAACTAATTTAGGCTAAGGCCCCACATACTGGGCCACATCAGAAAAGCTTTTATATAAGACAATTATTGATATTTTAGATGTATGATATATGGGAAGTCCTCAATAACAGAGCACAACAACCTGTACTGCATACTACTCTCAATCACCTCTATGGCTACAGAGATGATACTAAACACTAAAAACTCCCTAATAACCATAGTACCAACCTCTGAGAAGTACCAGAGGTCTAGAGAACCCAATTGTGACTACTACGCCTTTCTTGCGCTTTTCCACTGGGTTGCTGATCCATAAAAATATACCAGTACTATCATTGGCACGTGGTATATTGGGGGCCCATTACAGATTTTGCATTAAGACTGGGTCCATGAGCTACATATGACTTCTAGGGAGTAACAATTTGGCAAGTTACCTTCTTATTTGATAGCATGGTTCCTGGAAAGAGCAAGAGCATTCTCATCCTTATAATGAACCTTATTGGCACCTGCTGAAACCACGGGATGCACAGGAGTCCATGGCTCTCTGCCTCACTGTTCTCCCATATGCTACAGGCCTGTAGTCTATGAGGATGTGGATCATTGGTGCCAGTATGACAGATATGCGAAAAGTCTAAGGTCTGCAGAACATCGCAGACAGTGGTAATAAACACAATAGTAAGGTGAGTTTTCAATAGGAGCAGCTGGAGATAGCCAAGTACTCTACACCAGTTATCTCAGGCAGTTACAATGGAAATGAATGAAGTTGAATTTCCGACCTAGAATTGAAATAAAACTGGGGTGCAAGACATCTTAGTTCTCATGATTGGTGGGTCTTAGCAGTTGGACTTCCCGCGATCATCCTATGGATGTGGGGGTTACTTATTATGATTTTGTGCTGCATCTAGCAGGTAATTTAGCAGCTGGTACAAACAGCAGCACATGTCTTTGCCACCTTGGCATTTGCCATCAGTCTTTTGTTACCTTACAATGATAACTGTCCTTGTAGTGAGGGTCCCTGCACCTTGCTCTTGTGTATTTCATTTTTTTCCCATTTCACATTATTTAGAGAGGATGCCCATTGTGCAGTTATTCTATTACCATTACATTGTATCTCTTTCAGCTGCAGGTAACAATATGTAGTTGAAATAATAGAAGACATTTGAGATAGCAGCGCTTTATAATAGCACGCTGGTCTTAGTTCTGGATGTTCTGAGAGCATCATTTACCGGCAGCGTGTGTTCAGGTGAAGCAAAAAGAAGTTTCAGCTGAAATAAAACAAAAAGAAAAAAGAGGTAAGAGGCGGCCTAATGGCAGCAATACCACATACAGCACCGTGCACAATTAGAAATACTACTTCATAGAGAACTCATACCTGCAAGAACCGCACAGAGAACAATGGCGTACTAAATCTTCAGAAATAAGCTGGAAAGACAAAGCAAAAATCTGTATTAGAAAGTCTGCAGCAAATGGATAGATAGATAGATAGATAGATAGATAGATAGATAGATAGATAGATAGATAGATAGATAGATAGATAGATAGTAGGGTTGAGCGATCGGGATCGGAAAAGATCGGATTCAGATCGGCGATCGAGTAAATTTCACAATCGCAGTCGGAATTCCAATCCTGATCATTCCAGCGGGATCGAGGTCGGAGGTTATCTCAAGATCGGCTCAACCCTAAAAGTGACTTTTCTCATAGAGAAGCATTGACTAGGGTTGAGGATTGGGATCAGAAAAGATCGGATTCCGATCAGCAATCAAGCAAATCTCATGATCGGAATCGGCTGGAAAATGATCGGAAATCGGATTTTAAAATCAATACTGAAATCTCAAGATCGGCTTAACCCTAATAGATAGATAGATAGGTAGGTAGACAGATAGATAGATACTACATAAATAGATTGGTGCTAACTAGGTGTTAACTGGTGCTAAATAGGTGGGTGCTAACTGTGCTATATATAGATGGATAGATAGATAGATAGATAGATAGATAGATAGATAGATAGATGATAGATAGATAGATAGATAGATAGATAGATAGATAATCAGATTATCTTTACTATTGTACATAGCTGTGTATCACCCTGTGTAGCTCCCTACATGCATACACTATAAATCAGACAATATGTAAAACCTAAGTCATTACTGTGCTGCTTAGCAGATGTACTAAGCAGCTTCAGGTATGTCACTATTTCTCTGTCCTCCCAGCTCTCCTTCCCACAGAACATTCAGACAATTTGTGACCCAGGGCATCATTAGCATTACTTGTCGACAGGAGTGGAGTCTAGCTGATGGAAGACAGAAGCAGCGAAGGAATGGCTAAAAAAGCCATCTACTTAGAAGAATTCTGCTGATTTTTTAACAATTGTCACCTTTATTCCACTTTGTCTGCTCCAAATCTCCTAAATAGATACAGAGAGTACAGTGTTCCCTCTTTCCCTTTCTACAGCTATGGGTACCAGGATACTGCAATATGCCACATCATAATCCTTTTATTAGCTATGTCTCAGTCCCCAGGTTTTTTGCTAGTCCTGTACTGGTTGTGATGGAGTTGCCCTAATGACAATACCGATACATCTACCCCAATTTATAGGGAAAAATCTGAGAATAAAGCAAAACTAGTAGATTTGTGCTTTATTAATCTCTTGTAAAGTTGTGTAAACCTCGGGAGAGACGCCTCGCCAGTGATTTGCATTATGTTCCCTTCATCAATCACGCATAATGTTTTTTGGGGGCGAGGAAGCTAATAGACGGGATAATAATTCAGTGCATACCTCTGTGGTTTATTGTATCTGGGTTACAGCGCAGGAATTACAGGCGATACACTGATATTATATTAGGGGATTATAGGCTCTGCTTTTTTGGCTCTGCACTTTAATATTATTCTGCTGAACTTTCTGTCATTTAAAATGAATCACAGAGCTCATTTCATGCTGAGCCTCGGAGCACAGCCTCATGATACAGGGGGCCAATAATTCCCCAACTGACCTCAGCAAACCTATATCAAAGGAGCAGTGCAAAGAATATAAATAAGGAGCAAGCACAGAAATGGAGCCATTCATTTGTTAAAGGGCCTTAAACAGTGTTTCCCAAACGATTGCTCTCTAATGGTTACAAACACATAACTCCCATTATAATAAAGGTGGATAAAGCATTTAATAAATGGAGGGTACTGTACTTCCCTGTACTCCAGCATCATTCATTGGGGGGCTACGAGGTCATCCTTGTCCTTGGATGTTCACGGATTGCACTGGGCCACATAGACCTTGGTACAAGCATATATGTCATAAATGGTTGATCAGTCTAAAACGAAACATCCAATTCAAAAAATTGCACAACCAAGGCTAAAATAACCAATATGTATATAATTGTGGTTACAGTCACCATCAAGATGACATACTACTCTTAACAAAGAAGGTTCTATACAATCCACCGCTATGTTACTACAATCAATCTCCTGTTACTATAACAGTGTTCTCCATTGTTGGGCCTTTGTCCAGCTATTCAGCAGAGTTCCATCTTACACTGAACACAAGGTGCAAACAAGGAATACACTGGTGATAAGATGCTTTCTTCCCTTATGAATTGTTCCTGACCTTTTCGCCATCCGCTCTGTGATTCACTGCTTGGAAGCTGATATCTTTTGAAAACGCATCAAATGAGAAACTGGTCTAGAAGCCTTTGGCGAGAAACTAACAGATTGGATTTTTTTGCTATCTCCAAGCTCTGTTCATATTTGTTTAACCCATATGCTTGGTACGACGTTACATTACTGAGGCTGATGGCTGAGAAAAGGAAACAGGTTGTAGTGAACACATGGCTGGTTTTATGCCACTTTATAAGTATTTTGCTACTTTAAAACTAAGTTGTAAATACGGAGGGCGCTAGAATTGCAGAAAGAAATCTCAGCAGGTCAAAACTTCCTTTAATACTAACTGTATGTACTGTATCTCAGATTCAGGCAGTGGTCCTCTTCAAGGCCTCAATGAGACACCTCCTTAGATGTATGTACTGTATCTCAGATTCAGGCAGTGGTCCTCTACTAGGCCTCAATGAGACACCTCCTTAGATGTATGTACTGTATCTCAGATTCAGGCAGTGGTCCTCTTCAAGGCCTCAATGAGACACCTCCTTAGATGTATGTACTGTATCTCAGATTCAGGCAGTGGTCCTCTACTAGGCCTCAATGAGACACCTCCTTAGATTTATGTACTGTATCTCAAATTCAGGCAGTGGTCCTCTACTAGGCCTCAATGAGACACCTCCTTAGATGTATGTACTGTATCTCAGATTCAGGCAGTGGTCCTCTTCAAGGCCTCAATGAGACACCTCCTTAGATGTATGTACTGTATCTCAGATTCAGGCAGTGGTCCTCTACTAGGCCTCAATGAGACACCTCCTTAGATGTATGTACTGTATCTCAGATTCAGGCAGTGGTCCTCTTCAAGGCCTCAATGAGACACCTCCTTAGATGTATGTACTGTATCTCAGATTCAGGCAGTGGTCCTCTACTAGGCCTCAATGAGACACCTCCTTAGATGTATGTACTGTATCTCAGATTCAGGTAGTGGTCCTCTTCAAGGCCTCAATGAGACACCTCCTTAGATTTATGTACTGTATCTCAGATTCAGGCAGTGGTCCTCTACTAGGCCTCAATGAGACACCTCCTTAGATGTATGTACTGTATCTCAGATTCAGGCAGTGGTCCTCTACTAGGCTTCAATGAGACACCTCCTTAGGTGTATGTACTGTATCTCAGATTCAGGCAGTGGTCCTCTACTAGGCCTCAATGAGACACCTCCTTAGATGGATCCTACTCTAGAACCAAGAGGAATTTGCACCACTCATTTAGAGAAAGAGAAGTGAGAACCTCTCTGAAAACAACATCCTCAGAATAGTGGTTCTCACTTTGGTGTTTTTCCCCTTTTGGATTTCAATAACTGCACTAAAAAAAATTTGACTCAACATTCTGGTGGCATCCACTTTTAGTCCTGATACACCTGGGGTCTGGTGGGAAAAACTACTAGTCTCAAGGTTCCTCAGGAGTTCAAGGAACTCCTGCTCAAGCCATGAACACTAGTCCTGAACTCATATCTGTTTTTACTCTGTGCATGTATTCTGTCTGCTTTGATTTTAGACTGTATTTACGATATGTTTGCTTGATACTATGGTCCTCTGACCTGCCCGGTCAGATGCTTCCAATACCGGGAACTCCTCAGGTTGTAGCAACCTGACTCCCTGCAGTAAAGTCGAGATCTGCTTACACAACACTCTAATGGTGGCCCATTGCAAACCAGTTTGGTACCAAAGTGGGTTCACATTCCACTTCCAGTTATGCTGCAATAGGTCCATAGTGTTCACACAATTCAATAGACAACTTTGTTCTACAGACAGTGCATTGGATGCTATAGAATAGTTGATAGAACGGTAAATATTGCTTGAACCAACATTCCAAATCTACATTCAGTTGAAGGAAGGCTGCAAAGAGCGGTATTTTACCCATTTCCTTTTATCATAGAATATTTGTGCTGTACCATTATCACATTCTCCTTGTTTGAAATATCTTTCTTTCATTTCCGAGGGAGCAATAGGACAATTGAAATTCTTTTTGCTTGATTCTCCTTCTGATGATTTAAAATTAGCTCAATTTATATTCAAGAACGATATCTCAATAACAACAAAGCCCCAGCCTTGTGATTTCCTTTGCTTGTCCGCGGGAAAAGTCAGTATCATTTGCCGATTCATTTCAGACACAACAGGAAGCCTTGTTTCTAAAGCTACCTGGGTTTAACTATGGTGAGAAAGACTCATGCCAAAAATAATCTCTCAAGTAAAAAATATGGAGGTACAAAAAAGAGATGAAGCTGTGCATTTAACCTCCTGTAAATGAGCTCAGATTGGCCCACGCAGAGAAAACTCCTACGGGTCCAGAAGCAATAACAAAGCCTGGCCAGAATAGGATCTTTAAGGGTCAGCAGATCACAACCCCACTACAAAAATCACTTGATTCTAGGATGGATAACATTTTTGGCTATTTTTCTTAGCCTTAAAGTCCTTACTGATACCGTCCGATATTGGGTTCTGGTTAGCAAATAAAAGTTTTTTTGCTTTATGTTTTGGTATATAACATTTCAGTCTTCCAGAGACCAGCAGAACTGGAATTTGTACAGGGAACGCGACAGTCTCATCCCGACTAGGCCCATTCATTTGGGTCTAATCTGGAGCAGAATGCCGCGACTGGATGCCGGTGCACTGCATCGGCATCCAGTCACGGCTAGCTCATTTTTGGACCGGATTCTGAGGCGGCCTTTGCTTCAAAATCCGGTCCAAAAATCCCTATGTTAACGTACCTTTAGAGAGTATTTTAGAGTGGAAAAAATCAGTTTCAGGAATTAGGAAAAAAATTTTGACGCAGTTTTTTACATGAGACATTTTTTGGACCGTTTTGAGGCGTTTTTAGTTTTTGGTTTTCTTTGCTCCAGCACAGTGTATGGACCTGGAAGAAAAAGCGCTAGTGGTTTTTGCAAAAAACACATCAAAATCCACGTCGAAAGCCACGTAAAAAAATTGTGTCATGATTTTTCCAGGTGGAATCCGCCTGAAGATAGCTCAGCTCGCTTCTTTTGTCTGCTAACGGAAAAAAAGCTAGCAGCTCCCATTGAAATGAATAACACACGTTTTTTTGGAGGCGTTTTTTGAGGCGGATTCAAAATACTCTCCAAAAAACTCCATGTGAACATACCCTAATTGTTACAGGAACTCTCAATAAAATGGGATTGTTTTTCTTATTTTTTTTTTTTTTTTGGCCAGGAAACATCATTTTCACAGAAGGCCTTATTTTCAGCTTTTTGACATTTGTTGAAGTTAAATTATGAGTTGGAGCTGTCATATTGATTTCTTCACCAGGTTAGAATGAAATATTATCTGTGAAAGCATAGATGAGGAGATGATAGAAGCCTTGCATGGCATAGTAGAGGGAAAATGTCACAGAAAATAATCAGCTTCTGGCTTGCAATAAAAGTTTCTGAAAGCAAATTAATTTCTACAATCAAACAAAATATATTGTCCATATGATTATGGTTGTAGAACAACACAGGCTTGCAACATTTCATATGTCAGCAATGAGACTGCCCTTACATGGGCATAAAAAACATTTAGGAACCTGCTTTCTATGGTTACCAGTTGATCTATGTCATGAAGTGTTTCTATATAATCAGTCTCAGTTTTACTTAGCATTCAATAAAAATTGCTAAATCCTTCCCTTGAGTCAACCAAAGTTTCTCATGGGTCTACACATAGCATGCCGACATCATACCTCCCAACTTTTGAAGAACCGAAAGAGGGACAAAATGTGCGGCGCGCATAGCGCGCCACGGCAAATTTAGCCCCGCCCACTTGTGTGTTGACCCCGCCCACTCGTTAATTTTTCATGTGCCCGCACACAGTATAATCCTCCTATAGTCACCCGTAAATTATATGTCCCCCCTCTATCTCTCCCCCAGTTTCATATACACCCTTCATCTGCCCCCAGTTTCATGTCCCTCTTCCATCTCTGCCCCCAGATTCATGTCCCCTCCATCTCTGCCCCCAGATTCATGTCCCCCATCTCTGTCCCCAGATTCATGTCCCCTCCATCTCTGCCCCCAGATTCATGTCCTCTCCATCTCTGCCCCCAGATTCATGTCCCTCCATCTCTGTCCCCAGATTCATGTCCCTCCATCTCTGCCCCCAGATTCATGTCCTCTCCATCTCTGCCCCCAGATTCATGTCCCCCCATCTCTGCCCCCAGATTCATGTCCCTCCATCTCTGCCCCCAGATTCATGTCCCTCCATCTCTGCCCCCAGATTCATGTCCCCTCCATCTCTGCCCCCAGATTCATGTCCCCACATCTCTGCCCCCAGATTCATGTCTCCCATCTCTGCCCCCAGATTCATGTCCCCCATCTCTGCCCCCAGATTCATATCCCCATCTCTGCCCCCAGTTTCATGTCCCCTCCATCTCTGCCCCCAGTTTCATGTCCCCTCCATCTCTGCCCCCAGATTCATGTCCCCTCCATCTCTGCCCCCAGATTCATGTCCACCATCTCTGCCCTCAGATTCCTGTCCCTCCATCTCTGCCCCCAGTTTCATGTCCCCTCCAGCTCTGCCCCCAGATTCATGTCCCACATCTCTGCCCCCAGATTCCTGTCCCTCCATCTCTGCCCCCAGATTCATGTCCTCTCCATCTCTGCCCCCAGTGTCATGCCGTCCTCTCCTTCATATGCCCCCAGATTCACGTTCCACCTCCACTCTGCCCGCCTCTCTCGCTGACACATGCGGCTGAAGGAAGGAGCTGACACAGGTCAGCTCCTCGCTTCGCCGCTGCCCGCCTCTCTCCCTGACACACGCGGCTGAAGCTGCTCGCGTGCTCGCTTCGTCGCTGCGTCTCTCTCTCTAGCTGACACATGCGGCTGAAGCTGCTGCCGCCGGCTCCTGGATTGTACATCGCGTCTACAAGCCGGGAGCCGGCGGCAGCAGCGAAGCGAGGAGCTGACACAGGTCAGCTCCTCGCTTCAGCCGCATGTGTCAGCGAGAGAGAGACGCAGCGGCAAAGCGAGCACGCGAGCAGCTTCAGCCGCGTGTGTCAGGGAGAGAGGCGGGCAGCGGCGAAGCGAGGAGCTGACCTGTGTCAGCTCCTTGCTTCAGCCGCGTATGTGTTCAACTCAGATCAGAGGACGCAGATCTGAGTTGAAATCGGGACATACCTCCCTCCAACCGGGACCGTGGGACATGTCACCCAAATCGTGACTGTCCCGCGGAAATCGGGACGGTTGGGAGGTATGCGACATTGTAGACCCCACAAATGTATTTTAGGGGGGTTTATTGGTGAGACCAGTATGAAGTGACTCTATGGAAATGGATGTTTATACAGTAGCTCTCATTCTGGCTTCCTCATAAAGAAAATCCTTCTAAAACAACTCTTTAAGGGACAGATGGTTGTTTCTAGGTGGATGTTTACTTTAACTAGATGTCTATGGTCGAGTTACTGCAACAACCTGGAGCACAGCAGTGTGGAGCTAGGCCTAAGAAGGAGGACTTGCTGGTTGCAGTGGATTTGGCACCATATCCTGTTACAAACCTTAGGCAAGCACAGTGATGTGAGGATCTCACTGAGGTGGTAGTATGGTATCCCAGGGGCACTCGCTGCTACTTGTCTCCATGTGGTTGTGTTTCAGGGTTACTTTGGTAAATAAAGATTGAATGAAGCAAAAAAACAAGATGGCAATTGAAGCAGGCATTGCTTGTGACTTAGATTACTAGTGTTTAGCTTAGTAGTGCACATACAGTTACAAGGTTACATTATCATACAGTGGCAGATTGTACATGTTTAGCACTTTAAATACATGGACAGGAGTGGCTATTGCTCTTCCCCTCTTTCTCAGTCGTCTGACTCTTTACACTGTGGCAGTTTGGGGCAATACCTGTGATCAAGTCCTCACTTTAAAGCCACTTCTGGGGAAATGCAGGACAAGTTTTGACTGTGGACAACTAAGTTTCACTGGTACACTCCCCGCTGCTTTCAGCCATCTTTAATGTTGGACCGGACGTCACGTGAGCCAGGCATGCGTCACGACACATAAGAACGCCGGCATGGCCTGTGTGACGTTGTGGAGAGGTAAGTAGGAGTATTTTTTTGATGTTCCCTCACCTCCCCCATGCCTCCAATCATTATACTCTGGCATCTGAAAAGACCCCAGAGTATAATGGTAGCAGTATTTGTGAGGTTTTTAGGCCCACGACCTTACTTATAGATCCCTGCTCCTGATCACAGTCGCCTCCACAGAAGGGAAAGCGCAGGCGACATTGAACCCGAGCGGGGATCGGTAAGTAAATAGGGCTACTCCAGCAGGTAACGGCCTATTTAAAAGAAAAAAAACATATCAGGGGCCCCCTAATGTCCAGGGCCCTTTGGCAGAACCTGCTTCCCAGTAGTTACGCCAGTGGCTCCTTGCTACTCCCACCATCTAGAAACCCAGAACAAATGGTCTCAGCAACACAGAAATGGCAGATTAACACTGGAATGACCAGTGTAAAACTAGTATGTGCAAATAGCTATTAATAAACGGTATAAAAAATGCAAAACAGTATAAAACAAATAGCATAGTTCATTCCTTAACAGGGACCCTGTTCTACTGTACCATAAAAGAATGCAAGAATAATAAGATAACTGTTTACATATATGTAAATAGTGGCAATAAAACTCAATGCAAAACAACTGTTCTTTACACGGACTCACTGGAGAATGCATGGTCACTACTTATGGTTAAAGAAAGGGCAATTTCACACAAGGTATGAGATTACTTTAGAGCCTGTCATAAGTACATACTCTCACAGGAGTAGGTAATGGTTGAAAGTGAAGTGTATAAATTATGGATGTAACATACAGTACATAGAAGAAAGGTGGCCGCACACCAAAGAATAAAATGGGTCTACCGCTATGTTTCTGGATTTTGACTCTAAATGACGATCCTTTGGAGAGGGCAGTCCAGCTCCAGTCCTTGTCAATGATTAGCAATAGTGATCAGATTAATCAGGATCTCCTCTTTCCAGAAGCCTCATGGTCTGCCTTGCGGTACTGTAAATATGCTCATATTCAGTATGCCATTTTACAGTGATACATAGCCAGTGCCATTCCCCGCAGGAGCACGTCAAAGAAACAACAACACTGCATGTCACACTGTCAATACACAATCAATACACAAAACCACAAATACATTCAGTGTAAGAGATTTTTCACCACCGTCGCTGTTCCTCTATTTAATGCCATTTAACGTGATTTTTTTTCATGTTCATGCTCATCGTGTGCTATACCCATTTTTACTGTAATTGTCTACTTTGCACAGCTATTTATTTTTTTCCTCTTACAATTGTCTCCTGCTGACTTTGCCAGTAATCTGGCTTGGTACCTGTAGATGAGAAGTGAATAATACCACCTTACAATAGTGGAACCTCAGCAGGGGGAAAGGTGGGATGACGAATTTGAGGGAGGGGAGAGGAATTGTATTTACTGCCTTGTACAAATCTTGAACATTTAATGTGTGTTAAAAAAAAAAAAAAAAAGCATGAACTTTACGTCCGTCTGGCGCTGCCTCATTTTCTGCACTTTAAAGGACTATATTTTATGTGTCTGCATTCCGCAGAAATACGTGTACTAGTGGCTATTTGCTTTTAACTACTATGATTAACATTTGTATATCTCAGTGCTGTTGAAGAACTAGCTTTTTCCTCTGCATTGAGCCAAGGGAATAGCTGCATATGAACCAGTATTTTTGGACTATATTCAGGAAAATATTGCTTCTAGAAACAAAAGTTACAATATCTTGGTTCTGTAGACATATCTGTAACAGAAAATATGGCAGGCAGTTGCCTCTACAGGAAAGTAAAAAATTCATGAAACATAACCAGTGGTGTAACTATTGCCTCCCCTGATTCCTAAAGGGTCCACTGTGAAGGTGTTCCCAAAGCTTTGCCTTGAAAGTCAAATGAATGGGTTTGAAACATGACTGCAGGTTTCCATCTCCTGCCCAGTTTTGTGCAGGAAACGGAAACCTGCAGAATGGAGTCCCCGGGCGCAGATGTGAACGAGCCCTGAATAAGAATTCATTGTTAACAGGCTAGAATCATTATTTATTATCTATTATTTATATCTATTATTAACTATTAAAGATGCTATACTACTCCAACTCCTATCTTTTTAATATAAATTAGTTAACAGATCAGAATATTTATTACAGCAAATAGCGACAGTAAATGACAATGTAACCCCTTATCTGTTATTTCATTCTAACCAGTCACATGTAGGTTCTTCCTTTCCTGTCTCTTGACTTCTCCATGGTCCTGAAGTACAACATTGACTTTAGGTTGAAAATATAGGGGGCTGTATGCGATTGTCCATATATCATTTCTAGTACTGCAACATCAAACAAACAAAATAAAAACTGCAATATTACCTCTATGGTATGTACTACTACTATAGTACTGCCATCTATATACACTAATATAACTATTATAATACTACCCAATATGTACAATAATTTCACTACTCTATAACTGCCGATATGTTCTGCAATGCTGACCCCAAATATATTATGACTATATCTGCATAATACTGGCCTATGTGCACAATAATATAACTGCTATTATACTGCCACCTAGGTACAGAAACTACTATAATAATGACTTCTATGCACAAGAATATAAGTACTTTGATGATGTTACCTATATACAATAATGTAACTACTATAATTCTAACCTATATTCAAGAAAGCAACTAATGTAATACTGCCCCTATAAGCAAGAATAAGAATACTATAATACTGCCCCAGATGTACACAAATATAACTACTGTAAGGGTGCGTTCATACGATGTAACGTGGAGCGTGATCTGGCACGTCTATGCGTGTCAGCAGTTTGCGCGCTCAAAAAGATCCCATTGATTTCAATGGGAGTTACGAGCGTATACGCCGCGTTATTTGCGGCTGCAAAATTACGGGCACAAAATAACGCAGCGTATACGCTCGTAACTCCCATTGAAATCAATGGGATCTTTTTGAGTGCGCAAACTGCTGACACGCGTAGACGTGCCAGATCACGCTCCACGTTACATCGTGTGAACGTACCCTAACACTGTGTTTTATATGTTATGTGCAACAATATAGCTACAAGAAAAGTGTTCCTGGGCACATCTAAAATAATACTACTGCAATGTATAGGAATATAACCACTGGAATAATACCCCTATGTTCAAGTATATAACTGCTATAAGAATATTCTCTTATGCAGAAGATCACTACTGTTTTTCTGAATCTAAGTTCAGAAATATAACTGCTATAATATCACCTTCTATGTACTTGAGTATAAGTACTAAAACACTGAATCATAAGTAGAAAAGTATTGCTGCTATAATACTGTTCCCATGTACAACTAAAATAATATTTTCCTATGTATGAGAATATAACATCTATAATAATGCCCACAAGATTATAACTATTATAGTAATGCTTGTATAGTATGTGCAAGATTATGACTACTATAATACTGTCACCAAATATAAAAATATAATTGCTATGATACTGTCACCATATGTAAATATCTATATTTAAGGAACATATATATATATATATATATATATATATATATATATATATATATATATATATATATCATAAAAAGTCTGTTAAATGTATCTTGTAATTGAAACCTTTTAATTCTTTTAGTTACATATCAGTAAGTCTATATTTAGATTTGTGCTTATTCTCATAGCACCAGACATGTCGGGACCCTTGTTCTGGAGATGGGAGAGTGGCTGAGGTGTGGCCTCCTTCTACCAGACATTCATATCCTATATTATGGACATGTCATAAATGATCATCATGAATCTGTATAACAATAATCAGAGCCCTTATGTTCATTCACTTGTGGAACGTTCTATGTGAAACAACATTGGCTGGTAAATTGGCACAGAAACCATCATACTGAAGAACACACTTCTATGAAGAAATCTGCAATCTTGGAAAGACAAAAAAAAAAAAAAAAAAAACTACTGTGAAAACAACCAGTAAGGGGGCACTTTTATTTCGCTATAGTTGTTATTTCCAGGCTATGGAATTTTCCTTTCTTGAAGAAATATCCGTGCCTACTCTGCGGGCACCGCATCCCCTGCTGGGGAATAGGACTAATGTATCCTTGATGTTTCCATTGTAATTTGAAAACTAATGTTTTGGAATAGCTGAGGTAGCAGATTTTTTTATGGTTACTGAGCGTGAACTGTTTCCATATAATTTTATTTTTCTCCCCAAATTATACCTGTTTCTCAAATAATTTTAAGATTGAAACTACTAAAAGAGCCCAATGATTACATATAGCCTCTTGCTGCAATGGTGCTCACTGGTAGTGGGTGTAAAAGTGCCAACTTGCAGTATTTAGATCCCCATATGACTCTAGTCTACTCTTTACACCACAATAATAATTCTGTCATATACACAGCGGTGGATATAGCCATAATGCAACCCAAGCTATTGCGTGATGCCCCAATGTTCAGAGAAGCTCCATACAGAGGGTGGTTGTGTTATGTTAGGTTAGTCCATTACCTATTTGATTATTCCAACACGTAGTGGTCGATATTTTACTCCTGTCCAGGCTCGCCTCTGCTTTGGCCTCCAGGGTAGGCTACATAGTATGTCCTGATTGCTGAATAATGTCAGGATGAGTAATCTAATAGATAGCAGCCTACTGTGTTACACTGTGAAAGGCCAAAAAAGGGGTAGTTACTGTATGAGGACAAAAAAAGAGCAATATTATGCATGAGGGCCAAAAAGAGGGCAATATTATGTTTAGGGGGCAAAAAAAAGGGCAGTATTCTGTGTGAAGGTCCAAAAAAGGGGACAATGTACTGGGGGGGTCAAAAAAGGGGAAAAATATTCTGGGAAAATATACTGCATAAAGTCCATTAAAGGAGGCAATGTACTGTAAGAGGCAATAAAGGTGGCAATATGATATATTGGGGCCAGTAAATGGGACATAATACTGTGTAGTGGCCAAAAAGGGGACAATATTCAGTGTAAGGACCTGTAAAGGGGGAAATATACCAGCAATGGGTGTATTATACTATGGGAGTCAATAAAGGTGAACATCTACTATATTGGGGCCAGTAAGAGGTGTTACCCTGTGGGGGGACCAATAAAGAGGTGTTTTGACTTGCAAATGGAACAGTTCTAGTAAATCTGGGGCAAATCCTAAAAGTTTGGATTGGGAGTGCCTGACATTATTTTTCTTGAGACTCCTAAAATGAAAAGTCTACCCCTGCATACTCAGCACTGTCATTTTGAAATGCAATGTAGTCTGCACACTGTGAGATACTCTACACCTTCTTCAATTAGCATGTGTCTTCCGGGCACTAGTATTTATTCCTGTTTTGACACCATTACTCTCCCCATGTCTCATACAGCCCAATCCTCACTAACATGAGCAGAAAGGTCAATCCAACATATTTCTCATAACCTTATTGGCTGTATCACCACATACAGAAAGGTTAGGCAGGCAGAAATTCTTGTCCTGAAGTTCCTAATGTCACTTGTGCACTCATCTTGATCACACATGTCAAACATTTGTTTTGAATGGGTAGGGGGACAAAAGCCCTTGGCAGGCACATTCAGCCAGAGTTTAGGGGTCGTGTCATCAAGCATTGCTTGTTCTTTTTTACAGTCTGACTGGTGACAGGCATTGACTCTCTTATAAAATGTTAATACATGTGTTTTTTTTTTTATTTCCTTAAAATGAAGGTAACCTACAGGGGTGTATCTATAGGGAATGCAGAGATATTGGCCATTCTTGGGATCTTTTGCTTGAGGAAGCCCCTCTGGCACATACGAAAATACCAGTACTAGAAATGCCACAAGTTAGGTGTGGGGGGACCTGTTACAGATTTTGGCAGCCTTGCTTCTGGCAACCTAGAGGCATGAAACATATTCAACTCTACTTTAAAGTTTACAAGGCAGTAAAACAGTATCTGTACTAGATCATTATATAAGATCATTCTAGTTACTGATATCTTATTTCCTTACAGACATTGATAGCCCCTCAGTATGAGCTGATAGTTGAGGCTAAGGACATGGCCGGCTTGGATGTGGGATTAATCGGTACAGCCACAGCCACCATCGTCATTGATGATAAAAATGACCACCCACCTGAATTTACCAAGAAGGAGGTAAGTGCTTGGTACCTACTTTTCTTACATGTGTGGCTTTTCTTAAGTATATATTTTGATGGGTTAGTAAAAAAGTTTTTTTATGTGATGCATATTATGGTACTTCAAGGTAATATTCTTGAGGTGCAGCTACAAAGAGTATCTTGCCCTCTTTCTGGGGAACCAATGCTGTCCTGTGTAATAGACAACCCACTGATTTGAGGGGTAACTGTGTCATTTTTAATGTCCCTGGTGGTGCTGCAGGGATATTGAACTCGTTCTTCCAGTTTTCCCCACAGATAATAAGTGATCATAGGGTCACTGCAGTCAGTTATAGCACAAGGACCCTTTAAACAATAGGGGTTGTCCATAGTGGAGAACCCCATTACATTTTAGTACTGCACCTTTATATTCATCCATGTATTACAAACTCTAGAAACTTGAGAATGTGAAAATGCAGTAGCATACTATTAAGTCTACTATTGGATTAGATAGATACATTGGTAGATAGGTCGATATGTTTCCACTCAATATACTGTAAGATTGACTAATCCTTTACAGGCTGCAATGAGCACGATCACTGCGGATTAAAGACTGTACAATGTTTCTCTGTTAATACTCACAAGTAACAGTGTGCCCGAGGCAGCATGTATGTAATAACAGCTTTCAGAAGCATCATGTTCCAGATAACTGGATGCTGTTTTCATAGATACAAAGTGACAGCAGCCACACATAAAACTTCCAATAAAAAAAAAAAAATTAAAAAATAAAATAAAAAATGGTCTCTGGCTCAGCGTAGTTGGAATGTGAGCATTGTCTTATTTTTCTTGCCTGAGAGCCAGACTAAAAGACTTTACTTTGCTCAGGCGAGGTTATGAACTACATAAAGCAATATTCAATTGTAGAAGACAACTACTTTTCACCGGAGACAAAATGGTACAAGGCCTTAATAAAGAAATCTGGGCTGGGAAACTGCCCTGGAGCACTGGCACCACAGATATGAATCACGGCTCCTGCCATGGGCCTGACTCAGTATTAATCACCATGGTTTGATTTGTGTAATCTACTTTTAAGGCTCACCGTGAAGCCTTTGTCTACTGTATCATTGTTGTTTTCGTATTTGGGAAGATGGAAAACTTCTGTTCATTGCAGCAGCTTTTTTTCTTGTACTGAAAATACACAGTCAATATAGTCGACTTTTATCCGTGACTGAACACGTCTCACCTGAGATTACAGGAAACATAAATGCTTACGTTAAAGGGGTGTACCAACCAAGCAGGGAACCCTTACTTCTCTCGATAGTTAAAGGGGTTGGCCGTGTTTAGACCAATATTGAAAGACAGATCTTATTGTTTTTATAATAAAAAGTTGTACAATTTTCCAATATACATTGTATATCAATTCATCATAGTTTTGTAGATCTCTGATTGATTGATTGATTGCTTCCATTCATTCTGCCTATTCCCAATGGGTAAACATCAGTTCATGGTCATGTGATATACAGTCTATGGTCATATGATATACAGTCTATGGTCATGTGATGAACTCACAGGTGCACTGGTTATTATAGTCACAGCTCATTAATTAGACGTCTGCCTGGTATGGGAGCGTTCAAATGAATGTGTTTTAAGACTGACTGCCGGGAAGCTGTTGCCTGTCCAGTTTCTCAGAGCTGAGGATGGAAACCCAGCTGAATGGCACAAGGCGAACATGGGCACAAGTGTGAACGCCCCGTACACCTGTGTGATCATCACATGACCATGGACAGTATATCACATGACCATGGACGGTATATCACATGTCCAAGGACTGATTTTTATCCACTGGAAGTAAGCAGAAGGAATGTAAGCAAGCAGAGATCCAGAAAACCATGACAAATTTTGAAAATTGTACAACTTTTTAATATACAAACAATAACATTGATTTCTAAATATTGGTTTAACAGTATCCAAACCCTTTAAGCTCTCATAATTATATTTTATTCAGCTGAATGACCAACAAAGGTCTAAATTAGGAGAAAAGGAAGAAGAAGACAGGTCAACCAAGTGCATGACTCTCTCCATTAAGCTCTTTGGGCATACCAATGTCTTAGCTATGCTAATCCCAATCTGCTGTATTCTTCCTTTGCATCAGATATTGAGAAAAATCTGGCATATTTTAAGACGGTCTAATCTAAGATTACGCTGTATTTTAGACAGATTTAGTAAATCTACCCCACTGTTCATTAAACCCAACAACTCAAAATTTCTGACCCATTGTGTTCACTACTACCCAGAAACTCGAAACTAGAGCAAGGGATGTAGAAGATATCTTCAAAGTGCCCCAATATGTATACACTTTGTAGCGATAGTCCTTGTTATACTATATGCCATTTACTCATTTTTATAACACATTTGGGTCGCCTGCTGCAGTTTACAATACTTGTAATGGTTTTTTAATCAGGTTTCTTGTGATAGCCAAATAGTTCAGCAAATTTGGGAAGACAGCTCGTGTATCAGTCTGTTCCATGATGAAGAAGCATAGAAGTCTAACAAAGTTATGAAATAGAGATGTGCATAGAGGAGAGCTTGGAAACAAAACAATTTCCAGCTTGTTTCCTTACAGTCCTCATTTCTCATAACTACATAAAACATTGATAAGGGCAGGGTTGGTGTTTTATGAGTCTATGTTCTCCTTCTATTTATAGAAATGCTTGCATTGCTTTTTATGTGTGTTTAATGCTTTAAAAACGTGGGGATACAGAGTCAGCAGAAATTTGTTTGAGGACTATAATTCGATTGCACCTGCTCTCCACATGTGGTTATGTTTCTGGAGTTTATTGCTAGTTAACTTTTCTTCGGTTGCTTAGAGGATGTTTAGAATGTACAAGTTGTACAAATTAGGTGTAAAAAAAATTGCCTTTGGTGTATATTATATTTGTAAGCTTTAAAACTACAGCAACTCTTTCAGCCCCTCTCCCAGTAGGAAGTCACAGCACAATCTTAGCACCAATCTGAACAGTATTACATTCAGCCTATCGGATGTTTATAAACAGCCACTTTTACGTATGGCCTCTACAATTGTGTATAGTCCCTCAGTATTAGTTATTACCACATTAAACATGTTTAAGTATTGAAAATTATTCTGTACAGATATAGAAAGTTTAAATTCAACTCACAGGTGAAGTTCTTCCAAACTTAGGGCCAGTTCACACGGAGTTAACGGGCGCGCATTCTGGTATGTATACACGTGTCAGAATGTGAGCGCTCAAAACAGAACCACATTTATTTCAATTTGTCGTTACGGGCGTATAATGCGCAAAATTACACGCGCAAAATTACGCACGTTATACGCCCGTAACAACACATTGAAATGAATGTGATTCTGTTTTGAGCGCTCACATTCTGACATGTGTATACGTGCCAGAATGTGCGCCCGTTAACTCCATGTGAACTGGCCCTTAGACCAACAAATGATATACTTTCTGTGCTCAAAAATGGATGTAGTCTTTGTAGTGGACTTTGTTAATCCAACACTTAATATTCAGCTTACCCCATTCCCTAGTTTTTTTCTGTCTCTGGTCAGGGAGCCTTTAGGGAGTACCAGGTGCAATGTAAGTACTGCCGACATTGAGCCTCATGCTACCAGGACAGCAGGAGCAGATACAGAGGCCCAATGGTGAAGCAGAGAGTGAATGGTCATAGTCTTCAACTTATCAGCATATTCCGGATGTTGGCCATATGGTTAAAGCAGCCTTTGTCTGATCCAGTGATCCTGGTAATGAAGAGGCCACCGAGCTGTAGGTTTCCCTCTGCTCCTGACTGTACAGATAACTGTAGCTGAAGTTGTGCTGCAGATTCATCCCCAGTTAGTGGCCAGGCATTGATATACACCAGATACACCAATTCCTATAATCAAAGAGATCCAAACTCTGGGATCCCAAGAAATAAGGGGCCACAGTGCTGATTTAGTGTTGTGTCTCCTTCACACCCTAAAATATGCCATCACTTTATATAATGGAAATACAAATTCCTTCTTTTTTTTTTTTTTTTGCTGAAAAAGTTGAATTGTCATCATATCTTGTCAACTAACCAAAGGAATGTACACTACAGAGGCATACCATGGGGCTGTTATAGAACCATTGAAGACAAGAGTTCCTCCAATGCTTTTTGCTACTGAGTAAAAACGTATCCAGGTTCTTCTCAACAGCTGCATTGTTAGTAGCCATCGTGGTGAGGAATTGATCCAAAGGTATGGAAATGGAAAGAAACATCAGACCCTTTTGTCTTGGAGGGCATTTTTGTCTTTGAGCCTCCTCATGGCTCAGCTTGACCAATTACAGTGCAGAGTGTCCAAAGAATCTGATATAGTCAGCAAACCTACATCATGGATGGGTAATTGATACTATAGCACTAGTCATTTACTATGTTACGTGTTTCTTTCCTGGCTGTGATGCGGTTTAGCTGTATTATATTTATCTGATATGGTATAGCACCTGTATGTTTTGTGTTGTACAGCACTATACAACAATCTAGGGTTGGTTATTAGATGGTACTTTCTACTGCATATTCTCTCGAGGTGTTTATGTGCACACAGATATATTTTCCTGTAGGTTAGGTATTTCTGTCACCTCCAGTACAGATTTAACTTTTGAGGTCCTCTATGCACTATTGTGATTGTGGTCCAGCGTTAAACAGACATAGCTCGTACCATTGAGTAAAGAGTCATCCTTGCCTTCCGCAAGCTGAAATATACAGAGCGCACCTTATTTTAAGTGCGATCATGATTTCATTGGTGTTTGTTTTGCATATGATGACTTGTATGTCGTACTAAATAAAAATGAAGATCAGTGGAATATGTAGTGAAACAACAGGCTGTAAAGCGTTATTGATGGCGCAGACAGCATGTGATGTTGTAGTAGCAAACACATCTGAAGAAACTCCGAACAGAAAACCTGACCCCGTTGGAGAATGAAAAGTCTACTGTACATCAAACACTTCAGTATTCCCCGCAGGGACTGCACAGCCCTGTATGAAAACAGAATTCTGTTGAGATCCTATTAACAAAGGCCAGCTTGTAAAATAGGACTTGTTGGGGGGGTGGGTGTCAATGTGACATTGACAAGCATTCTTTTTCCAGTGTTTTTCTACTTTCTATTTGCTGGTGAGAAGAACATCAGATAATGAACACTGGTATCAGACAGTGGACTTCAACCCGTGGTTGTCCCGTTGCCAAACTACAATTCTCAACATTCCCTGACAGCCTGTAGGACGTGTGAGAGCATTCTTTAGTAAGCCCAAGTATAGCTTTGTATATTTCGCTTTCGCATATTTTGCTATGCAGGCTGTAGTACATGTCCAACAAACAGCAGATTTGTCATTCCCCATTCCTTCTGGCTCAGCACTAAGCAAAACACATAGAAATTTTGCCTGGAACATTTGTTGAAGAGGATATCTCACAATGTAGTTTTATGGTATATGGCTCCTGCTCTTTACTCCCCTTTATAAACCCAAACTGAGCTTTTTGTATTAGCAACTCTTGATCTGTCCATTTATTACACGAATGACCATGTATTTGAACATTCACTGCTTTACAACATCTCCTGTTTGACAGGTTGTCCATGTAGTACATTTCATTTTCTGATACTCAAAGTCTTTGGACCCAAGAATTCATTCTTTCTTGGTGAGGCTTTTGGACCTGTGGTTTTCACCGCAGAGGAAGCATCTGGAGTTGAGCATATATATAACCAGATAATTATTTTTCTAAGCACATGGGGAACATGCAAATATCTTTGTCTCTTTTACATATATAGCACTTGTATTATATTGTATGGAGTATAACGTTGCAATGAACAACCTGGGCTTGTTTTCCATGGACAAAGTGACATTATACACATGCAGAAAACCTTATGGATATTAAGTTATTTTTCTCCTCACAATTCTGAAATTTTGTTGCAAATTATTCTGCTGCCTCATTGGGCGGCCATATTCAGAATAGGAGAAGGCAGCATGTGCAGAACCTCTTGGGATAGCAGTGCAGCCATTGTTTCTTCTGCCTGATGAAGCACGGCATTCAATAGCTCTGCAGCAGAGGATACAATGTGTGGTTAAAAAACAACTCAATTAGAATGCATATCAGTCTGGCTGAAGAACAGAACAGGGGTCAAATGTCTCTCAAACACAGCCAAGTATCCAGCGCCCGTAGAAATCTATACAACGTTTCTGAATTTCTATGGCCTTACAACCCTGCCATTGGCTAAAGATTACTACCTGAACTCTATAGTCACCGTTCTAATTGCAAGAACAAATTGGATTTTACATTTATGGCAAAGGTCACACCACTGAGATATCTAAATACATGCAAAACTAGAAGGTTTGTCTCATTTCAGTAGCAATATACGGTGTAAAGACTAGAAGTAAAAAGAGAATAGAGGCACTTGTCTTTAGTGAAGTAGAAGTTTGTTCCCTTCATCTGCACTATTCATTTATGAAAAAATAAACGTTTACTTAAAAAACTATTTCACCATGGATATATATGTAAAGCTTGAGTCATTTTGTGAATATTAGGGAAAATATACAGATGAAAATGTGATGGTGTAACGTTAGACTAGACCAGGGGTAGGTAACCTTTTTTGTTTGGCGTGACGATTTAAATTAAAATATCAAAGATAAGGTACTTGGAGTGTCAGACAATAATTGTAAGACTGGCGACCCCTATACTAAAGTCATATACCACAAACCATAACACAGAATTGCTACCACCAGATGCTTTAGGACACGTGTTTACTGCCATTTCCAGGGACGCAACTTTACTTTTCCATTAGAAGCAATAGGAGTACATGTGCAGGCCTCAACTAGTGGTAAGTGTATGTGTTCTGGAGCACTATAGCACCATACAGCAGCATCCTTATGGTGGGAACACACTATGTATTTGGATGCAGCTATAGTCTTAGGCCACTGGAACTTTTAATTTGAAGTAAAACTGCATTCACATGGTGCATTTTTGCACAAAAAAAGTCTGCATTTTTTTGTACAAAAACACACCGTTATACAGAGTAATGCGTTTAATGCACATGGTATAATGTCCCATAGCGGCCCCTCCACACAGTATTATATCCCATAGTGGCCCCTCCACACAGTATTATGTCCCATAGTGGCCCCTGCACACAGTATAATATTCCAACTTTTATAATATTCAAATTTTTGCCACTCACTAGCTATTATTGTACTGTGGAGTCTTCAGACCCCAGGGTATAATAAGTGAAGGGACAAGAGAGGTGCCAAACATTAAAAAAATGTTATTTACCTTCCCTCCACAGTGGATCTGTTCTCTTTGGTGCTTCTACCTGAAATCAGTGACCGCTGATTGCGTGTCAGGAGTCACGTCGGCGTCATTATTCATAATGGCGCCAATGTGACCCCCTGAGGCAAGATCAGCGGTCTCTTACTTCATGCAGAAGTGCTCAAGAGAACAAAGCTGCTGCAGAGCACAGGGAAGGTGAGTAACATTTTTTTTTTTATCACCTCCCCTGGGGCTCCGGTTATTATACTCTGGGGTCTGAAGAGACACCACAGTATTATAATAACAGTTTTGTTTCGGTCATGTTTGGTCCGATCGAAACAGTTGAATTAGGACTCGGGCTGTCCGTGCCAGAGAAATAAGCATCATGTGCCACTCTTGGCACACGTGCTGGGGGTTGCTGACCCCTGATCTAGACAGTCTGAAAGTATGCCAGATTTATCATTCAACATCAGCCACACACTTTAATACTGGTTGTCTAGATTTACTATGTGTAATGATTAGGTAGTGTAAGTAAATTTGCCCTAATATCTTATCTCTAATTGATCCTGAGTTACAACCTATATTAACCCTCAGAGCTGCATTCATAATTCTGCTGAATGACCTTGAAAAAAAGGTGACAAGCTGGTTGACAGACATACCCTAAAAGCTTAGTTGAGCTGCAATAATTCTGTTTTTCATTGAAATAGCTGAATCCTCTAATGCAGTCCTCCGCTGGAGCAGATAGTCTGAGATCGCAACCTGACAGTTGAGAGCCTAATTGGTTTCTGAAACTAACACAAATTACTGCTCAAGGGCAGAGGTGGATGGAGGAAAAATTCCAACTGCGCCAGAATCAATGAAGTGGCACCTGTTGAAGGATGCAAAGATTTGGAGTTGCTAAAAAGTCTAGAACATATAGCTCCTGTACCCAGAGACGTTGCGCTCCTCTTATAGGACTTGGTCAACACCAACACGTCTTGAAGTATGGTTAAACAGGCTTTTATTGTACACAGATAACGTGTTTCGGGGTATGATTGCATACAACCAACATGCACCACTTCATCAGATCTCTATCGCCTGAAGTTAGAGTTTGGTATGTGGTGGGTAGCGGTAGCGCTCCCACCACATACCAAACTCTAACTTCAGGCAATAGAGATCTGATGAAGGGGTGTGTGTTGCGTGTATGCAATCATACCCTGAAATGTGTTATCTGTGTATATTAAAAGCTTGTTTAACCATACTTCAAGGCGTGTTGACCAAGTCCTATAACAGGAGTGCATCGTCTCTGGGCTCTAGACTTTTTACCCGTTCTTATACGGTCAGTGTTCACACAATCCCAGCTGGATCCAGCCCCGGCCTAAAGGCACCCCATGTAATTGAAGAATGTCTCTTTATTTGGGTCTTGCATATTCTCCCCAGGATTTGAAAGAAATCCCTGGGTGGGTTTGCAGCTCATCATCGAGCAGAAGGAGCGCAACTCTTCATTTTGTTGCCCTCTATCAAGTCCAAAGATTTGGAGTTGGTGGAGCTGGTGAAAAGTTCTCTGGATAACTTTGCATGGCATGGTGGTCATGCTAAACCAGAATTCATGCAATCATCACTGTTTGGCCTCAATTTATTTGACCTAGGAAAGCAATGAGGTTATGCCAAAGCTATTCTCATAACTGTATTTTACCACATCTTGTGAAGGTCCCGAAGTTGCCATATAGCTGTAACCTAAAATTAATAGTAAATATGATGTGAAGAAAGATAGTAACCAGAGTATTCCAGAACCCAATGTTATAATTTAAGTCAAATGGAAAAAATCTGTATTACCCTGTGACTGGTGTAAAGTACTGCCATTCAATTTGTATCAGCAACACGGTGTCAAACACGACAGACATAGCACGAGTCTACTGTGCCTGAAGGACCTGCTCCTTAGATAGAATTCATTTCCCTGGCTATTAATTTCTTCCTACACGTTTACAGAGAAATTTTGTTCGGCATCAGTAATTGATTTCCTGTAGAACGGCGGTAACTCAGTAGAACATTTCCATATTGTACCGTGCTGAAGCACCTGACTAAATGGAGATAATTGTTTTCTTTAGATAATGATTAAAAGGAAATAAATGAGACTGATGATGTTCATTGTGGAGTGTTGTTGATATAATAACACCAGTGTTTTCATATGTGGCATTGAAGACAATGATGAGTAACAATGGGCTTCTAAGTAGTAGATTCAGGGTGATGTTAATTTACTTGTTTTTACTGCAATAAATATAGATTTTCTATGGCTAAATGCAGATAACTTTGTAAAGCTGGCTGGTATAACTTATGTTACTGGTGCTGAATGTATTATGATATAACTTAGGCCATGACTTCATAGCTTCGGACACAGCTTATGGAAAAGTTGCCTGGCCAGTGTGATTTTGGGTCTTCCTTGGTCCAACCAGACTAGTCCAGATTATCATCTATACCTTTCAAGGTTTGATAGAAATAGTGCTCAATGATCCTAAAGAGATAAATAAGTTCACGTTAGTGATCATGTAGTGAGCATAGTCAATCTACAAAGGTACGTTTGAATTCATTTGGCTAGTGGTATATTGATTTATATTCTGCATACTATCATGAACAACTCATGCTCTTATATCTGTGACAGGGTAGACAGATTAGGTGGCCAACAGGGGTCCCAGTGAGAGAAGATGAAGCATGGAATTGGTGGATAGACCTAGAAGAAAAAGTAAGAGAGTGTTCATACCCTATCATGTGTACAAGGTAGGCAGGCCAGCCTCTGTACAATGTAAACCACACATGGAGCCAAGATTCTCTATGATATACAGTACATGGTTGGATGGCCTGCTGCCCTGCCTTGAAAACTTTACATAGGGTAATAGAGTGAAGACAAATGCAAAGTAGTTAGCATGGAAAAGAATCATTGGCATTTGAGGGAAAGTGGAATTGTTACTGTATTGTCATATGAAGGTTTTATCTGAAAAAACTCAAGACAATGGAGGATCCTCTTATCACTCCAGCACAATGGGAAGCTGTCATTGTTGCCAATGTCATGACAAACTAGGTCATATACATGGTGTGTGAGTGATGGATTTTGTCATGTTGAATGATACATTACCATTCTTCCTTTTACTATCATGTTTAATGGCAGCCATTACAGGTTGAAGGATTTGTTCTTACATTGAGTGTGGTCAATGGATAGCACCAAACTCCTAAGTTAAGAATTCAGATCTGACCAGGATAGTGTCTGTATAGGATCCATATATTGTCCATAGTCATCCCTCCCTGTTTGAAACACACAATACTAGGTTACTAAGACTAAGCTACTAATACTAGGTTATCTTTCTTCTTCTCCGATGCCACTGACCGATGTAGTTGTAGTTTTGTAACCCATGGGGAGCCACAGGTTGGAGGCTATTGAAATATGTGTGTGTCTTAGTGTGTGTTTGTAGAAGGAAATTCACTGCTTTGGATCATGGATTTATACGAGTTGTGGAATATGCTGGCTCTAGATAAATGTCAAAATTAAATATTTACGTATATAAAATAGTAGCTGTCACTGCTCCAGACCTCAAATGTTTCCTGGAAGGACCATGGAGGGAAGTGACTCAAGTAAATATAATCTATTAACCGCTTTATCTCTGCTTTCATAAAAATAAGACAGCTAACGTACACCCAGTGCTTGCATTTGTTATGGGTCAGGTATCTTTATTTAGATTTCCCAATTTGTCCTTAGAGATCTAATTATTTGAGAAAATTCTAGGTTGCTTTCAGGAAAAATATTCCTTCCAAGGTTCTATTCTGTGTTGGTTTTGTTTTGTTGCATGGCACAGTAAAAAATTAATGGAGTTGAAGAGAAGAACAGGGCTTTCATTACAGCGACAGGTGGTCTACGTGTCAATACAGCAGGAAATCATTCTCTTATCTGGCCCATTAGCCCTTATGCTTCTGCAGGACTTGACGTGAAAGCAGAATCCTCAACATATATTTTCCCTGAATTGATTTGCTAATTCTTAGAAGGTAAATCATAAATGGCTTCACATGACTGCCACATCCCACCAGTGGGTCGTAATTATTCTCCAGTACATTACTCTGCCACTGTTCTCAGCTTTAGCAAGGATCCTCTGATCGTACTAGGTGGGGGATTGTTATGTCGCGCTGCATTTAAATATTTCTCTCAATAAAGGAGCTCTCGGTAAGAGACAATTCATATTGTAAACCGTGTCTAAGGGTAATAAGGATAGATGGATTTGTACTACAAAAGAATGAGTGGCAGAAGAAAATTTGATTTTAGGTATTACTTTCTTTTACATAGCTTACCTTCATGACCATTTTACAATTCATATATAGGTGCAATCTACATCAGAATTGGTGTAACATGAGTTACTAATTTGCTACTTCTATTATACTCTACAGCTGCCTGTACAATGGCTCCAAACCATAATCCTCTCAGAAACCAATATATATATATATATATATATATATATATATATATATATATATATATATATATATATATATATATATATACACACACACAGTCCTATGAAAACGTTTGGGCACCCCTATTAATCTTAATCATTTTTTGTTCTAAATATTTTGGTGTTTGCAACAGCCATTTCAGTTTGATATATCTAATAACTGATGGACACAGTAATATTTCAGGATTGAAATGAGGTTTATTGTAATAACAGAAAATGTGCAATATGCATTAAACCAAAATTTGACCGGTGCAAAAGTATGGGCACCCTTATCATTTTATTGATTTGAATTCCCCTAACTACTTTTTACTGACTTACTGAAGCACAAAATTGGTTTTGTAACCTCAGTGAGCTTTGAACTTCATAGCCAGATGTATCCAATCATAAGAAAAGGTATTTAAGGTGGCCAATTGCAAATTGATCTCCTATTTGAATCTCCTCTGAAGAGTGGCATCATGGGCTACTCAAAACAACTCTCAAATGATCTGAAAACAAAGATTGTTCAACATAGTTGTTCAGGGGAAGGATACAAAAAGTTGTCTCAGAGATTTAACCTGTCAGTTTCCACTGTGAGGAACATAGTAAGGAAATGGAAGACCACAGGGACAGTTCTTGTTAAGCCCAGAAGTGGCAGGCCAAGAAAAATATCAGAAAGACAGAGAAGAAGAATGGTGAGAACAGTCAAGGACAATCCACAGACCACCTCCAAAGAGCTGCAGCATCATCTTGCTGCAGATGGTGTCACCGTGCATCGTCAACTATACAGCGCACTTTGCACAAATAGAAGCTGTATGGGAGAGTGATGAGAAAGAAGCCGTTTCTGCACGTACGCCACAAATAGAGTTGCCTGAGGTATGAAAAAGCACATTTGGACAAGGCAGCTTCATTTTGGAAACAAAAATTGAGTTGTTTGGTTATAAAAAAAGGCGTTATGCATGGCGTCCAAAAAGAAACAGCATTCCAAGAAAAACACATGCTACCCACTGTAAAATTTGGTGGAGGTTCCATCATGCTTTGTGGCTGTGTGGCCAATGCCGGCACCGGGAATCTTATTAAAGTTGAGGGTCGCATGGATTCCACTCAGTATCAGCAGATTCTTGAGAATAGTTCAAGAATCAGTGACGAAGTTGAAGTTACGCCGGGGATGGATATTTCAGCAAGACAATGATCCAAAACACCGCTCCAAATCCTCAGGCATTCATGCAGAGGAACAATTACAATGTTCTGGAATGGCCATCCCAGTCCCCAGACCTGAATATCATTGAACATCTGTGGGATGATTTGAAGCGGGCTGTCCATGCTCGGCGACCATCTAACTTAACTGAACTTGAATTGTTTGTCCAAAATACCTTTATCCAGGATCCAGGAACTGATTAAAAGCTACAGGAAGCGACTAGAGGCTGTTATCTTTGCAAAAGGAGGATCTACTAAATATTAATGTCACTTTTCTGTTGAGGTGCCCATACTTTTGCACCGGTCAAATTTTGGTTTAATGCATATTGCACATTTTCTGTTAGTACAATAAACCTAATTTCAATCCTGAAATATTACTGTGTCCATCAGTTATTAGATATATCAAACTGAAATGGCTGCTGCAAACACCAAAATATTTAGAACTAAAAATGATTAAGATTAATAGGGGTGCCCAAACTTTTTCATAGGACTATATATATATATATATATATATATATATATATATATATATATAATGTGATTACCGTACAGTAATGTGACATCACAAGTGACATCTTACCTGATCTGTATACACATCAACACACTATTCATGAATACACTAGATTTATGGTCTGTGTCTTGTGTATTCATTCAGCTCTACTAGTCGTACAGATCTAAGATAACATTTGTCCAAAAGGGATAAAAGGAAATAGTATAACAAAAGATCCATTGCTTAACAGTACCTATATAATATCCCACTGCACAGACACTGCTACCTGTTGCTCCCTGCTGGTCTCGGTTTACTTAGCTGATGTAGTGATGATGTCCCTGTCTATATATGTGGCTGCTACAGGCAACCACTGATCTGTTATGAGGTCAGTATTTGGCTGCAGCAGTCATACAGGTAGTGGCGGAGGGACTGCACTGGAACAGCAGTAGACTTAACAGGCCAGTAATTGTTATTTCATGCCATAACCAACCTGAGCCATTTTTCTCCATTTCAGAAATTCCCATAAAGCAAATCAGATCAGTCTGACCCTCTATTAAAATGTTATTTTTATTTAGAGTATTTTAGCATTCCAGTGCCATTGGTATCACTGTATGCAGGCATAGCTTTGAAGAAATGTTACTATCAACATAGTTTTAAGAGAGCTTTCTATTTACAGGATGGATTGTATTTTTCAGTGGATTCATTTTGGGATGCAAGGTCCTTGATCTTGGTGGACACTTTTTCTTTCTGCAACAACATTATGTTGTATGATGACTTGTGTGTAAAAATTCAAGGCACTTATCAGTTCATTATAGCAATTTCTCAACACATTTATGCCTAGGATTACTGATGGAAACTCAGTGTCTTGGACGTTGGCATTAATGACATCCTACCTGGGAAGTTCGGTCTCTCCCACCTTAAGCATTACAATATTAATGGGAGATGGATTATCTATTGAGATTGTTGGTGATGACATTGGTCCATGTGTTGGTGGGATTTACTAGCTGGTGCCACTTCCAGAATTTTTCATAATGTTTCCTTCTGAGTGGTGGTAACGTGCGAGCCATTCTCCAGTAATGAGGGAAATGCTATGCCGTCAATATGGATAGTGGTTCGTGGGCACAGTCGAAGTTATCAGGTATTGAGAAGGAATTATGGGCCTCGGAGAATGTCTTTTTAACTATATGGGGCTCACAATCTACATTTAAAAGAAAAAAAAAAAAAACACAATTCCACGCAATCACCAGGGTTTTGAACCATCACCTGACTGCAGAACAATACTGAGGATAACTTGCAGTTTTTGCAATAAATCCAAAAAGTTCAACAATGCCATTGGTTTTACATGACATTCCTTTTATACATAAAATCTGGCTCATGTGCATGGTCATATTACAGCTCCTTTTTGTACAGAACTGTAATAGAGCTCTCACATACATACATGGTGCCTCTACTTTACCACTCTAAGGCCTCCTGCACATGACCATTGGTATCCATGTCTTCTGTGGTTTTAATGACCCGTAAAATCCAAATGAATTGACAGAGCAGCAAGTAGGATAGGTATAGGACCTGCTCCAAAATCTACGGATCTTCAATTCTGCCTGGACACACACCCGCAAAACCTACAGCTGTGGATTTTGGCCCATTGAAAAGCATGTGTCCATACTTTGATCAACTCTTGTGAATCCCCCATTGTCAAAAGTATGTTAGTGTGCATGAAACCTAAGCCTTCAATTTTATCTAGAGGTTTTTGTTATTGTATTGCACGTGTACAAATCTACTGTGACCCATTGAACCCCTGTACAGAGGTGTCTTCCATTAGAAACATTGCCATGGAGCATATTTGGCTGCATACTAGGGTAAACATATGTAGTATGTATCTTACTATAGATTGTGAGCTAGATTCCCCAAACTATCTGACAAGCTACAACGGGAGCCTCTTGTTTTGTAAGTAAATCTCGGAATTAATTTTTTTTCTTGTTAAATAACTATCCACATGGGGTTTGAGTCTGTACAAAAATCAATTAATTCTGAGACATGTTTAATTAGTTATTGTAAACCCTGATGGAACCTTTCAGTCTTCATGTCTTATCCGTGTGCAAAGTGCAAATGAAACTTTCTCAGGGCTGACACATAATTATCAAAAAAGTTTCTATCATTGTAAATACTCTATTGTAAGTAATAAATTGGCCAACACTGCCTGCTTTTGTTCATTTGTTAACAGGAAATACTCCATTAAGCAATCATTCATTCCACTGACAAGCCAATAATTGCACCACCATGCTGATAGGATTCCAACTAAATCTGTAGTTACAGAAATTTGACAACGCAATGCCACAGCACAGAATTCCACTTGTCACATTGTTAGGGGCATGTTACCTTTAGATTATGTATCTCCACAAGCTGTGTCATAAGAATCTTCTGAGGTAGTCAAGCATGCCCTTCCTTATCTTAGCTGGCGCTATTAATCAGATTTCTGTAACAATACACTTAGACGGCTTCCGCCAACTCTCTACTGTGTGAGACTGGCAGAACTACAGAACTATAAACCCAATGAGTTATTATAATGCACAATAGAAACAGTTGTTTTATAGATTAGTACAACCAAGCCCTTGTTGAAATTTTTAGGTGAACCATTTTGCCACAAAACAAGTTTAATTGTTCTGTTCTCTGTATACGAATAGTATACCCGGAGTTATTGGGGTGGTGTTGTAGGGTGGCAGAATCATGAAGTCATTGTTGAGAAGTGTGGTAGGCATGCCTATTGACTGACATTCCCCTTACCTGCTAGGGCTGATGTCCATAGGCAAAGATGATGAGGAAAAGGCCTGCTTACAGTACTGACTGCGTGACTCTGCAGCAATGTAACAACCAGATGGTATAATTAAGGGATGGTGTGACCAGCACCTACAATAGCCCCTAGGATAGGGTCCCAACCCGGTTTAACATCTATAATGAAGAGATCCTAGTAGGGATGGTTAAGGTATCAAAGATTTTTTATTAAGGATGCACTGTGCCTTAATAAAAATCTTTGATACCTTAACCATCCCTACTAGGATCTCTTCAAACCAGATGGTATAGGTATGCTATTAGATAGCATAAAGCCAGTGTTATAGTTCTGTGTATATATATATATATATATATATATATATATATATATATATATATATATATATATAAAATAAACTTTAACTACAGAACCGCTAGTCTGCAGACACTGCAGCAAGGTCCACAGGCCCAGATGGGCGGCTGTAAGTCTGAACAGCGTGCTACCAGTTAAACTACACTGGCAGTCATGTGGCGCGGTACAAATGTGAACAAGCTGCAACAACACCCTGCCAGTTAACCTCACTGGACAGGTGCACAGTACAGCTGAAACAGCAAGGCTGCCAAGGGTTAACAGTCACCCCTGGTCAGCAACAAAACATGCTCCTGCAGCAGCTAGGAGTACACAGGAAGTTTGACAGTATAAAGAGGCTACCTCAGGGACCACACCTGCTGTCAATGCCTCAGGCTGGAACAGAGCCCACCGCTCCTAGCCTAGTGTAGGGCTGACAGTTCAGGATTTATAGGCACTAACTACAGCGTAGATAGAGGCTAAAGAAACCCCACACAGAGGCCTAGTCTGAACACCTGCCTGGATACTCGAGCCTAGCCCTGAACTACTGTCGTTAGCAAACTTCAGTCAAAGTGTGAGCACCGGGTGGGCGTCGGCTCACACTATTTAAAGGGAAGTCCCCGCCCAATAGGGGCGGTTGCCATGACCTCACCGCTCATGCTCAATAGAGAAGAAATGGCACATAGCTTGTGAGCGGCTCCAAAAAGTCTGAGCATGCTCAGTAGGCCGCAAGCTGGACTTACACTCCAGACACCTCACTACCCGAGGCCGAGGGCCAGAGTTAGATTGACCCGCAGGTGGAGCTGTGAGCTGAGAGAGAATCCTGCGGGACCCAATCCTAACAGCCAGGAAATGGTCGTCATAGTTTATAAAAGCCCTAAAGCGCTATGTCTGCATTTTGGTGGGCAAAAAAAAATTACAGGATTTGACTTAAAGGGAATGTTCAATTAAAAATGCCCTACTTTTTAAATTTATGTTAAACTTATTTTTAAAAATGTGGGTTTTTTTTAATTTTACATGTCAATATCTATTTTCAAAAATATGCTACAAACTCTGGCCAATGAAGCTAATAATAGGTTGTCACTTTCTGTTCTGTAGGGATCACTTTTCAGCAGTCATCCCATCATTGCAGTCAGAATTACAATGACAGGTTATGTATAGATAACACTGGATAATACCATTCACAAAAGGTAATGGTCACAGATCAGTTCTTTCCTTTCCCTGCACAGCGTCCTCTGCACTAGTCACAGAGCATGCCCAGAACATTCTCCTTTAAAAGTCAATGGGGAGATTTATGAAGAATGGCATTTTAAGTTGGGTATTTATTAGTGTTGAGCGAGTAGTATTCGTTGAATACCTCGCTGGCATAGGAATGCGTGTAATCAGCCGAACACCAAGGGGTTAAACACTTCAAAGATTCGATGCGTTTAACCCCTTTGTGTACGGCTGATTACACGCATTCCTATGCTGGCTAGGTATTCGACGAATACTGCTCGCTCAACACTAGTATTTCTGTTTATTTTTTTGGATCAGTATCTTCCAGTAACTATGCCGACTAGATGACCCATATAAATCAGACAATTTTGGTGAGTTTCATCAATTGTGTATAGGCCCCTTTATACATGCTTTAGCTGAAAGATTACATCACATACAGTAGTTAAAAACAAAGATATTTCCAGTTTTCCTTACACCATAAGCCAAAACAATGTTGATGTAGACCACATGAAAGAGCAATTTATATCCAGCAGCTGAAAGCAAACAGAGTGTAGATAAAGACACCATATAGTAACATGAAACAAAAATGGCATCACCGGAGACAGTGACGGATTACCCAATATGTTACTGGATTCACTTTCATAGGCCTTTTTCCAGCTGGCCATAGCAGATTGTGTATCATTACCTGACTTTTCCAAGCTAGGAAGAGGTGCAATGCTCTGCAGACACATTGTGCCCTAATGAGATGCCAATGAGATATTCCTGGAAACACGACTGAAACTGTTTCATATTCATTTCACTGTTGGAAGCATCTGTAAATTATCAGAACTACTACCTCTCATGCACATAATTATATTCAACACAAAAAAGAGGAGTATAATTTAAAAGCCATCTATTCCAAACGTCCCACAGCCTCAAACTTCTGTGTTATAAAATCCCTTTTAAGTACTTAGCAATACATTTTATTGTATTCATAAAAAAATGGATTTAACAGTAAGAACGCTGCCCAAACCCATATGTTTAAGTTTAACGAAATGTATCTGGATGGAGAAATGAAAGGTGTAATTAACGTTTACCATCGAATCTAATCCATCTTGGTTTTAAAGAGAGCGCCCATCACCTTTCCACAGTGTAGCCTGGCACCTAGACAGTTGAGGTAAAGAGCCAAACCTGATAACATCAATCTGAATTCCTATCAAAGGCATTAACATAAGGCAGCTAGCTGTTTATTACTGAAAATCTTAGTATGATGGCACAGTTCTAGCAACTACATGTCTTTGCGGAGGTATATGGACTACAGAGGAAAACGCGGACCTCTTAGTACTTTACGCTTATAATCCATAGGGCTGATGCCAACTCACTGGCAGTGCACAGAATGGGTACCCACAAAATAGTAACTCACTAGGCATATGACCATAACGCAGTAAAACTTACATGGTCTCATGGCAGATGACTGGCTTGTCACTCTTAGGAAACTCTAGAGACCTCACAGTCACTGTTATTTTCCTGGTCACTGTCAGACTCCAAATATTCTGAGCACCTTAGAGCAGCAGAGACTTGGCCTCCCATCTGAACACTGCAATATGCACGTATTTGCACATGGAGTCCATCCAGTCTGCAGAATATTCAGAACTAGAGACAATCCGATTTGTTCCAAGCCAGGTCAAACCTGAATATACCAATTGTTTGGCTTTTAATGAATCCAAACATTGACACATGTATTGTGGTAACTTATTATACTCTGAGGGTTTTTTAGGTGGAGGCCTAGGGGAGGTGAAAAACTTAAAAATCGTTTATACTTACCTTTCCTCACCTGTTTTGGGCTTCTTTGCGATGTTTGGTTCTCTCCTAGTGATGTCACTGCTGAGGCCTATGATTAAGCAGCATTGAGACCCCAGAATATAATAATTTCACTTCTGTCTCTATCTAAACTTGTTCAACCCATAACAAATCAGGGACCCGATCCACCTGAACCTGAAACAAAAAGGAATCTTGGGAGTTTTGCTCATCTCTACTCAGGACTCAGTGATCTCAGAGTCATGGGTAGGTAGGGTTTGACACACTCTGAGGGCTTCAAGGGAGGGAGGGCCTCCAGCTCCCAGAGTCCTACCATCTCTTGTCTTTTTCAACATATGCAGTGAGAATTGATCTTTCCATTGCTATGAAATCATCCATCCTACTACAATAGCAAAAGCAGTGCTCCCTGGGCTGAAGGTCCACCCCCAGTGCACCAACTGCCTCATTTGCACAGCCCTTCAAAGTTGTTTTATAATGTAATGTCATCTGCAACATGGTGGTGACAGTTGAGTATGCTTGGAGAGTTGTCTATTAGGTCTCCTACATGAAAGATATAAATAGGAGGGGCTACATATGTTACTATGGTCTTCCTTGACCAAGGAATTTCTATACAGGGTTAAATATTTACTGATATATTACTCTGTGCACAGTTTTGTATTACTTTGCCAGATGGTGGCACTAGCTATGATTCTTCTCGCTCACAACCCATGAGTATTGAAAGGGGCCTAAAGATGTTGTCCAGGCAACTGCCCCCTAGGGCTCCGGTGTCCTCCCAACGCAGTCCAATCCTGCTTCTCTGGCGTCTCCTAAAAGCGATACTGTTTGCATCTGTGACATCACGGATCCCTTCTGCTGAAGCTGCTGATTGGTCTCAATGGCCACATGTGTCTGGCACTTCAACCGCACGCCACCACTGGACCGAGAAGACTGGACTGCGCTGGGAGGCACCGGAGCATTGAGGAAAGGTGAGTATATTTATTTTTTTATTTTTTGTACTACCTCCGGCTATTTAAATAATAAATTTAATGTCCAATTTTGTATGGACAACCCGTTTAATGTCATGTTATTTACCCTTCAAAGACTGAGTAGGAAGGGTCCAAACATACTAGCTTATGTATGTATGATAATGTGAACATACACCAGGAAATAAACCCATAGATAACATCAAAAGATAGATAGATGATTTATATAGATAGATAGATAGATAGATAGATAGATAGATAGATAGGTAGATAGATACGTAGATAGATACGTAGATAGATACGTAGATAGATACGTAGATAGATACGTAGATAGATACGTAGATAGATACGTAGATAGATACGTAGATAGATACGTAGATAGATACGTAGATAGATAGATAGATAGATAGATAGATAGATAGATAGATAGATAGATAGATAGATACGTAGATACGTAGATAGATAGATAGATAGATAGATAGATAGATAGATAGAAAGATAGATACGTAGATAGATAGATACGTAGATAGATAGATAGATAGATAGATACAGATAGATAGATACCGTAGATAGATGATTTATAGAGATAGATAGATAGATAGATAGATAGATAGATAGATAGATAGATAGATAATTTATAGACATAGATGATAGATAGATAGATAGATAGATAGATAGATAGATAGATAGATAGATACGTAGATAGATACGTAGATAGATACGTAGATAGATAGATAGATAGATAGATAGATAGATAGATAGATAGATAGATAGATAGATAGATACGTAGATACGTAGATAGATAGATAGATAGATAGATACGTAGATAGATAGATACGTAGATAGATAGATAGATAGATAGATAGATAGATAGATAGATAGATAGATAGATAGAGACAGATAGATAGATACCGTAGATAGATGATTTATAGAGATAGATAGATAGATAGATAGATAGATAGATAGATAGATAGATAGATAGATAGATAGATAATTTATAGACATAGATGATAGATAGATAGATAGATAGATAGATAGATAGATACGTAGATAGATAGATATATACGTACATAGATAGATAGATAGATAGATAGATAGATGATAGATAGATACGTACATAGATAGATAGATACGTACATAGATAGATAGATAGATAGATAGATGATTTATAGACATAGATAGATGATAGATAGATGATAGATAGATAGATAGATAGATAGATAGATAGATGATAGATAGATACGTACATAGATAGATAGATACGTACATAGATAGATAGATAGATAGATAGATAGATGATTTATAGACATAGATAGATGATAGATAGATGATAGATAGATAGATAGATAGATAGATAGATACGTACATAGATAGATAGATAGATAGATAGATAGATAGATAGATAGATAGATGATTTATAGACATAGATGATAGATAGATAGATAGATAGATAGATAGATAGATGATAGATAGATACGTACATAGATAGATAGATACGTACATAGATAGATAGATAGATGATTTATAGACATAGATAGATGATAGATAGATAGATAGATAGATAGATAGATAGATAGATAGATAGATAGATATGAATTGAAAACATTGTTGAATAATCTCCTAAAAAGAAAGAATATCTGTATTATTTTGGAATGGCGGCTTTTATGTGTTTCCTGTAGGTGATTTTTCACTGTACTTGAGAGATTTACAGTTTCTGAATACTATTTCCCGGCGTAGACGTTGCTGCAATCTATCACAAGTGGCTGTTGTTCAGGAATAATATCTCAGCTATTTTCTCTAAACAAATCCATTGTTTTAGGTGTAGAAAATGAGCTCCCCTTCAATAAGCAAATCCATTCCTTGGCTTATTTTAGATGGTTTGTATAATGTATGCAGTTTTATTTAGTTTGTTGAAACAGAGAAAAGAAATGTAACTTGTGTTTTTTTTTTTTTATTTCCTTAGTTTCAAGCCACAGTAAAAGAAGGAGTAACTGGTGTCATGGTTAACCTGACTGTTAATGATAAGGATGACCCCAACACAGGAGCATGGAAAGCCGTCTACACCATTATCAATGGAAACCCAGGGCAGAGCTTTGAAATTCATACGAATCCCAACACAAATGAGGGGATGCTCTCTGTGGTTAAGGTAAGTCTCCGCTGGACTAACATTGTCATATTCAACAGATCAGGGTCGTAACTGGAGGGGTTGCAGAGGGTGCAGTCTCACCAGGGCCCAGGAATCTTAGTGGGCCCATAAGCACTGGCATCATTATTGAGATTGCAGCTTCCATCTGGCCCATAAGCCAAGGAGACTCACAGATTACCCCAACCACACTAAGGTCGATTAAACTCCTTAGCCCCCATAACCATAGTTACATAGCAGATGAGGTTGGATAAAGACATTAGTCCATCACTATCACGAATTCACTGTAGGATTGAGGTAGGGAGCCCCAGACAAGAAATTGCAGCGGGCCCACAAGACCTTAGTTAGTCCACTGCAACACATAATCACTGACCTGAGCTATTATAAATGTTATCAGGGATATCACTATATTATAGAGCACATTACAGGGGACATAATCCTCTAATGCATCCACTTCATTATGTAATATAGTATGTAGCATTCATTACTGTATACTAATGACATTATATATTATTTATTACTATTTTTACTTTATTTTAAGGTGGCACATGAGTCAGACTCCACCCAAAATACTAATGGCCTAATTATAACGATCAATTTTCAAGTCTCAAAGACCTTCAACAGGGCACTACATGTCATGGGAACCATTGATCAGAGCTCTTAGATCTTTGGACTTAGTAAAAAGTAAAAAAAAAAAAAAACTGCTTTCGATTAATGTCAGATCTGTTATTGTAGCTCAACTTCATTGAAGTGAATGAAGCAGAGCTGCAATACCACATATAACCTGTAAACAGGTGTAGCGCTGTGTTATCAAGAAAGCAACCATATTTTTCTATTCCAGGAACACCCAGGAGTCATGATAAAACTTAGGCTGTTAATCTCCATTAAAGTTTCTAATTGGAGCAGCCACATATCCGGTTGTTTTATTTTAGGAAATAATTTGATTTTTACATCCCTGAAAAGTAGCAACTATCTTAATTAATTCACCCAAAAAAGTTATTTCGAGTTGCTACTGACTGAAATCATTTCAGAGCTTATTTTTCCTTTCTCAGGAACGTGGTAATTATTTTGTTAAGGCCGTTATTTGCTGTGTCAAAAATAGAACCTGCTCGAAAATGCAAATTATTGTGCCAGGAACCTTCCAAGGTGAAATGTGCAAAGTGATAATTCTGCTGAATGACATTAGATGAGCTTTTCTACTTTGCTGCGTCATCCACTTATAAATATGATAATACCTGATATAGAAGATCATTATTGTCACCTATTCAGCCAGCTGCTTGCTCCACCGCAATATTAGGAAAGAGGATTCTTGGCATTGAGCAGAACTGTAATTGATGCTCAACCAAATGATCAACCAAAAGCTGAAATCTGGTGTTCGACAAAAGCTCAAGCACTTGTTATAAATTATGACTAGTCTTAGGCCTCATTCATATCTGCGTTGTGCCAGTGAAAGCACATGGACTCCATAGACTAGAATCTCCGCAGGGACATGTGGACAGGAAAGTAGTTCACAATCTACCTTCCTGTCCGCATGATTTGTGTGGGCAGCAGGTGGCAAGCACACGGACCCTATTATAGTCTATGGGGTCCATGTGCTTTTACTGCACAGCGCTGTTCAGGGGGGTCCCATGCGGACTCCCCCAGACGGAATACCAATGCAGATGTGAACCAAGCATAAGTTGTATGAGAAGACATTTTTGTAAGGACCACCTTTCATTTATAAAGAACATATTGGAATCCTTTTTGGAACCAAACTGAAGATCACCTAGAATAAATAAATCAGGACAGGTTATTTATTGTAATAGTATATAAATCATGTTTGTGTGGGTTTACTCCAGGTACTCCAGTTTCCTCCCACACTCCAAAGACATACTGATGGAGAATGTGGATTATGAGCCCTATATGGGACAGTGACTGATTACGTCTGTATAGCGCTGCGGAATATGATGGCCCTATATAAAAAAAATAATATATAAATTAAAACAGGTTGACAAATCCATGAAGGATGCAGGGTGTGTATACATGTATCTTCCAAAATTACACAATAATACATGTCAAAGACAGATCAGTGTGGACCTATCCATATTTTACCAAGTGCCTCACCTATTTTGTAGATTATATCTATATATAAACTGTAAAATTTTGCTTAAAGGTTGATGTACCCTTTACAAATCTTGCAACCTTGTCTTTGCTGCAAGTATCCTGGTAAAAAAAAAAGAAAAAGAAAAAACCTTTGAGTGCAAAAATCTTTGCATAAAATGACAGGGTATGGTTGGTGATGGATGAATAAGACGTCACTAGTTATGAATGCATGAATACGTGTCTGCTACATTTATCTCTCTAAATTAAATAGCATTTTGTATTTAGTGTAAACTGTGTGATACAGGAATCTCTGTGCTGATCTAGAGCCGTAGGTTCAGGCCGCATACAGCCCCCACTGCTCTGACACTGACAAACAGCAGTGAATTAAGAATGGGACTTGTTCAGGTGACAGATTATACAAAATATATGAAAAATCCCAGTTTTCATCTGAATGCTCATTCATTTTTAATAAAGCGTTGTTTGTGTTTGCCCGACCAAGCCAGGATAAAAATGATCATATATATTGCAGCTCATGCACAGCTCCGTGTTATAATAAGTGCAATATTGAGCTAGGCTTTCATAAACATGGAGGAAGACAAATCAGACGCCTGATACAATCTTCTAAATATGGCTCAAAGACCTAATAGCATTTATCAGATGTTCGATTTCTTACAAACTGGAGATAATTTATTGCAGAAAAGAATGTAGTGAGAAAATACATGCCATATTGCTACTAAGAGCTGGAGCTCTATATTATGAAAGGATTCCCTTATGTGCAGATGTGTAACTCATATACTACTTGTCTGCTTTATAGAAGGGGCTTTGGGGAGGTTACAAAGGAGGCTGACGTCACTGATATAAAGCACTCAATTCAATATACTAAATAACAGCATTTTTAGTAAACCCCAAAAATGAATGGAAAGCACTACAATCCTGCTAAACCCTGACCAGACCACGTAGTATAAACTCATTATGGGTGGGTTCACATTACTAGTATTTAATGCATGTAGGACTTTTTCTTCTGTTACATAAACAAACATGCCAGAAGACAGTGTCTGTCAATGGGAATGGACACAGATGGAGGGGGTTCCATTCGTGATTGTTACCCTACTACCGTTTATTTCTATAGCCGTCATCCTATGATGGATAACAACGGACTGTAATAACAATAGTGTGAACATAGCCGTATACAAATCTTCCCAGACCCCTAAAAGAATAAAGATCTGATCTTATAAAAAAAGACAGCTAAATAAATATTAACCCCCAGACCAGAACTCCTACTAATAGGAACCCCAGACCAGCCTACCTAAAATATATATATATATATATATATATATATATATATATATATATATATATATATCCCAGATCAGAGCGCCTTTAACATGTCCCTGTGTCGGGACTCTGGACTTCATTGCAGAAAGTGAGCACCAGCTGGGGGGCAAGCAGTATTGGAATGGGAGTGGCAATGATCAGTGAGGCCTTTTTTGTCCACCATTTTGTGCTGTTTGAAAAATAGTATTCTTATTTACTAGCCAACCCTTTATATGGACATTCCTTTTTTGGATATTTGCTGCCATGTCCCTAACTAGTTCCTAAAATGAAGCCACTGAGGGAGTACCTGACATATTCACATCTCTGTATTTCTAGGCAGAGGACTTCATGACATGGAACAGTGCGTCATACATTGCTAGCAATGAAATAGAATGGGCAAGGTTGTGGTTACCCCAGGATAGAAATGCTCCAGCAACACACACACACACAGGCAGGTGCAAAACACAGACAGAAGCTAAGGCCCCGCGTAGCAAGCCAAAACAAAACAAAACAAAAAAAAAAACGCAGAAAAGACCACAACATTTTTCACAGATTTCTTCTATGGACTTTCTGCCCCTATTATACCTATATGGAAAGTGCCAGCATCTTTGTAGGTATAATTGACATCTTGCAATTTTCCAAAAAACATGACGTTTTTGCAAATTGCAGCTTTTCCATTGCAATTTTTTTTCTGCAATGTGTGGATGAGATTATCCCAAATCCTATCCACTTAGCAGGTACTGTAAAAGGCAGCATTTTTTGTCACGGCGGAAATGTGGGGCCCTGGCCTTAGATGGTTTTTATGTACCCCACAAGGATTATATGAAACTATATGACTACCCCCTGTAAAAACAAGCCCTCATACAACTACATCAACGGAAAATAAAAAAGTTATGTATGCGATGAGAGAGTGAAGGGTGCGGTGTGGGAGGACAGGTATGTTCCAGCCTGGCAGCTAAAGGGTGTATGGTAAGACCCACACCAGGGAGGTCAGCTGGGTAATCAAGGCCTGATATACTCTGTGTGTGAGGACTGGGATGTGTGGCACCACACTGACAGAGCTGACCTGTCCAAACAGAACCCATAAACTAGGTACTGTGCCACCCATTGTTGTTACCAGAGCGAGAGTCTGACAGCCAGGCTCCTGTATAGTCAGGGAGCAGTTTCTTATGTTTAGTTAGTTCTCAGCCGAGAAGGGTTTTGTTTTGTTTATTTGTACCTTTGCAAAGGCAGTTTATGCAATGCAAGTGAATAAAGACTCTGTCCCTCAGTCTCTGTGTCCCTGTTTCCCGCACTTCTCCCGAGCAACTACCTGAGTGATTCCCCACGATGGATATTGGGATACTGTGATCACACTTGACAGAAGTCTTTGTTTGAGGAGTAGGATACCAGTTTCTCATCTGTAACAATAATATGCCGCACACAACACATCACAGGTGCTCAGTCCTCCACAACTGGCAACTTAATCACCGCCTGACATACTCACAGCAGTTTTTCCTCTGCTTGGTTTTTCAGCACTTTTGTCCTGTCTGGCTCTTTACGGTGATCCTTCACTAATACTAAGGCCATTCCTCACACATTCTCAAATTTATCATAACTCCATCTAGTTTACTGGTGTAAACATGCCCGCTATATACATCTATATCTATGCTGTGCTCAGGTGTCCGAATGTTCCACCAACATGACCTCACTCTCCATCACAATGCCCCATGTACTCATCATTATCAACATTATAGGGATCCTCATAACATACAAAAGATGGCTATATAATAGTACCCAGTAAAACAGTGTGTCATGTACACTACATAGAACAAAACAAGAGGGTCAGCATCTTTTCACAGTTCTTAGCAAAGTCAGGGTGGAAATAAAAGTCAGTGCAGTCCAGTGTGTTTTAGTAGAGGCCTTGGTACAGCTTCAACATCACAAAAGCTTGATGCTGTCTTCTGTATAAGAGGATGTCTTCTCACACAACATATATGTTCAAGTCTGCTTGAAGAAAAACTGTTCAGAAGGCAAAAAATATAGCTTGCCATGTATATGATTACGTGTTATAATCTTCAATGCAAATATAATAAAACATGTCCATTTTCTGTATTGCAGCCACTGGATTGTGAAATTTTGGCTTTTCACACCCTACTGATCAAAGTTGAGAATGAAGATCCTCTTATCCCAGACGTTGGCTATGGGGCAAGCTCTACAGCCACAGTTCAGATTAATGTAATAGATGTGAATGAGGGTCCAGTTTTCCAGCCTGATCCAATGAAAGTGTCAACACAAGAAAACATTCCAATTGGATCTATGTTGTTTACAGTAAGCGCCACCGATCCAGACACCCTCCAGCACCAAACTATACGGTAAGTTGTCTGTACAAGCTTCAGGATCCAGTTTCATAAGTATGGCCAATGGTTGACCTCACCATTCCGTTGTATGAGGGATATCCAAATTGGTACCTACCCTTATCTTTTACATTAATGGGATTATTATTTATTTATGACTTTTGCATTCTTTCCAACTATGGCACCAGACTATCACTATATAAAAATAGCAGGGCCAAGATAAGCAAAATACATTTGCATTAGCCCTAAGTACAAGAGTCTGAAGTTATTGGCAGTTGATTATGTGGCTACTGCTGAAACCTGGGAGGGAAGGAAAGACAGAGACAGTGAGTCCTAAACTTGACTCAGCCCCTGTCCCAACCTACTTGTCTCACTGTCCTAATGACAGGGACAACTGGGTGACAGTCCCTTCACTAGATAAGTCAAGTGTACACAGAACAGGACAAGATTATACAACACAGAAGAGGAGTCAACAAGCCAAGGACAAACCAGAGAGACAAACAGCACCAAATCGAAATCCAAAGAGAAATCAAAAGCCAAAAAGCAGAGGTCAGTAATACAAAGTAAAAGCAAGTACAAATGCTTAGCACGGTCAGAAACACAATAGTCAGCAAATATGTGTGGGCTGATGAACTGTTTATAGGAAGTCCAGAACCCGCACCAGGCTTGACTGGCAGATAGGCTGTCAATCACACAGGGAAGGCTAAGATTAACTATTTGAGAAGCAGAGGGAAACAAAGGTGTAAGAGATGGGTGTGATGGAAAATCAATTACAGAGAAGAGGGAATAGAGGAGTGTTCAGACAAAACAACAATATTCTTAAAGCAAAGAATCATAACTGAATACACCTCCTGCGCCTGTGAGCGGAGGGTGGCGCAGAAACCTGACTTCCAAGCTAACTGAAATGCTCTCCTAACAATAATTTTTGTATTATCCCTCTATTAGGACATTACACAAGTTCGATGTAGGCCTGGAATTTTATTATATGCCCTTGTACTTTTTGCTAAATGGGTATCAGAAGACAAACTTGGCCACTAACACTAGTCTTCTGCATAGGCAAATAAAATTAGTTCTAAGCCGACTGGAGACTGGATGAATCAGGTTTATTGGTTTTTATTCTGTGCATATTTTGATTTAATTTTTTGGTTTTCTGACCATGAGTTCTATGGCAAAATTGCCATGAAACAATAAAGAGGGCCCACTAGATATAACTTTTTTTTTTTACTTTTTGTATTGGCTATTTCACACATGCAGATCATTGAGCATTATATGGAAGTTTAATGTTTTATGTCTTGTAAAATAGATTTACAGAAAAATCTACTGTCAGAGCTCTTGAGCATTTAGACTCAATTTTCCATGATTCTTTGGGGAAGATCACCTTATTAAGCGCCACTGTATATGTATATTTAAGAATAAAAAAAAATCAATTAAAAAGCTAATTTAGTGATTTACAATTATTATTCCCTAATCTAGGACTCAGGGGAAGATTGTCATGTTCATTATTATAATTTGTTAATCCCCCTGCATTAAGGTTTTTGCCATATAGATTTATAATATTATACTGCGGCTCTGTAATAAACTTGCATAGAGAATGACTCAAACCCTCACCCTTTTATTCATCTGTGACACCCAACAACGTGGTGTTGTTTTTTACTATTCCGTAAAGAAACTAGACGCCAAAGCATCTGTACATTATTAAATGCAGGTCTTCTTGAGGTTTAAAGGGCATATAAGACAATAACCTACATGCATTTATATTAACCATTAGAAATACTGGGCTAAATACTGTAGCTTGAATTGTAGTAGCCTAAAGTGTCATGAGTGGTGGTCCTTACTTAAAATGAAGGTGGACCACCTAGTAAACATTGATTTATTTTACTTGTATAGCGCCAACATATTCCAGAGAATTTTAGAAACATTGGTCATTGTCCCACAGTCTAAATTCCCTATTAGTAAGTCTTTGGATTGAGGAAGGAACATGGGGAGTACATGAAGACTCCTCGCAGATGGTCGAACCGGGACTCCAGCAGCCCAAGACTGCTTTACTAACAACTGAGTCACCATGTTTCCATATCCAGCATGGTGGTTGTGCTTACCTCCAGTTTGCCGTGTCACTTTATCTCATATTGCTCAAGCCCTTCACCGTTGCCGCCATTCTTTAATACGTCTCTCATATTAGTTTTAGTGACTTACAGTTATGAGACAATCCCTTTAAACAGATAATATTGTAGTTTGTTCCCTTTCATGTTCATTCTTTATGGTTATTACTTTTAATTAAAACCCACTGTAAATTAAATCGTTTGTAATTTTGCTTGAGTTTTTTTTAATATGTCTTCTATGATAAACTGTAATTAATTTTTTGGTTGTTTATTTCACATAATATTGAATCTACTTTGGCAGGTGTACTGTAAGTCTTCGACATGTGTTGCACAGTACAGATGGATGATACTAGAAAGTCATTGATGAAATGCAGAACATCGTTTAATTAATACTTGATTTTAGAAATTATGGATTTAATATTAGAAAAGTTACAGTACTGTGTACGCTACTATTTATTGTTTAACTATAGGGAGCAGAGATTGCAGTTGTACTTGGACACTAATGTCTGAGGCCCAGTTGTGAACCCCTAGCATGAGTTTGGCTTTCAGTTCCATTAGCTAAAGGTGGTTTTCTGGGTTCAAAATATCGATGGTCTGTCCTCTGGACCACATCAGTTTGTGTCCAAGTTCCAGGAAGCCTACAAATCTTCAGCTTAAAGGGACAGAGTGTAAGCATTGTGGCTTCTTTAATATTTACATTGTTCTGTCTACATTTGTCATCTCCATAGTATGATATTGCAGGTTTGTCCTTTTCACCGTTTTCCTCTATTATTTCTTAGTAAGCCTGTTTGTTCAGTCAGAAGTACTTAGTACTCCCATGGTTCCTTTAGACTTGCCATGTCACCCTTTTTTCCCACATAGAATGGTAATATTGACCTTCTGTCATGACTTGCAATATTATTTATAGGACTGAGGGTAAAATTCACATTTTTGTTAAATCAGCACAGATGTCACTTCTAATAAGGATAAAACATAACTTAATAGGACAACATAAATTTGTCACATATGAAAAAACTAAACGACCACACCTCCCATTAAAGGGATCACTTGCAGAACCAGTTCAAAAAAGTTTGCTTAAGTGAATATACACTGCAATATATATGCAAAAATGAAAATGCAGGAATGAACTAGCAGAAGGTAACTAGGCCTCTGTCAGGACTCCCTGTATCACCATTATCCCCAACATTCTTATTTGGGAGTAGCACAAGAGGAGGAGGAGTTGGAGAACTTTGGCATAGAGCCTATAACATCCCTGGACCACCTCCTAGAACCAAGGCTGGGGGATTGGACATTGAGATACTACCTCCATTTGGGAATCTGCCGTTTGTACTTGTCCCAGTTGCTACAATAAAATCTGTCCCTTGTTCAGCTGCAACACTGGCTTCCTGATTCGTGCCTGCCATAACATCAGGGCCCTTCTGAACACCATCACATTGGCTCAGAGAGGAGAGGTCCCCTCTCCAACTGGAAGTGCCCCAGGGAAAATTACTACCACCACCATTAGGTAGTGCTGCAGGACCCCTCTCAGCGTTGTCCAGCCTAGGAGCTCGGCCTAGCAGGTGACACATCATCTGCCACTATTACTCCACAGTCTCCTCCATCTGTGTTGCGGCAGGGGCATCTGCTTAGCTTTGTTACTGGGATGGTGTGGAAGCATTTAGTATCGTCTATGTTTTCACTAGTAAGTTTATCATTGATACATATCAGTCATCTATAGTGGAAATTTTATCATCTCCATTATTGCCGTTAGTCCAGTATTGATATAATTGTTATCATGTGGTTGCTGCTTCACTGTACGATGTATTTCGAGGGGTCCAACTTTTGACGTTTGATATTTAGTCTAAAGACATGGGATTGATTGATATTATTTCTCATGTCATTTAATGCGCGTTTTATATGGATCTATCATGCTCACGCGTACCTTTGATATTGTCCGATCCATATCAGTTCATAACATGGGATATAAATATTGTTAAGAGATCCCTGTTTGAAATAGTGGATCAGTCATATTGTTTATCATGTGCTTTATAGTGTTGAGCGAGTAGTATTCGATCGAATACCTCGCCTGCATAGGAATACGTGTAATCTGCCGAACACCAAGGGGTTAAACGCATCAAATATTCAAAGCGTTTAACCCCTTGGTGTTCGGCCGATTACACGTATTTCTATGCCGGCAAGGTATTTGATCAAGTACTAATCACTCAACACTAGTGCTTTATAGTTTAGGTGTCCTATATTTACATTTGTCACGTTTCTTGGTCATGGGCTTTAATTTTTACCTTATTAATTAAAAGTTCTATTTTATCTCACTTTTCGTGAATATGTCTCTCCGTGCAGTTGCACAGGCTGTACATGTCATTTTAGATTCTATGTGGGTCTAAATTGACGCTTTGCCTCATGTGGAGAGACTAGCATTATAAAAGAATCTGATGGTAGGGGGCTTACTACAGATTTCACATCGAGAGACCCAGCAGCTTCCCAATACACTTCAGCATTAGCGTTTTCGGCTTCCCCGATGAAATAGAGTTTTCCGTCTCAGGGCTTATTCACATGATAGGTTTTTTAATGGATATTATACACCAGATTTTAAAACAAGACAGTGAATGATTGTATTCACGTGTTCAATTTTATAAAAGTCAGAATAAAACGGTCCATTAAAGAAACGAGGCCTGTTCTACTATTGTCCGTTTTGATAGACAATGGATCCAATAGAAATCAATGGGTCGGTTTGTGATGTAGATAAGAATGGACAAGTTTCTGTATAACATCCCCTAAAAACAGTGGGATTGGGTAAAAAAAATTCATCTGCTTTCTAATAGTTGGATTCAAAATGGATGATACTCAATCATGGACACGGAACAGAAGCAAAATGGATGCAAAATAGCTGTTTAACAATTGACCAATTCATCCATTTTTCATGACTGTGAAATGGACATAGCTGTGTCAGTATAGCCATATAGGGAACGGTCTCATCACAAACTGACAGCTGGAAGTCATCCTCACTGACAGCTTCCTTGTCGAGTGACAGCAATATTCCCTGTCGTGCAGGTGTCAGTGTGTCCTGAGCAGCAGGTCTGCGTGAATTCAATATACTCCATTTTAGTAACTTGTATCATAGTACAGATATAATTCTCAACTTGTCTCTTTCAGAGTTTTTTCTTTTACTTTAATCCACAGGGAGGACTGGAAAGAAGCAGGGGCTTCGGGCTATGGTTTTCTTCTCAGACAATCTGCTTTCTTCTTTACAATGCCGTTGGCCCAATTTTTGCTTTCTTCCTTTACCCTGCATACAGGATGCAGCATTAAAATAAATGTATATACACTATTATATCTTAAGTATGTATTGCCACTGCAATGTCTGAAGTTTTAAAGGGAAATTTTCGTCAAAGGTGACCTTTACTTCAGTAATAGGGCTGATATAAAGCTTATATGCCTCCGTATTGAGCAAAAATCTGATATTTTCTTCAAGCAAGAATGTAACATCTCTAATGCTGTCTCATGTATACAAGCGTATAACTACTATAATAGTTAGAGATGAGCGAGTAGTATTCGATACTACTACTGCTGCTATTCGCAGTAAATATTCGATTCAGAGCCATCGTTGTTTGGCTGAATGCTATACAGTGTACAGCATTCGGCCAATCAACACTGGTTCTGCCGGAGGCTCGTCTGTGAGGAGGCGGAGTCTAAGATCGGACCACAGCAGTCTCCATTGTGGTCCGATCTTAGACTCCGCCTCCTCACAGACGAGCCTCCGGAAGGAGCAGTATTGATTGGCCGAATGCTGTACACTGGCCAATCAACGCTGGTCTATTCATTCATATGAGAAAAAGTAAGCTCGCTCGTAACAGCAAGCTGCCAGCTCTCCTGACTAGCAAGGATGAGCCTGCGGCAAATCAACACTTGTTCTGCAGCAGGCTCATCCTTGCTAGTCAGGAGAGCTGGCAGCTTGATGTTACGAGGGAGCTTACTTTTTATCAGCGCAACTGCAAGCGCTGTGCAGTTAAAACGCACGGACCCCATAGACTATAATGGGGTGCGTGCGCTTTAACTACACAGCGCGCCTCCTAAACACTCTCCTCCTGCTATTCGTGGACTTGGTGACTCTCCTTTAGTCGAATAGTGGTCTCCCCTGAAACAAGCATTTTTTCCCATAGACTATAATGGTATTCGATATTCGGTCGAGTAGTCGAATATTGAGGCTCTACTCAAAACGAATATCGAATCACGAATATTTCACTGTTCGCTCATCTCTAATAATAATGTCTCCAATATGCAGGAATATAATTAAAACACTGCTGCATACATACAGTATAAATACTATAGTAATGCTCTCCTACATACAAGAATATAATTAATATAATACTGTACCCTGTGTATACAAATATATGTAACTACTATAATACTGCCGCCTATGTAGAAGAATATAACTGCTATCATACTGTTTCATATATGCAAAAATAAAACTACTTCTCCCTATGTACAGGATTATATCTACTACTAGAGGGAGGACCCGGCTTCGCACGGGTATATTACATTTTATGTTTGTGTAGTGGCCCCATAAGAATTGTCCAATTTTGCACTGATGTATTTTGTATGTGGTTTGTGTGTATGTCCATAAGCGTCATGTGATTATGTGTATCTCATTTTGGATGTCAGTGAAAAACCTGTGATCAGTTGTTATGGATACCTGGAGTAAAGCTGTATCTAATCCTTCCCCATGTAGTACTGTGTTTAGATGCAAGTATCCAATCCTTGTTGGTGTGGTACTGTGTGCAGATGCACATATCTAATCCTCCCCGTGTGGTATTGTGTGAAGAGGCGCGTATCTAATCCTCCAGTAAGTGAAACTGTGTGCAGACGCGCATATCTAATACTCTGGCATGTGGTACTGTGTGCAGAGGCACATATCTAATCCTCCCCTGTGTGGTATTGTGTGAAGAGGCGCGTATCTAATCCTACGGCATGTGGAACTGTGTGTAGACATGGGTATCTAATCCTACGGAATTTGGTACTGTGTGCAGACGCGCTTATCTTATCCTCTGGCGTGTGGTACTGTGTGCAGACGCGTGTATCTAATCCTATGGCGTGTACAACTGTGTGAAGACACGTGTATCTAATCCTCCCCTGTGTGGTATTGTGTGAAGAGGCGCGTATCTAATCCTACGGCGTGTGGAACTGTGTGCAGATGCGCATATCTATTCCTATGGCATGTGGTACTATGTGTAGACGTGCGTATCTAATCCTACTGCATGTGGTACTGTCTGCAGACGCGTGTATCTAATCCTATGGCGTGTACAACTGTGTGCAGACGCGCGTATCTAATCCTCTGGAATGTGGAACTGTGTGTAGACGCGTGTATCTAATCCTACGGCATGTGGTACTCTGTGCAGACACGTGTATCTAATCCTATGGCGTGTACAAATGTGTGCAGATGCACGTATCTAATGCTCTGGAGTGTGGAACTGTGTGTAGATGCCTGTATCTAATCCTTCGGCATGTGGAACCGTGTGCAGACGCGTGTATCAAATCCGTCAGTGTGTGGAACTGTGTGCAGAAATGCGTATTTAATCCTCTGGTGTGTGGGACTGTGTGGAGACCCGTGTATCTAATCCTCTGGCGTGTGATACTGTGTGCTGATCTGTGTATCTAATCCTCTGGAGTGTGGAACTGTGTGTAGACGCCTGTATCTAATGCTTCGGCATGTGGAACCGTGTGCAGGCGCACGTATCTAATCCTATGGCATGTGGTACTGTGTGCAGAAGTGCGTATTTAATCCTCTGGTGTGTGGGACTGTGTGCAGACCCGTGTATCTAATCCTATGGCGTGTAGAACTGTGTGAAGACACGTGTATCTAATCCTCCCCTGTATGGTATTGTGTGAAGAGGCACGTATCTAATCCTATGGCATGTGGAACTGTGTGTAGACGCGTGTATCCAATCCCCCGGCATGTGGTACTGTGTGCAGATGCGCGTATCTAATCCTATGGCATGTGGTACTGTGTGTAGACGCGCGTATCTAATCCTCCCCGTGTGGTACTGTGTGCAGATGTGCATATCTAATCCTTTGGCGTGTGGAACTATGTGTAGACGCGCGTATCTAATCCTACTGCATGTGGTACTGTGTGCAGACGCGTGTATCTAATCCTATGGCATGTACAACTGTGTGCAGATGCGCGTATCTAATCCTCTGGAATGTGGAACTGTGTGCAGACGCGCATATCTAATCCTCTGGAATGTGGAACTGTGTGCAGACGCGTATATCTAATCCTATGGCGTGTACAAATGTGTGCAGACGCACGTATCTAATCCTCTGGAGTGTGGAACTGTGTGTAGATGCCTGTATCTAATCCTTTGGCATGTGAAACCGTGTGCAAATGCACGTATCAAATCCTTCAGTGTGTGGAACTGTGTGCAGAAATGCGTATTTAATCCTCTGGTGTGTGGGACTGTGTGCAGACCCGTGTATCTAATCCTCTGGCATGTGATACTGTGTGCTGATCTGTGTATCTAATCCTCTGATGCGTGTATCTCAGTTTGGATATCAGTGTTGTATTGTGCATGTGGAGTGACCGTGTGTATTGCAGTTGGAATATGAGTGAAAGTCTTGCAGGTTTGTATTGGCTAAGGGGGGGGGGGGGACTATATTTGGAATGCTGTATCTCAGCAACGGTACGTCCGAGCGAGTTGGAGTCTCGTCTTAAACCTTCCCGGATACCTGAAGTATCTCTGTACCAAATTTGGTGAAGATCGGTCCAGTCGTTTGGTTCGCATTAGAGTACAGACAGACAGACGGACAGACAGACAGACAAGAATTCATTTTTATAAGATAGGGAGATAATATTGTTCCCTCTATCTTCAAGAATATAATACTACCTCCTATGTATAAAATATATCTACTATAATGCAATGTCCCTTGTATGTAAATGCAATAAGCATACTGCCAGTACAGTTACAACAACTATCTATGCCATTCTTACAAGGACCTTTGACTGCCATAACTCTTTCCTTGGAAAATTGAGCATGCTGCTGGAGAAAATATCATACTGAATCCCACTCCCATTGTTTTTTCTATAGAGTAAGACAGGGTGTTACATGATACATGTATCTGCCCTAAGCGCTATAAGGTGATGCTGCGGGTCATTGGTCATCCTGTACTTTCTAGATGGTTTGTTGATCAATAACTGTTTAGTTGCTGTTACTCTCCCATGGTTTGACTCACTGACATCAGGCTATAGCAAGGCTACACAGACAAAAATGGTCCTCTATTTAGGAATGTGTTTCTGTGCTCTCAGTGAGTAGACAGCTTGAAAGGAAGAAATCTTGCTGAAGTAAAGGAGTGTGACTAGAGATGAGCAAGTACTATTTGAAACGGCCGTTTCCAAATGCACGCACCCATAGGAATGAATGGCGTCATAGGAGAGGATATTACATACCCTTTGACATATTGTGATGTTCCACATTGGATGTCACTGCAACTGTTACCTTTAACCTGCCATCTGTCATATAATTGTCACTGAAGAATTGAATAAGTTGTATATTTGCCATCTATCGCAGTAAAAAGAACCTGTGCGAATAGAGTGCCTGTGTCCTTCATCACCGATGGGCAGCTTTGACCTTATGGTGGTGTCTATGTGGCAACCTGGGAGATGACAGCTCAGCATGTTGACTGTGGAGATGCCATATAGCCGCCTCGCGGTACCCTGGAGCTTGCGTACAGTACCATGAAAAGAAGCTCCTAAACAATATGAACACTTATGTCAGTCCCAGAAATGGCATGCTGGACCCAGCAAGGAAAATGGGGTGCTTGTGGAAGGGATTCATTAATATGTCTCAAGATTAATAGTGAGTGTGCTCATACTTCTATGAACTATATGCATGTTATAGCTGACCGGCTTTATATTGCTGCCAGTGGCATTTTCTGCAAATGAAGACAATGATTCCTAATGTAATCCAGTAGTATTTTCAGAAAGCCCCCTATTCTCTCAGTATCTATAGTGTATGACTTGTTTGCTGCCACTGGGAGGGGCAGATTTAGGGGTTTAATACTTGGAGTGTCTTCACCACTTCTGCAATTTTAATTAGTGACTTCACGTTTGGTTGTCAGCGGGAGCCGATAGGACTATGTTTAATAAAATCCTACACTGTGGGAAATGAACAGAGGCCAAGTATGGCAAACTATATGAAGAACTGTAGATCTTAATTAAACATGAGCATAATTATCGGTGCTAAAAACTCGCCCTGTCTCATCAGTCCCTCTGTTATACCGACGGCTAATTATAGCTAAGCTAATATTTTTAACAGTGTATATCCATATTGTGGACAGCTGAAAAATGGCTTAAATTACCAATCCCGGGCGCCTGCAGTACATTTTACGACCATTGTTTCTACAAGAGCCAAAGCATGAATAGATTACAGGGAGGATAGAATGTCCATTGTCTCTGCAAATACTGGGAGTACATATTATATTAACTAGCGAAGAGCAATTACAATAAATATTTCTTATTTAGCAAATCATAGCCCCCAAAAATCTCTTTTTGGCTCCTTGAAACTAAAAATAAAATGCTGTATGTATATAATATAGTATGATAATCCTGCATATCATGCCCCCCTATACTTTCTACATTCCTAAACAATATATATATATATATATATATATATATATATATATATATATGAGATGAGCGAACAGTGAAATATTCGAGATTCGTTCTGAGTAGAGCCTCAATATTCGACTACTCGATCGAATATCAAATCCCATTATAGTCTATAGGAAAAAATGCTCGTTTCAGGGGAAACCACTATTCGACTAAAGGAGAGTCACCAGGTCCACAAATAGCAGGAGGAGAGTGTTTAGGAGGAGCACTGTGCAGTTAAAGCGCACGGACCCCATTATAGTCTATGGGGTCTGTGCACTTTAACTGCACAGCACTTGCAGTTGCGCTGATAAAAAATAAGCTCCCTCGTAACCGCAACCTGCCAGCTCTCCCGACTAGCGAAGACGAGCCTGCGGCAAATCAACGCTGGTTCTGCAGCAGGCTCGTCCTTGCTAGTCGGGAGATCTGGCAGCTTGCTGTTACGAGGGAGCTTACTTTTTCTCATAGGAATGAATTGACCAGCATTGATTGGCCAGTGTACAGCATTCGGCCAATCAACGCTGGTTCTGCCGGAAGCTCATCTGTGAGGAGGCGGAGTCTAAAATCGGACCACAATGGAGACTGCTGTAGTCCGATCTTAGACTCCGCCTCCTCACAGACGAGCCTCCGGCAGAACCAGCGTTGATTGGCCGAATGCTGTACACTGGCCAATCAACGCTGGTCAATGCATTCCTATGAGAAAAAGTCATCTCCCTCATAACAGCAAGCTGCCAGCTCTCCCGACTAGCAAGGACGAGCCTACTACAGAACCAGCATTGATTGGCCAAATGCTATACACTGTATGGCATTCGGCCAATCAACGCTGCTTCTGAATTGAATATTTATTGCGAATAGCTAGTAGTATTTGATCGAGTACGAATATTTCGAATATCGTAGTATTCGATCGAATACCTACTCGATCGAATACTACTCGCTCATCTCTAATATACAGTATGTGTGTGTATTAGAGGTATCCTCAGGCACATCGAAGTTTTAGCTTTATTGGCCTTAGTATTTTTAAATTGATTCATGAGCTAAAGAGATTTCCAGAGTTTACACATTGATGGTTAATCCTATCATTGCTTGTTGAGTGGCGTTTTATCCCATATGACCCTAGCTGATCAGTATAGTGAGGTGACATTGTCCTTTCAAAGATGGAGTCCCGGTAGTTTGTTCCTTTACAGATCAGCTCTATAGGTCTCAATGCATCCTTGTATTACATGGTTACACATTTATTTCGATGGTTACACTGATAGTGTATACTATGCGTAATTGCCTATTTATATGTGACATATAGTATGGTGACAAATACAGCTACCCAAATAAAGCCACACAGTGCTCAACTACTACCAACCAAAGTAACTTAATAACTGCTATACAATGTATAAATTAATATAATTAATAGTAAGAATTGTAGTGGTCACAGACTAATGTACCAGGGCATTGGTGGCACACCATTTGCAGCTGAGAGCAACTCTGTGTTATAATGTCTATTTTATTAAAGCAGAATTATGATCAGGGAACATACCATTCTTGGGTCAAAGTGCAGTGTTTCTGCTGAGAAGCTCAACTTCTATTCTATATGCAAACAAGCTATTTGATGCACTTGGGGCAGGGCCACGTCCACTGTTGTTCTCTCTGCCCATGGGATATATCACTGCTATTTTGCAGTACCACTGGATAGTACTACAAAAGGAAATGGGCTATTGGACAGGTGTAGCCCCATCCTCAGTGCATAAACAGGTTGTTTTGACACAAGAAAGGCATTTTGCATTACCTGCAAAGGGAATGGGATTCTGGCTAATTCCATCCATACATTGCACATAAAAAATCTGCAACGGAAAAGCTGAGTTTCCATAAACGCCTGTATTTTTGAAACTCGTAGGATGTCAAGTATACCTGAAATGTTGGAGTTTTCCGTATAGATATAAGGGCAGGAAGTCCGCAGAGGAAAACTCTGCAAAAACACAATGGAAAATGATGCAGAGAAAAAGTGAAGCGTTTCCACAGTGTTTCGCTATGTGGTGTCTTAGCCTAAAAACAATTTTGGTGGTGGTAGCAATTTTTAACTTAATTGAGAAATTCAATAAGAGGCGCAAGTGTGGCTGGGCTAGGGATGTGCCAGAATTATGTAAATCTATGTTAATATCAAATCTGTACTGAAAGCAGTTCATGATGGAGAATGGATCTTAAAGCAACTGGGCTCATGTTATTAATTCGAGTTGTGTGTTGTTGAGACAGGCTTGTTGTGTTTTATTAATGGGTGTTGTATGTCGCCGAGACAGCCTCGCTGAGTCTCAGATCTGCTGCTGCTTGGATTGCTGTTTATTCCAAGAAGTAATTGTAGATCAACCATAACTCATCGACACTGCGCCAAATGTGGTTGAATGACATTGAGCTCTTTCAAGGGGAGTTTTCTGTGTGATATAAAATGCAGATGAGTTATGTGTGGTCAGAGCTCAAGTGCTTGGAACACATTGACATTCATATGAGGCTTATGTATCTTAAAGACCATAATGTCTCATTGCATAGCAATGTAAACTTTCCGGGAATATATTTAGGGATATAAAGGCATGAATTTATGCTCTTAAATTGTATTTATCTTCAGAGAGCAGGTGGTGAATAAAATCGACAGTGTCCTTTAAAGGGGCATATCATCTGATACTCTTGTAGTGTACCATTAGCGTATTCTATAACATGATGATCAATGAGACTCCAACCTTTAGAATCCATTCCAGGAATTAAAAGACCAAACTGCACAGCAGGCTTCCATCTTCTCACTGCCACTCACTGCAGCACGGCCCCATTCAAATAAGTGGATTCGGAGGACCACTGACGTCTAAGCCACATGACGTCCAAGCCATCATACTTAATGGTGGGAAAGGAAAATGCTTTTAAAGTCCTTGTTCAGTTTTTGATGATAAATGATGGAAAGTGAAAGCTATTTGTTATTTGTCACCACGTTAAGCCAGTGTAGATGAAAAAGTAGGTGTATTACCGCTGTAAAATGCTAGCTTTTCATCTGGTGATACAGTGTTTGTGTGTAGTATATAAATATAGTTGTATCTATCTTAGAACATGCCTCTCAGGTGTCTATAGAGATACTTACACAGTCTTCATGCAGTCAGGACAAGGGATGTTATGATTTAAAGGAGGAAAATAGAGAAAATGAATCTCACAGTCTTATAATGAGAGGCAAGGGAACTCCAGCACTACAGAGTATTTCAGGAGAGGCGTGTGTCCACCTTGTGGGAATTAAGAGTTCTATTCACTCATGCCACTTTATTATTGGAAACAGCATACCTCCCAACTTTCAAAAGACTGAAAAAGGTACAGAATGCAGCAAATTTACATATATTATGACCCATCTGCAGCCCCCTCACTTCCACTATGGCTCTATAATGTCCCCTTCCAATTGCACCCACAGTATACAGTCCCCCTTCTGTTTGCCCCCCTTACAGTTTACAGCCCACCTCCAGTTACCCCCACAGTATGATGGATGAAACAAAAAAAAGAATACTCAGCTCACCCCATTTCTTTGCTACTCTTGACTGGCCCCTGAACCAGGAGCCTTCAGGGAGCAGAGAGTACAATTTAAACGTTGGCACTACCTCGCGCCTCCTGCTCCCAAGACACCAGGAGAAAGGTACAGGGGTTGAATGGTGAAGCAGGGAGCAGATGGCTCCCTGCTTCACCACTGTATTCAACTCATCCACTCCAGACGCAGTTGAGTTGAATTCAGGACATGCTGACTAGGACAGCAAGAAACGACCCAAAATCAAGTATTGTCCTGTTAAAATCTGAATGGTTGGGAGATATGGGGCTGCGTAAGATAGGTACAGCAACAGGACGCCAATAGGGAAATGGAGACAAATAGGAGGCCACAGACTGTTACTGGGAGGAGCTGGGTCCCATAGCAGCCCATAGTATTTCAGGAGAGGATTTTTCTGATCTTATAAGGTGCAGCATTGTCCATCCATATGATTATGTTAAGAAAGTGGTATTATAATGTGATGAGAATAGAAAGTTTGTATTGTGGAAGGTACAGAGTTACCAGTAGTTCATAGTAATGTATGTGAGAACTTATGTAATGATAGCTGCTGTCCTCACCAGTGAGAGAAGAATCCATCAGCGCTGACCTAAGCTTGCCAGCCCTGTTATGGATTTCTGATTAGATACGTGTCAGGTCTTGCGTTTCGTCTGTACTTGGACGTTCCATTTTGATGACAGTGAAGTGTCATATTTCTGAGATGGATGGTCTGGCATTGTTATCAGTGCAGGTAATTCATGAATGCTAAAGACCAGTTTGGATAAGTAATATTCAAAGTACAGAAGCTCCTGTCTCATCCAGTTATTCCCTCATAACAAGTCAAAATAGATGGACTTATTCAGAATAATATCAGTAAATTTTAATACATCTTTATATTTACTGAGAGGAACCTGTAATTCCTCTATTGTTATATAACATGGATACAATTTCTCTCCTGTTTTATAGTTATTGAAGAGCCATCTAAATTGGGTTTAATTTTAGCCCCTGTATATGTCCTGTGTATCACGGAAGTGAATAGAGTCTTTTCCCCTTATTGAAAAGACAAATGACCTAATTTCAGGGTTTATCCAACCAGTTTGTGCAGTTTTTAACCATAGGTGAAATCGATACACATTTATTAAATTGTTAACTATGTAACTCTCATTTTGTTGGACCTTAAGGAATTGTCCTATGTCTTTAAGACATACATAGACATATCTTTTAGACATACAGAGAAGTTTGTAAAAATGGCATAAACATTATCTTGAATGGGGGACAGTATCATAGTAATTCTATCCTTGTACATAGAGGGCGCTATTATAGTCTTGTACAGTACAGGACAGTACTATATTAGTTATATTCATATATATAGAAGGCAGTGTTTTATTAGCTATATCCTTATTTGTAGTCATCAGTATTATAGTACTATAGTACTCATTATTCTATATCAAGGGCAGCATTATAGTAGTTTTATTTTTCTCAGTAGAGGGCAGCATTTTGTAGTTGTGTTGTCATTATTTATATTATAAAAAAAATGGTACTCCCATGTTGGGATATCCTTAGCTAAACGGAAATATAAGGAAGAACATATCTGTATGCATTTGATCCAAAATCCCATTCACACTTAAAGGGGTTGCCCCATCACAAGGATCCTATCTATACTGCTAGTTTATGTGGATTTAAGACTTTTCCTAAATATATTGCTTCATCAAAACTGCTTTGTTTGGCCGCTATCTTAATTTATTCACTTCATTGTTTACACTGTGTTTCCATAACCACAGACCTGGGGATGGTCTTATCTCCTTGGCTAAGACAAGTGATGTAGCGCCCTGCTCCAGGAGGGGAAGGGGAGCTTCACGTGAGCGAGCTTGTATTTTTGAGCTGTTTATTTCTACCCCAGACAAGTGACGTAGCTCCCTGCTCTCAGATAGGGGAGGCGGAGCTGCGTTATCGGAGCAGCTTGTATTTCTGAGCTCTTTATCTCCTCTGGCTTTGCATGTGAAACCCCGTGCACCAAATAACACAGAAAACCAGGAAGACAACTGCGTTTACAACTGGCAAGCTGGTGAGCGAGTGACATGGGAATACCCCTTTAAGGCTAGGGCCCATGTTGCAGAAACACAGTGTTTTTGTTGCAGTTTTTGCTGCAGTTTTTGAGCCTGTTGTGGTTTTAACACAAGGACACATCTAGGAGTTTCCTTTATATTTTTCATTTCTATTCAAGACACTCCTGACAAGAAAAACACAGCAAATTTTTTAACTAAAAATGCTGTGTTTCCACCTTGTGGGGCCTTAACCTAATAAGTGATAAATGCTGATAGTTGAAAATTGGTGGATCTGGTTATTTAAAAGACAAATAATTGACGTTGTTTTTTTTTTTTTTTTTTTTTTTTTGTTTCCATGTGTGCTGTGCTGGAATATTATGTTAATAGTCTGGTGTCTGGATATTTATATCACTCTCTCACGTCAGCTGTGGGTATAAAGGTGAAATATTAAAATTAAATTCACGTCCTTTTAGAACCATCAAAACCCTGAACTCCCTTTCATCAGAGGTTGCTGGTTACACAGGATCCTGCTGTACAGCGGTGCTTACCACAGGTTCTCGCCTGTTGTCTAATTTAGGGGGGTGTGGGGGTGTATAGTCGGTTCCTCACTGTGCATTTAATTAACCAGTTCCCAGGGATAGACGACTGGAGTTTCTTTTACTTTGATGCGATTTCCTGCCAGGTAGTGTTCAGTGATTCAAAGTAACAGATTTATGATGAGGGAATGTTGTCCTACATTGTAACGTGTCGCAGTCTCCTGTACATCACACCACATTACATAGCTGTTTTTGCTCTTCAGGTCTGGCACACAACACACTGACTCTCGCATACAAATATAAGGAAAATGTTCATTCTTGTACCGTGTTAGCCAGTGGGTTGGAAATATTAAAAAAAACAAAAAAAAAACTTGATAGTCTTCAGTAGTTGATACCTTTTTAATGGCTAACTCATAATGATGATAAATTACGACGTTTCGGACCTCTAGGGTCCTTTATCAAGTAAATTTAAAACGTTTCTGAAGGATGCATATTTATATACAGAAAGGGCACATAGGGTGTTAGAATTCCAGGAGGAAGGGGGGGGGTGTTAGTAATTGGTAGAGACAATGTAAACACTTACAGGTCCTTATCAGTTCACACGTTTCTGTAAAGTGACATAAAACTGTGTGACAAATTCAATCCACACTCCAGTGTTTGAAGCAGGGTCATGAATTTACACTCATGAATGCGTCGTTCTCTCTTTGATCTGAAATTCCCTCTCAAAACTAAAATTTTCATGTGATTGGTGATATTATGATCCTCATTGCAGAAATGTTTTGATACAGGAAGGTATCAACTACTGAAGACTATCAAGTTTTTTTGTTTTTTTTATATTTCTCGCATACAAAAGCATACATGGGCCCCTGAAAAGATGAACCCAGATTAGATTGGCTATATCCCTTACTCCCTGCAAAACTGTGCAGGGATCTCCTTTTTTTAGATCCTTTAAACAAGAATGTAGGAAAATAGAGGAGTTGTTGTCATATCGTTTAGGCCATCAATCTCAGATCGGTGCCCATGCTGATCAGCTGTTTGAAGGGGTAAGCACTAGATCCTTATTATTTTACATGTCTCTGGACCCTGCTTGTATTACCACACATTGTGTTTTTAGTAGGGGCTTTGCAAGGTAGTACTGTTCTGTCCCATATTAGCGCAAAAGTAAAAGCTGGGTAACCCTGCACTCCTTTAGAATCAAGAGAGATGTAAACGTAAAGATGTGTGTGTCAAACCACTTAGCAGGTTACTGGAAGTCGGACCTTCGTTGATCCAATAATCCCTTTAACCAAAGTTCATATAAAGGAGATAAGGCTAACAGGCATGATATCCACCTGTTCAGGGTAGTTAGGGTTGATGTGGTGTTAACCAGTACCAGAAGTTTTAGCCTTTGCTATGGGGTCCTCTCACCACTATGGACATACAGTACCTGCATGAACTTGTACATTAATCTTTCTTCTAGGTAATCCTATTGTATGTGTTTGCGTGTGGGTTGCTATTCATAAAACACTTCATTTGGATGTATTAATGTAGATAATATCCAAATTCCCGATTGAAGCATAGTCCCAAATGTTTGAAACCCAAAAAATGGGTATTTAAGTGCTGTCCATCTGCACAAAGGAACCCTAGAACAGCAAGACTTGCTGCACCCCAATTCAAACTAAAACTGCAGCTGGGTTCCTAGCATATGCCAAGTTCAATCCAGGTATTATTTCAGAACCAAAATATAAAAGAACAAACAAAAACAATTCAATCTGAACTTTCAATTTCTCCCAGAATGAATCACCAGCCCCATAAGGGCCTGGGAGACTTTACTGGCTGCAGGCTAGTTGCGCTTGGAGCCAACTCAAACCGCCGACCCCACGCCATTGAAGCTCAGCATCCAGAAATCCAAAATGTAAAGGGTCCTGACAAACGAGACACTGACAACTAATGGCCGTGCCCATAAATGCAATCTAATAAGTTTGGACTTACGCACCAAAGCATCAGACAAAATGACCACATCTCAAATGGGCTATGCTGTGAATGGAAATGCACAAAAAAGGCAAGCACAATGGAGCATTGTAACAATATTGCTTCAAAAACCAATATAGGAACGTCTAGTGACAAGGTCATGATGTAAACAAAGGAAAGAGATGGGGCGACGAGTATTGATGATACTATGGGATTTTTTTCCAGCCCTCAACTACTAGCTGGAAAGGGAACTCCTTTGTAATGCCAGGAAGGCTAGAAAGTTTAATACTAAAAGCTAAACCCAACAAGTGCTTGAAGTCAACTGTGGCAAGATTTGGACCATCGCTGAGCAGACCAGTGTCTGACAAAGATGGCCTCATAACTGAGCCTGCAGCATCATTGAATAACTGAAGGTCTTGATTGCCTAACTCAGGTTCCGGGAAGCATGATACACCTTCATAATCCAATAAGAAGAACCTCCACAGCACTTTGGTAATTCTAGCAAAGTGTTGGGGCTGCTTTTCTCCAGTTGTTGCTAAGGACATTCATTGATAAAAACAAACAAAACAAAAAAAACCTACCTATCAGAAAAATTTGCCACGCAAATGCTATGCTTTCCTAACAGAGATAGCAAACATGACATAGGAACCTTCCAAGCTGACAAGCAAACATCTAAGTCATGTTTTAAACGAGTCAACTTATCACTTGGCCAATTTAAGACCAAGCATATGGAATCGATTAAAATCCATAGGAAGAAAAGACAAGTAACTGGATCAATTTACCCAGAGGAAATGGAAGATGGTGAATTCCTCTGAATTTTCCCGTGTTCTTTTTAGGTACTATGCCGAAAGGGGAAACTCTCAAATTAGGAAAATTTGGCTTCTGGAATGGTAAGCAATGTGGCCCAAGCTGACTTGTCAATTTTTCCAGAGATATAGCTAAGTTAGACTCAATTGACTGTAAATTTCCAATAAAATTAACTGATGAGTATGATTTGAGTATGATTTGAGTATGCAAAACTAGAAGGCCGAATAATGACTGCAGTCACTATTCTGCTTTTACATCATCACTTATACTCCAGTCACATCCAGAGCTGCAGTCCCTATTCTGCTGTACATCATGTCTTATACTCCAGTCACCTCTAGAGCTGCAGTCACTATTCTTCTGTTACATTGTGTCTTATACTCCAGTCACGTCTAGAGCTGCAGTCACTATTCTGCTGTTACAGAACCCGAAAAGCAGACACCTGAACACCAGTGTGAACCTAGATCCAACTGTTTTTCCCCCAAGCAATCATTTATGTAAGTTTCTGGTGTGTGGGAAGTCCCAGGCTGGAGCAGATAACCTGTACCCACCCATCTGACAGTAAACCAGTGTAATGGGTACTAAAACTAACAGAAATGATTACTCAGGAATAGAGTGGGATAGAGAAAAAAAAATAAAAACAGTTGCTACTTTGTATTATACGGTACTTTATAATTCAGTTCCTCAGTAGTGTTGAGCAAATAGTATTCGAAACTATTCGTCAAATATCTTGCACCCATAGGAATGCGTGGAAGCGGCCGAACACCAAGGGGTTAAGCCAGGGGTGAACCTAGCTTTTATGCCGTCTGAAGCAGACGACAGAAAGCCGGAGCGAAGGGGGGCGGGGCGGCATTAGCAGGCAGAGAGCAGGCAGGGAGAGAACCTGCTCTCTGCCTGAGCATGAGGGGAGGCCGGTGGAGCAGCGCTGCGTCCACAGGGCCTCCGCAACCCACCGCTCGCTTCCCGTGCCGGGCTGCCGAGATGGTGGCGCTAAGCCAGTCCAGGACAGCTTGTCCTGGACTGGCTTAGTTCAGCAAAAATGCCGCCTGCCCCCCCCCCCCCCCCCCCCCGGCATAGCACCGCGGTCGCTTCAGGTCGCCTTATGGGAGGTGCGGCGCTGGGTTAAGCGCAGTGAATATTTGACGGCCACTAACATGCATTCCTATGGGAGCGACGTATTCGATGAATACTATTCGCTTAACACTATTCCTTAGCAGTTTAATGAAGAACCATCACTATTAAACTATAAGAACAGCCAATGGCTGGGACTCCATGAAGAAAATGTTTGCTTCTGCTTCCTAATATGTGCCCTTTTTATTCCTGATATGATAATGAGATCTTTGGTGCAACAAGCACATCACCTTTGCTCACATGGCACCAAAGAACTATGCCATCCCTCCCTACCTCTCTGTTATGATTGACATGTAAACTGCCTGGATCTTTCAACTATAGTGTTGCCATGGGAGCAAGAGTGACACCAAACAGCTCATTAGCATATAATATTATTAGCATAGCATATCAGAAAAAAGTAATATCTCAACCACGGAGGCACCGATCGGGAAGTAGAAAAAAAGTGTTCTTGACCTGAACCCACCTGAACTGTGCTTATAGTTTAACAGGGACTGTTCTAATGACAGACTCCCTTTAAATAATGCAAAAAGTTGGAGTTAATGGAAGAACTGAAAAGTCTACTTTAAAATGTTTAAAAAGTGAACCACAAAGTATAAAAGAAAGCAGCAGAATTTTCATAACATATCGTGCTACAGACATTCCCTTTAATGCTCGATCCTGGTGAGAATATTAAGAAACTCAAAAATTAAAGGGGCTAAAGGACCAATGTCACAAATAGAAAAACAACAATTTTTTTCCCCTGTAGCTGGAGAGATAAATCTTCTTGCATCCTCTCACTTTTAATTTATACGTTTTTGACTGATTTGAACAACATGTAAATTGTAAATCAGAAAACAAGAGTCTCCGCCATGCCCTGAATACAAAGCTTCAATATGTGTCAAGGAGTAATATATTCAGCATTGCATCTGTCATGTTCATAAGAAGCCACTTTTGTGATCAAAATGAACACAGTGCAGGTAAATCAGACTCCATTTCCCATTACATTTTATGCTAGGCTAATTGTCTAGTGTATGAGTGTCGCCTCTGCTTACAACGCATTTGTATTACTGTGTAGCATTGCATTTTCAACTTGCTAACATGCGGAATAACATGTTTTGTCAATTCGAGAGCTGGCTTCATTCACGCCGACTGTAGAAATTCTACCACAACACAAACTTTAAAGTAGTCTGACATCCTGCTGGAGTGTTGGGGGCTCCCAGCATGCAGCGGGGCATGCGTGCTGTGAGCTGTGTCAGCTCTCTTGCTGGGGGTGCTAACTAAAGGTTTGTTGTATCATTTTAGCAATCTGCTCTCTTGCTGTTGTTGTCAAAGAAGACAAAAGTGCAATTTTGTAGAGAAACCCTGGTGGTAGCAAGATAGAAACAGATAAAGAATATGAACAGTAGACAAGGTAGAAAAAAGAAAGTAACCAAGTTCATATATAAAATACTTTTCTTAGATGGAATCTATTTACAGCACGGAAAATAGCAAAACTACATTAGGAATGAGATTTTAAAAATAGCTGAAATGCTTTTGATATTGCTAGTGCCAGTCATGTAACTGCCCTGGGTTCACGGTGGGAAAGAGCCCAGCACAATATCATTGGCCATGATACTTACAGCAACCTGCAGCCATCACTAGGGGGAGCTTAGCTCACCTAGATGCATACAGTTCCCTATTAGATTAAAAGGGTTGCTCAGAGAGATATAGGATTTTTTTGGATTAAAAAATGAAAGCAACATTGGTCTTCTTGTTTATCCTCTGCCGCTACATGTTGACATGCAAGAAATGACTGCTCACCCAGCTGTTGAAGCTGAACACTTGCTCCAGGGCACATAAGCCTTTAGCTACGCCCCTGGGGAAGTGGTGAGGAAAACAAGCTTTATTTTCTGTTACATAAGTATTATTGACATTTTACTATAGAAGGCATCAAAAATGTTTTTGGTAACAAGCTGTTACTACTGCATCCTCCACACCATAACACATATAGTTTGTGACTCTCCTTGCACCTTTTCTAAATTCCACAACATTCCATCTATGAACTTGCGTTTAGAATAGAACAGCCAGAGATATCATTCCTACATTTGTTCCTTCACGGCCAAGGCCAATTTTCTGCTTGTAGATCTTGCACCTTGCCATTAATTTATTGTTTGGCATTGTACTAAAAACATTTCTCACATTGGAGATTATTGACAGAGATGAGCGAGTAGTGTTCGATCGAGTAGGTGTTCGATCGAATACTACAGTACTCGAAATACTCGTACTCGATCGAACACTACTAGCTGTTCGAAGTTTAAGGTTCGATGCAGAACCAGCGTTGATTGGCAGAATGCTATACATTCTGCCAATCAACGCTGGTTCTTCTCCTACCTTTAGAAGTCTTCTCCGTGCAGCGTCCCTGCGGCGTCTTCCAGCTGGAATTCACTCTGCCTAGGCATCCGGCCTAGGCAGAGCCGACTGCGCATGCCCTCGCATGCGCAGTCGGCTCTGCTCAGGTGTTGGGCCGGGCCCCGATGCCTAGGCAGAGTGAATTCCAGCTGGAAGAAGATGCGGGGACGCTGCGCCAGGAGAAGACTTCAAGGAGAATCCAGCCCGACCGTCACTCGTGGACTTGGTAAGTATAATGTTATCAAATTTTGCGTACCCCTGAAACGAGCATTTCCCCCCATAGACTATAATGGGGTTCGAAATCCGTTCGAACAGTTGAACAGTGTTCGGCTGTTCGAATCAGATTTCGAACCTCAGACATTTTAGTGTTCGCTCATCTCTAATTATTGATTTTGCTGCCTCCAACACCAGCAACATTGGAAACATGTCTGTCACTACCACCACCAATGCCATCACCCCCACCCCATGAGCTTTCTCTAAGTGTGCCCCAGGCAGGCTTTCTGGATGATGGGCCTTTGCAATGGCTGGAATTCTTGCTATCACCACTGCCACCACCCTCTTAATCTAATGTCACCTTGTCATCCTGACCAAGTTGCCAGGTCCTAACCGCAAAAGAATTATCATCGGCAATATCATAGTCTTCTCCACTTTTTTCTGATCCATCATGGTCATGGGATTCCTACACACCCTCATAATTTCAATCTCCAGATTTCCCCCTAGCTCTCCTACTAGTGCAACTACCTGTAATAGTACAACCCCCCTGTCGCTACCTCCACCACTAAAAGTCTTGTCTTCCTCCTCTGCTTGCACATAATGCTGACTGTTCTCATCCAGCTCATCAAAAAGAGAAGAAAGACTGCTCTATGAGTGAGCTAATCAAAAACTTCATCTTCATTCTGAAGGTGTACAACAATCCTGTGCTACTGGCAGTGCCACCAAAACCAGATCTAGTGTTCCTGTTCCACCCACATTCTTATTGTTAGTGCTTGCACATGTGTTGTGTGTTTCCTAGTCCACCTCTTTTTGTCTGTCCCTTGCCTTGTTTTTTCCAATTTTTTTTACTTGACACTGCTTCAACAAATACTTGAAGAAAGGTCAGCCTTAAATGACTTTTTTTTTTTTTTTTTTTAGATTAGCGTATGCTGTTAGACTGCATATTGGGTGAATAACAAGAAAAAATACTCTAATAACATGTATTTATTTATTTATTTTCATTTGGTCAGGCTGCATTACTGTATATATGAACAACAACAAAAAAAAACACTTAAGAAGCAACAATTTGTTTAGATTAACCCTCTATCACACCATGTATTGGTGAGCAGAAAAAAAAGGCAGTGTTTTACAGTCACTGCAAGGTGGATGTGATTCTAGCATATCCCACTCACAGTTTCTGGAAGAATACATGCAGTGGACAAACTGTGGTTTCCAAAGCCATTAGAATTTTGGAAATCGCAGCATGTCAATTATACCTATGGAAATGCCATAGGTATAACAGAAGCCTCTGTGGACTTTCTGTGAAAAACTGTGATGTATTGCTGCCATGTTTTTTTTTCCGCAGCGCTTGTTTGCTGCAGCTTGCTACAAGGGGTCTTAGCCTTAATATAAAAAAAAAAATTCAGATTAGTGCAGGCTAATATATATATATTCTCTCTGTCTTCTGCTGAGGAAGAGAATTTCATTATATAGTAATATACCATTAAACACAGAAAAACTTTTTTTTTTTTTTCATTTACTGCAAATGCAGAGCTAATGGGAAGGGTCTTCATGCCATTATATGGTCATATCACTGGGTATTGAGACATGATGCATGAAGAAATAATTTCCCATGGTGCAGAGAGCCCAATAAGATCTGAATTGTTAGAGCTTTTAGAGGGCCTCTGTATCTGGTAATGTTACATACCTGTGAATAGGCATATCATAGTCAATTGAGAGCAAAGCAACCATTTCAGCCTGTCATCATTATAGGGACATTGCCGATCACACATCCTGCCTGCCTTAGGGCTATAACCTGATTTCAACTTCATTAACTTAGCGGCTTAGTCGTTTTTTTTTTTTTTCTCCCTTTGAAGACATCTTCAACCTTCCAGATTCCATAGCTGGCACGGACTCATTTATATTCGTTTAAGAGACCACAGAGACATTGAATGTTATCATTTATTTGTGAACTGGTGCTACTGATATAGACTTAGCCTGATAATATTTTCTATTACTATTACTACAATTTATATATTTGCTTTTATTTATCTGAAACAGGGTAGAAAATCAGTCCTTACTTCTTTGAATGGACAGCGTGTAATACCTGTTTCTCCCTGTGGGGGCACTGCAGGAAAATTGAAAACTTACTGCCAGGTTTCCCCACACTTGCAGGGTACCAGAATTTTCATGAAAAGTTGAAATATGTGCCACATTTTTAATTGAAGTGTGTTACATTTCAGTCCAGAATCACATACTCTACCAAGTTGTTTGAAAAGGCAGTGACCATGTAATAGCTGATATGGATTATGCAAAATGAACAACCCCTGTAACTAGAAAGGAATATATAGTTGTAGCAACAGTAAATAGAGGTTACACTGACTTAAACACCCAGGCAAAGGCACCTTGTTGTTCTCTCTTAGGCGTCAAGTGCACATTCCCAACCAGTTTTCACCTACTAAATAGATACTTTTGGACAAAAAGGATACAATTAGAAACAAAATCATGCCAAGAATGAAAATAATTATTACTATAGTCTATGGGAGCTTAGGAACTTACTGCATACTCCTGTATCATACACTGTACTGTGCATTTAACACCTAAGCTCCCACTAGTGGTGACTGCAACCAGAATTTTATGTCTATGTGAATGCAGGAGATTTGGAGCTCAGTATCAGAAAAACTGAGCTTCGAGCCCCATAAAGCTATGTTAAGAAATTTATCTTCACAGAATTGTACACATAAAACCAACATGATGTTAAAAGGTGGATATTCGCTTTTAGGAAGTAGAGAAATGATGCTATTACTGTAGTCTGCTTGTCTGGCCGCGTGTTCATCTATTCCAGTGCTGTCCTTCAGTACATTAATCTCATACCTTCACAGCTGTACCTTGTACATCCTGTCTGATCTGCTCATGCTATTCATTTCTAACAGTGATTATTGAAGGTTATCAGATTTTAGTATTCATTTCCTGGCCTTTCTCCTGGCTAGCCCTTTTCTGTCCTTACAGTATTCCTTAATGGTCACCTTGTACAGGGAACTATGGCTACCTTATTTTTCCCCTGTAAAGAGTACAAGCGACAACAGCTGAATGTATCTACTTGCAGCTGCTTTGGTAAGTGCTTTCCTGCTGCTTTCATCCTGATTTTTGGATGTACAACCCGCCATCATTCTGAATTTCTATTGATCCTACTGGCAAATGTAATTCATGTTTTCTAGTCCCTATTTATTTCTATCCTATTGAAGATACTCTACCTTGGTGATCTGTACAACTAGGATATTCTGTCATGGAAGTAGAACTGAGTATTCTGTTCCAAGAAAAGTAATATTTTATGACTGATATAGTATAGAAGAATGAAAGGGTTAATGGGTTCTTTAGATTGACTTTTATATAAAAGTCATGAGCAGAACTGCATAAACAGCCTTGTTACAATGCTGAGTGCTGGCCAAAAGTCGTGACTGCTAGTGTGGACCAACTCAGACTTTCCATTGGTAGAGACTGCTCACCAACTTACTCTCAAACTATGGATTGGTGGTAACTTGATCTCCTGGGAATACCCCTTTATGGGGGGGGGGTATGGCTTAATAATTGACTATGTGTCCTTAAGACATCCATTACTCCTCTGAGCATTTGTAGCCTCTTCTCTACATACCAACACAACACCATACATTGCTATAGTGGTTGCAATTGGTATGGCAGCTCAGTCCAGCTAAACTTTAGTTGATGGCCAGTCTTAATTCCTAATTTCTGGAGCATTGTATTTCCATCTTGTCCATGTATGGCCAGGATGGGTGATCCCCTTTTAACTTCATTAAACACCTTTTAAATAAATTACAATAGTCAAGCCAAACTGTAGTACAACATACCTGCAGTGTGTAAAAATAGGTTAAAGTCAGTCTTGCAAAAACTGAAAAAGTAACTACCTGGACTTAAGCCGTCCTCCCTACACACCTCAGAAGAAATCTTTCCTCTACAAGTATCCTGGTGGATCATGACCACCACTGCCAAGGATCTGTATATGCAGCCATGATTAAGAATACCCCATGAGTTTCTGGATTACAAATGGGACCCCGGATAAGTATAACTTTGAGGGGTGGGCACCTTTCCTCTAAGTAAAAGTGAGATTTTTTTTAGGAGGGTTAGAAATGGAAATTTATAGCTTCCCAGATAACACTCCAAGACATCCATACCTGTTAATAAACCATAGACTATAACTTCCGAAACAATACAGCCTGACGTCTTTTTTACAATTGAAAATGATTTCCAATCTAGTGTTTCCATTTCAGCCAGGCTGCAAATAATAGCTGTTATCAGCAGTGATCTGCCTTTGGTCTTAGCTGATAAGAAGAACCAGTTATTTTCTCACACATTGTCTCACGTCTTGAGCCGACACATTTCTACTTTATTTTGCAAGAAAACACTCAATCTTTTTACTTGCATTAAGTTAAAATGGCTGAACGTTGTGTTTTGTACTGTTTCTTTTGTCTAGTTTTGCTTGGATCGGCACAGGAACAAATGCTTTTAATCAAGCCAGTCAGCTGAATATGTTATCTGCAAGCATTGTGTATAGATCTACTCATAGGATATGAGAATACCTTTCTTGTGCTATCAATTAAAACCATAAAAATGAGTATTTCTGTATTCATTCCTGACATGTGAACTGTAAAGAAATAGATATTAATAATCAGCACTTACATTATCCTCAGCCTATAAGGATCCTGTTGCTGCTTTCTTGGTGTGCTCCTCCCCCTGCACTCCCTTCCTCTGCATGCCACTTACCTGTTAAGAGTTAAAGTATTAGCAATGATACATAGGTCGTTCCTTTTGCTACAAAGGTGCACTATCAGTGTTTACCAGTCTTGCCAAATACCACCTGGCCTAGGCTTAGCCTATCTGCTTATTAACATAAAATCCTCATGCACTGGAACATTTTATCACTGACCATGAGGTTGTTTTATGACGTGGATCAGAATGATCCATCACAGCAGGGTTTCTCAGACTCTTTCTGCCAAAACCTTACTGCTGAAAGGAACTGGAGGGTGGGAGTAGTAGTGGTGGATGACCTGCCACCAGCTAGGCTAAGCACATTCAGCCACGCTCCCCAGCTCCACTCCTGGGCCGGACACCACTGAGGGGGGTCCTGCAGCACTGCCTGATGGTGGTAGTAGTGGTTTCCCCCCCAGGGTGCTTTCACTTAGAGAGGGGACCTCTTTACTCTGAGCCGGTCTGACTGTAGTGCCGGGTAGTCCCGACAGGGAATTGGTTACCTTTATATAAGGTGTTGAGTCAACTCATCCTGTTATGGAGCACCACTGCTCCTCTGGCACAAAGTCCAAACTCTTAACAACTGAACTCCCTTTCGCAGGGCTGTCTCTGGATGAACTTTGGGCTGTATTCTTCTGCTAGAGGCTGTCTGGAGTGTTAAATATCACAACGCAATATAGATGATACTCCCTAGCACAGCCATTCTCAACCCTGGTGCTATGAAAATCTGCCAGGGGTGCGGAGCCTTAGGTAAGATGGTGCCCTATTTTTTGATGTGCCTCACAGAAAAATGAGAAAGGCAGTATCATAATCACACTAGAGTAAAGCTCATAACAAAAATACATTACCAGAATCAATGTCAGAACGAAAAATGCTGCACTGTCTATACTGTACCCCCAATTCCCCTCACTATACCTCCTGAATAAATATATACCCCAAAATGTATAAATAAAAAAAGAACTCGATTCCAGTCCAGCATAGGATGCATAGCTCACAACATTGCCACTTGGCTGAGATCCTAAGACAGAATACAGGCAGTGTGATGCCACATGTATCATACAGAAGATGTGAAGCAGTGCTTAGCAAGGCTCCTTGCACCAACAGCTGCAACTTGTTGTACTGTATTTGAGTCTTAAGGGCATGGACAAAATGTAATTCAAGGAATTAATCAAGGAGACTGGTAGGGAAATGGATATGTATCCCAGGCTGGTGGCAACCTATATGACCATGTTCCAATGTTAACTCTGTCTATATGAGCAATCGGCTTCTTGCTCCACCTTTCAAGATGTGATTCATACTGACTGTGATCTTGCTCAGACTTGCAGCAACAAGTTGGAGATGACAACTGCAGGTGGAGATGTCAGAGTTCACATGTCGGAGTCCTTATAGAGGTTTGATCTGATGTTTCTATCCCTTTTACTGATTTGTTTAACCAGTCCCTTCAGATAGGAAATATATCTGAAGATTGGAGAATGGTCACAAGATGGGTAGCCAGCCTCAAGGCCCCTGAGCAAATGTTAGCTCTTCACCCCATCACCCCCTTCAGTGCCTGATACAGCATGTCAGCCAGTTTTTGCCTCTATATAGATATTTGGGTACATTATTTTATAAAGTCTTCAGTTTATTATTCTATAGACATTGAGATGACTTCTAGAAAAAGAAGCAGACAGACTAGTATCTTTACTTCTAGTCCTACCTTGTCAACATTCTCCCAAAACACCAACAATCTTGCTGCTGCCTGAGACCTGGTGCGGTGTGAACAGGTACTTCTGGCTCACAGAACTAAGAGGGCCCTAGATCAAGGCAAGGTCAACAGGCTACTGAGAGGACTTAGAGAGGATGGGAAAGAAATAGTCTGAGGCAAGGACTAGGCAGCAAGTTACTAATGAAACAAAATCCAGGTCAACTCTGTACTTTGCACCAAAGGAAGTGAGCCTTTAGTTACGCCCCTGGATGCTGTCACTGATAAGGGCCCACACATCACCAGGCAGTGAGCTGACTTTGAAGCCAGTCACTAGCCACTAGAGTCTAGTGACTTGCAAATTTTCTGTAGAGGAGGAGGGTAGGCCTTCAGATTAATGTCCTCTGGTTTGCCTTGTCCATTACAACTTCAAGCATAGAACTCACCTCGGACATCTACCATTTTAAAAGTTGTTGCCAGTGAGTGAATATTTTTTGGGTAGAGTAGAATGCAAAAGGTATAGAACAAGATTCCATGCACTAAAGTAGCCAAAACTACCATGTTGAGACAAAATGAGAACATGTCATGGCACATAAAAAATTTATATAAAAATAGTCAGAAAGCAATACAAAATAAGGAGACCTTGGGGGTGGATCGGGGTAATAGCCAACACTTTTAATGCCCTTAAAGTGACACTCCAGATCATAATTATAATTTCACCATGAATGCATAATGCAGTTATAACACTTGTTGGGTTAATCTTTTTGGTGCAATTCCCTCAATTCTCATTCCTCCATTTATGCAAAATGAAAATATTTCGGACCGTTTTATGATTTTGGATAGACCAGCTGAGAGCCAGGAGATGTGAATCAGACTACCGAATCACACTGTGCATAGAGTAGCCCGGGAAGCTGGTGGCTATTTTACAATAATGAAGTGGGGACTGGGAAGCAGAGGAACCACACCAGAAAGATTAATAGAGGGGTCATCAGGTACTGAAACTGTATCTTATGATTTATTGTACAATTTCCATTGTTACCAGGCATTGCTTTAAATAGCTATTAACAAAATGTAACCGGGGTAAATCTGGGAACCGCATATTGATGCTAAAAATGGGCGTGAAGACACCAATGACAGAGTTGTTTATATGGCAATAAATATCTCTAGAGACTTATAAAACAGGAAATAATAGAAAGGGCCACTTCTTGGGATTTACTGTAGTTTATATTACAATCTTTGCCAGAAGAAAAGCATATAATGCAGATAATATAAAATTTTTACAAGAAAAGTATAATTCGGGTCACGGTTATAAACACAATGTTTTACTGTTATTTAGTCAATAAGATTTAATAGAAATATGGAATTATAGCTTTTATAGCTTCTAACAGATCATAAATGCAAATTAAGCTATATTTATGTAAATGTACATAAAGCTGTCTGTACCACATACAAATACTATAGGCAGAAAAAGAAATAATTCTGAAAAGGGATCAATTTTACCTGTTTAGGGGTAGCACTATTGATACCTATAGCTAAGTGCATCACTGAAAGCTTCGGGACCTTCTGACCATGTACCTTTTATAAAGCTAATGTTACCTCACATGGTAGAGGGGTCTTATGGCTCCAAGAAACAGGGTCTAGGTGCAACTAGCACTTCTGCACCCCTTATAACTACAACCCTGCTTATAGGACAAATATAAAAAAGCACGCTCACAAAAAATGTATTCTCTGGTCTCTTAAAAAAGTATATGATGTAAATTGTAGTGAAGGTCTTCTTACTAGTGGCTGTTTGTAAATTATCTACTTGTTTTAAGTTGTATCATGTGACCAACATTCAGACTCTTGAACTAACACTGCATCTTGTGTGTGAATAAGAGCTCAGTTTCTACTTTCACTCCTATGGCAGCCTTGACTTGTCTCATGGGAATGGAGAGATACACTAGCTTCCTGTCTACTCATAAGATGCTGAGTCAAAGGATCAGAGTGTCTGTCACATGACACAGCTGAGGACCTGGAGGGAGTTGATAACCCTATAGTACTCAATGTTGCAGAGAGACATATTAAAGGGGTTTCCCATCTCAGTCTTTCAGCACGCTCCCTGCAGTGTCTGCTTCTCAATTCCTGTATTTCTCTCCCCCCTGCTGAACGGGACACAGAACACTTAAGCAGATCAGATAATCTGCAGATGTTTGTAAAGAATGGACTCAATGTTATCCGTGTGTTTACATAGAGAGATAATAGACTGGGCTTTATCAGCAAACTGCAATTAGCTGAACTTATTGTCCTGCCAGCACTGAGTGAGTGATGTCACTTGTCCTATCTCCCAGGTCTGTGGTTATAGCAATGGGGTGTAAACAATGGGAGGAATAAATTCACATATCAGACAAACAAAGCTGAATTTCTAAAGCAATATATTTAGGAAAATGCTTCAATTTAGATAAGCTACCAGTATAGAAAAGATCCTTGAGATGGGACAACCCCTTTAAATATAGTTGCCGGTTTAATATTTCCACCATTTCCTCTGGAGCCCATAGAAAACATAAAAGCTTTTTAGCATTGTTCTAAGCTTCTAACATTTTTAGTTTACTGCAATATTTTGAACAGAGAATACTACAAAGAAAAGACGTGATAATTTCTCAATTATTTTGTACATTTCAGTAAAATACTCAGTGCACATAACCTATTATTCATAGTGCCTTGTTCTAATAGGGGATTGATATAGATGAGCAACTACATTGAATTGTAAAACGGTAAATGAGTGCCATTCTCTTGTGGAATTAACCAACGTGTCACACTGACAAACAATGACAATGTAATGACTGGGATTTTGGCAAACTTGACTGTGTTTTTTGCATTTCTCAGTGATGGCGGGGAGCATGACAGGGGGATGTTTACCATTGTTATGATTTTATTAGCCGTGTGGTTTTTCTCTCAAGGACAGGATTTGAGCGAATAATTGAGCATTGTTTTAGGATTCTTTGAAGACAAACTTGCTGCAAAATAAATGGTAATCTCTGTGTTTAAGTCACAGAGAAAGACAATGAATAATTATTTTCTTTCTAAGAATCAACAGTCGAATGTCACCTGCCAAAACAGTGAAAAAAGGAAAACACATCATAATACTGCAGACAAGAGATGTTCACACAACATGTTGCTCCCAAGATGACAGCCATTTTGCAGGCTATTTGCCATTCATAAGAATCTTCTCTACTTATAACATCACCAGTAACAAAGCCAAAGTGATGCTGATAATATCACTGATAACAGGAAGCTAAAGTGTCTCTAATGACATTACTCGTAATAAAGGTGCCTGTGTGTCAATAGTAACCTTACTTGTAAAGTGATGCCCGTTATGGGTGACATGCAAGAGCTAATTTCAGCAAAAACTGAAACTGGCTGATAACAGCGAGAAGAAGAACAAGCTATTTAAAAACAGCACAGCACTATGAGATAGCATCACCAGTAACAAAGCCAAAGTGATGCTGATAATATCACTGATAACAGGAAGCTAAAGTGTCTCTAATGACATTACTCATAACAAGGTGCCTGTGTGTCAATGGTAACCTTACTTGTAACAAGATGCCTGTTATGGGTGACATGCACAAGCTAATTTCAGCAAAAGCTGAAACTGGCTGATAACAGCGAGCAGAAGAACAAGTTATTTAAAAACTGCACAGCACTATGAGATAGAGACAAACACCATCGCCAGTGCTAGCCGCAAGGCCAGTTGGGCTTTGCTGAATTTGGGTGTCCGAATTATCACGACCAGGAACTGTATAAGGAAAAATATCTTTGTACCGTGTTAGCCAGAGGATATGAAATATAAAAAAATAAAAAAATCTTTGAAGAGTTTTCAGTAGTTGATACCTTTATTAATGGCTAATTAAAAATGATGACATATTGAGAGCTTTCGGGTCTAAAATGATCCCTTCATCAGGCTGGTATATCACCAGAAACTGTATAAAAATAAACACTCCACTAATTGAAAGCAAACCAGAATCCTCAAATAACTTACAAGACATATCAGAAACAGAATAATTGTCCAGGCAAAGGGTGAAAACCAGGAGAAATTGTCAGAGACAGAATCAGAAGAAGAAAAGAAGATCCAATAGAAAGTCAAGGGTCATATCCAAACAGGTACATCAATGGCAGAATCAGCAAGCAAACAAATAACCAGAAAACACACCAAGGGTCAGAAGGAAGTAATCCAATACATATACAATCGGTTCTTGAGCCAAACTAGAGAATTAAATTAGCAGGCTACCTGATCGAGGAGGGAGGGGTCTTGTATACGCTTCCTCATCTGCTCATTAAATAAGCCCAGGGAACTTTTGAAACTACAGAATCTTCTCAGGTTGACACAGTAACATTAAAGGTTTAGCAGCTGAATTGAGAATCCTGACAATGCCTGTGTATCAATGATGACATCATGATAGCAATATGTCATTCAACTGCTTTGCTCCTGTGCTCCAAAGTTCTGCTTCCTGCCATTTGTCATATTCCTGTTGTTTCCCTTTTTTGTGAACAAAGGATAACTAGAGGTAGCCCATGGAAATTTTATGGGTGGCATTAATAAAAGAGAGTCATTTTCTCTACAGTCTAATCACTTTTCTCTAATGGGTAATGTGAATCAGTGGAGATCTCCAGAGACTGCACAGTTACAAATATAGAGTAGAAGAACTAACTCAAAGTCCATGGAAATAGCTAGAAAGAAGAAATAATAACATAGCTCTTCTGTATAGGTGAAAAACTATATAATCCCTTCTCTTCTATGTATGATAAAGCTTTTAAGACTTTCAAGATCGTGATGCAGGCTGCAAAATTTAAGCACAGTTCTGGGATGACATCATCAGAACTCACAATATTTTCCTCTGTGGACTTTTTCAAGTGTCGGTGACATATTTGTACAATATCTACTTGCCTTGATCAAAAATAATTTAACTAAAATGAACTGAGTTCGGTTGATAAAGTCACATTATGTGAGCAGTGATAGCTTTTTATAGGCTTTTCATTATGTATTACAAAAATTCCAAGCCTCTCTTCTACTTCCATTCCTATAGCCTTGACCCAGAGTCTACTTTATGTACTGATTGTGTTTCAGCTCATGTAAAAGTTCTTTTTTTTTTTTTTTTACCATGAACTGATTTTTCGTCTCTCAATGTAGAAAAATAAAGAAAAGGGAAAATAATTATTTCTCTGAATAAGCTGCCCACAATCTGCAGAAAATTACTAATTAAATTGGCAAATGTCTGTAATTCAACAATAATTTGGCGGCAATTCTCCCCATTGCATGTGAATTGAATATTCTCAATATGTTTCACTTTGCTGTCTTTTGTCCCCCTTCCTTTTTCTAACGTATTGGCCAAGTCCGATGGCTTCAAGAAGGACGTGCCTGGCAGTTTCTCCTATCGAAAATGTAAATCCATGATTCCTTTGGTCTTGTGCCTGGTTGTCTGAAGCTTTCTCTCTGACCTTGTGGCTGAAGCCTAGCCACTAGCATTCAGAGCTTGTATAAACTAGTCCAATACCACTTACAAAGCTGATTATCCTCATCTTTTATCCCATTATACTAAGCTTTTTCATATCACTCACTAACATGTCAGGCAACAAATGCTTTATTAGCATTTAACTTATTTTTTGTAGCCATATAAATACAATCATTCTATATTTACTAGATAGAGACTTCTCTAAATCAATTTCAGACACTTAAAAGGGTATTCCTACAACAACAATCATATACCAGGTAAAAGTACTTTGCAAAATATCAGTCACCTATGGTTAGCAAAAATGGATATTTCATTACAAAAAACCCAATGAAATGTACCTTTCCCCAGCACTGTTTGAGCACTGTTGCAAATGGATAAGACCTGTAGGCCATCTTCTTCCTCAGGTAGTTTTTGATCAGGGGTGCATAAACATACATATGTCATTCTAAGACATGTAGCATGTCCAGTACATGAATGTTTCTTGCTAGGAGGAATAGCCAGAACCGCAGTTCTACTAGTTTTCACTAGTAAACAGATTAGTCGCATGCTCGATAATAAGGACCATCCACTTTGGCCACTGCAAGCTGAAACTGTAAAACTGTAATGGTGTATTGGGTATAAAGAAAATGTTTGTTCTTGTACCGTGTTAGCCAGTGGGTTGGAAATATAAAAAAATAAAAAAACTTGATAGTCTTCAGTAGTTGATACCTTTTTAATGGCTAACTCATAATGATGACAAATTACGACGTTTCGGAACGCTTCGGCTCCTTTCTCAAGTAAATTTAAAACATTTCTGAAGGATGCATATTTATATACAGAACGGCACATAGGGTTAGAATTCCAGGAGGAAGGGGGGGGGGTTGTTAGTAATTGGTAGAGACAATGTAAACACTTACAGGTCCTTATCAGTTCACACGTTCCTGTAAAGTGACATAAAACTAAGTGACAAATTTAACCCCCTCTCCAGTGTTTGAAGCAGGGTCATGATAGTCCGGTAGTTTCTGGTATCCTCCATTAATGGATACTTAATGGAGGATACCAGAATCTACTGGTGTATTGGGGTGCGCCTCTCGAAAGAGAGGGCACATATGAGGTTGGTGAACTCACAGGTACAGTGCAGATGGTTTATCTGCATGGTTGTTAAAGTTTTAAGAAAAAGTTGTATTTTGGGACTATCAATACAGGGCTGCTATTTCAAAAGACTATCAGTGATGGAAGGAATTCCATATTGCAATGGAGCCAACGGATTAACCAATAAAACGATCTGTCAGATGTCTATTTTTTTGCTTTGTACTATTCTCCCTTTATGGTGAATCATAATTAGATTGGAAAACTATAAAACTATAATCTAAGGCAGGGGTCCTCAAACTTTTTAAACAGTGGGCCGGAGGCAGAGCAGGTTGTACAGACATCGGGAGCGGTGCCCTCCAATAGGTAAAGTGAAGTGCGCTCCATGGCCTGGCCCGAGCTCCCCAGGAGCTTCATTATAAATGCACGCCTGCCGGCGTTGTCGGCGGGGCCAGACAGAAGTGCTTGGCGGGCCGCATGTGGCCCTCGGACCGCAGTTTGAGGACCCCTGATCTAAGGAAACAAATGTTTAAACCAAATAACATAGCAACTGTTAGGATAATACGAAAGTCTGGTGCACCACATAGTATGCCGAATGTCTGGTGTACCACATAGTATGCCGAATGTTTGGTGCACCATATAGTATGCCGAATGTCTGGTGTACTACACAGTATGCCGAATGTGTGGTGTACCATATAGTATGCCGAATGTCTGGTGTACTACATAGTATTCCGAATGTCTGGTGTACCATATAGTATGCTGAATGTCTGGTACACCACATAGTATGCTGAATGTCTGGTGTACCACATAGTATGCTGAATGTCTGGTGTACTACATAGTATTCCGAATGTCTGGTGCACCACATAGTATGCCGAATGTCTGGTGCACCACATAGTATGCCGAATGTTTGGTGTACCATACGTTGTTCATTAATGGAAGGTGCTCTTCCACCCATAGCCAAAGTATCCTTTTTTTCATATTGCAACATAAGGTGCTCTTATTTGGCAGCCTTCTTTTTAACATAACTCCAGCTTGGCCATATTTTTGTCAGGAGGGACATTAATCACCAGTATTATTAGTAATGTGAATTTTTCAGGGCACACCATATCTACGCAGTTGGTTGGTTAGTTGGATAGATGGAACGTTAAATCTTTTTAATCATGACCGGTGACACCCGACAATGAATAGTTTCAGAAGTGCAGTATGAAAGTTGTTTTATCTTTATGGCAACCTTTTCTTAGTCTAGGTAATTGTGGTTTGTACAGTGCATGAAGATTTATGGAGTCTGATTGCCAACATTGCATATAATATATTCAGTTATAAGGTTACTACTTTGTAATATTGCGCTGCCCTGTGATGAATGGCTTGTGGTTTTATATTATAATCATTACCTCTAGTGTCTTGTTTTACTACATAATAATCCAGTATAGTTTTATAGAAGCCAGTGCATTTGCAGGATTGCATTTTCCTTTTACTACCCACAAATGGGGCTCAGTGCCATGTGGGAATGTGAGGTGAGGACAGAGCTATGATACCAAATGTGGAGGAATTAGTTAATGTTTCTTTCCACATCTCATATCCTCTGTCTCTGTCGGTGGTCTTATCCAGCCTCACTATGCATCATAAACATCATAGTCTCCCCTGTTCTCACAAAACAGACCTTGTTGGGATATGAAACAGGGAATAATATGATATTTATAAAACCTTGCAGGTCCATACTGTGTATTGGTGAATCACTAAGGGAGAGAGGTGGTGAGCTGGGTGACTATTCATTAGACTGGGCCACTGACTGTCATACCTGCTGTACAGCCCTGATGGATGCCCTGGGTCTTTCCATTGTAGTATACCTTATCATCTGATTCTGGCTTTGTTTATAGACTATTACTCTATGGTGAAGTCCTTTCCAGAATTCTTCATGCTCACAGTTACAGTAATTTCTTGCATCAGTAGCGATGTATAAATGTGTCTGGTCTGTTGTTACAGATTCTCCATGCTGAAGGATGATGCAGGCTGGCTCTCTATTAACCCAGTGAATGGAACAGTCAACACAACAGCTCCACTTGATCGGGAATCCTCCTTTGTCCATAACAGCACATACACTTCCCTGATCCTAGCAATAGACAATGGTGAGTACTGAGTGTCTATGAATGTACTATAGGGTCAGCAAAATAGCTTATAGAGTTCATATTCTGTATGAGTAGCCATAAGCATACAGCACAAAGGATTTGTAAACTTCACCCTCACACCCAATTCTATCAGCGTGCAACTCCCAATTGTTGCAATTTGGTTCACAGAAAGTCTTGCAAAGTCTTGACAAGTATGGCTCATGCACAAGGTAGTAATACTGGTCTGTTATTATACTGAACTGATGTATAATTCACAGCCTAACTTGATATGAGCCCATACTGTACTCCAGATAATACAGTTTTCATTTAATTTATGAAATTGTACGGATGGCTTCCAATGGAGAATATAGCACCACACCGTGGCACTATACAGCCTGCAGGATTGCAATATGGCTTCCAATGGAGAATATAGTACTGTTACGGTTCTGTGTAGATATATAAATTTTTTGTTTAAACTACAGAACCTCTTAGCTGTAGAACACTACAGCGAGGTCCACAGGCCCAATGGTGGGTGGCTGTATGTCTGAACTGAAATGTGAACTACTGCAAAGACACTGCAGTGTAGTACTTAATGTGAACTACTGCAAAGACACCGCAGCCTGAACTCAATGTGAACAGTGGGTACTGTGTGACACTCCATGTGAACAAGGTGCAACTAAAACCCTGCCAGTTTAGCTCACTGGCCAGGTGCACCAGTACAAGTGAAACACACACGGCTGCCAAGGGTTATCACTCACCCCAGGCCAGCAAACACACACACTTACCCGTGCAACAGCTAGGGGCCACCACAGAAGTTTAGAACATTCTCCTGTACACAGCTTTAAGTTACCGGGGGAATTTGCATGCTCCTGCACACAGCTTGGAGACATCACACACCCATGCTCCCGCACACAGCTAGGAGCCATACATGAAGTCAGACAGTACACATAGGCTATCTCAGAGACCATACCTGCTGCAGATCTATAAGCTGGAACAGCGTCTACCGCTCCTAGCCCTGGTGTAGCTCTAACATTAGGGTTTACAGGTCCTACCTAACAGCACCCAGGAGAAGCAGAGGAACCCCACACAGAGGCTTAGTCTGAAACCTGCCTGAGTACTGGAGCCTATCCCCTCAGAGTCATTCACTCCGTGGACTTCGAGGAGATTTTAGTCGAAGTGTGAGCACCCGGTGGGCGTCGGCTCACACTATTTAAAGGGAAGTCCCCGCCCAATAGGGGCGGTGGCCATGACCTCACCACTCATGCTCAGTAGGGGGGAAAGCTGGATGGTTAGACTGACCCGCAGGTAGCGCTGTGCGCTATGATACCAACCTGCGGGACCCAATCCTAACAAGTACCACACCATGGCACTATACGGCCTGCAGAACTGTAATATGCGCTCCTAGGTATTCTAGCTGTAGCTGTAACTGTACATGTTCTGCTAACCTTTTTACTCATGTTCAGCCCAGGTCCAGGCCAGCCCAGCCCAGGCCCAGGTCTACCAGAGTGGAATTTATTGTAATAGGGCATGCGAACTGTGAATGACATCCTGAAACAATCACTTTAAATTTTAGTTCCACACAGTCAGATAAAAATATATGACCAGTATTGCCTTCCTGTCTTGAGTCATTAACCAGTCAAGGAAGTGCACACTCTAAGATAGCCAGTTGTGTTCAGCTTAAGTTGTATAAATCATACCAGTCTGTAATGGGAGTCTGTGAGGTCAATCATGCCTATCAATAGTGCTCTGTTGCCACAATCCTATGAAGCAATGCAGAGGTAATCATCTTTGTTTGCATATGCAAATCATCCTGCAAGTGAATTAGGGGTGGAGCTTTATATGCCAGATTTGCTTACAAACAGTTGTGATACAGACAGGATCTGAATATTTCAATCACGGCAGCATTGGGGCATGAATCCAGAGGAAAACCAGAGCACACTCAACTACTTGTAGGCAAGTAAATGCCAAGGCACTTGCAAGCTAATTTGCATATCTGTAAAAAAGGGTCTTTATTTCTGGTTTTTCTTACAAGATTGTGGCCACAAATATATTTTTCTGCTTCTATTATAGGTCCATATGCAGCACTCTTATTGGCTTGGTAGGCATTTTGGATCTGACAGATTCCCTTTAGCACCACACTAAAAGATTACAGGACAATCACCGACTCTTCATGAAAGATATTTTATTGTAGCATGCAGGTCAGAGGGTTCAGAGGAAACAATGGCCTACGGTCACTTCATGTTGAGTGACGCTTCAACAGAGCCTCCCGAGTCCTTGTTGAAGTGTCACTTGACGTAAAATGGCCATAGGCCATTGTTAACTCTGTACCCTCTGACCTGCATGCTGCAATAAAGGTTCTTTAAATTTTAGTCATCACTATTATTTGCAAACCCTCTGGTTAATTTTAGAGTCAAAAGGGTTAAATTGGAAGCTATATGACCATGTTCTAATTGTCAGCATGTGCAGTATACTCTATACCCGAACCTGCCTGGACTGTCCTCACTCATGTCATGTACCAGTGACATAGGTGACCTTTGCTGAATATAACTCCAGTTTTGATTCTAAAGAAAATGTAATTTTAGATTTCAAAGAATTTTGGATTTTGTAATAAAAGGTTTTGCATTTCAAGTTCTACAATGGAGAGCCCGTGCACAGCTGTGACTCAGAATTGTATTACATTACAAGATAGAGGCTCTGGGCTACAGATAAGTAAATGAGCTATATAATCTCACAGCTATAAAGGAAGACTACTAGTAAAGTCTCTTTGCTGTTTTGGGTTCAGATGGATGCAATGTTATCAGACAGGTGCAATCTATTGCCCCTTGGTATCAGCCAGACATCTGAAGCTCCTGGGGCAAACAAGACCCCTCCTTCCATGTACCATTAATAATATTATTGCCTAATGAGGTAGGGGTACTTTCAGACACCAGGGACAGTTGTAGGTGCAACTGCACCCCTAATAACTATGCCACTCTGTCATCCATTTGGGGCTAGAGACTGTAGTATTCTTCAATGGGGTTTCTGATAACACAGTTAAGGCTATGTTTATCTTACTAACATTATTAATGTCCATTGCTGTCATTCATCATAGGATGACAGCAACAGAAATAAATGGTAACAGAGTAACAGATACAGATGTTTCATTGACTCTAATGTAAACAATATAACAGACATTGTCACTGTCATGTTTATTTACTTTTGTAAAAGAAGAACAAGCCCTACATGCAAGACTTATTATTTATACAGAATTGTAAAAAACATGATGGAAGAAAGCTTCTTTACACGTGATGAATATAGATGGACACTAGAGATGAGCGAACAGTGTTCTATCGAACACATGTTCGATCGGATATCAGGGTGTTCGCCATGTTCGAATCGAACACCGCGTGGTAAAGTGCGCCAAAATTCGATTCCCCTCCCACCTTCCCTGGCGCCTTTTTTGCACCAATAACAGCGCAGGGGAGGTGGGACAGGAACTACGACACCGGGGGCATTGAAAAAAATTGGAAAAAGTCATTGGCTGCCGAAATCAGGTGACCTCCATTTTAGACGAATAGTGGATTTCAAATCCGGGTCATATGAGAATGTGAACTTTGTGACTATGAGACAGGGATAGCTGTACAGGCAGGGATAGCTAGGGATAACCTTTATTTAGGGGGGAATGTTATTAAAAATAACTTTTTGGGGCTCTATCGTGTGTGTAATTGTGATTTTTGTGAGATAAACTTTTTCCCATAGGGATGCATTGGCCAGCGCTGATTGGCCAGAGTACGGAACTCGACCAATCAGCGCTGGCTCTGCTGGAGGAGGCGGAGTCTAAGAGCGCTCCACACCAGTCTCCATTCAGGTCCGACCTTAGACTCCGCCTCCTCCATCAGAGCCAGCGCTGATTGGCCGAATTCCGTACTCTGGCCAATCAGCACTGGCTAATGCATTGTATTGGCGTGATGAAGCAGTGCTGAATGTGTGTGCTTAGCACACACATTCAGCTCTACTTCATCGGGCTAATAGAATGCATTGGCCAATCAGCGCTGGCCAATGCATTCTATTAGCTTGATGAAGCAGAGTGTGCACAAGGGTTCAAGCGCACCCTCGGCTCTGATGTAGCAGAGCCGAGGGTGCGCTTGAACCCTTGTGCAGCCTCGGCTCTGCTACATCAGAGCCGAGGGTGCGCTTGAACCCTTGTGCACACTCTGCTTCATCAAGCTAATAGAATGCATTGGCCAGCGCTGATTGGCCAATGCATTCTATTAGCCCGATGAAGTAGAGCTGAATGTGTGTGCTAAGCACACACATTCAGCTCTACTTCATCGGGCTAATAGAATGCATTGGCCAGCGCTGATTGGCCAGAGTACGGAACTCGACCAATCAGCGCTGGCTCTGCTGGAGGAGGCGGAGTCTAAGATCGCTCCACACCAGTCTCCATTCAGGTCCGACCTTAGACTCCGCCTCCTCCAGCAGAGCCAGCGCTGATTGGCCGAAGGCTGGCCAATGCATTCCTATACGAATGCAGAGACTTAGCAGTGCTGAGTCAGTTTTGCTCAACTACACATCTGATGCACACTCGGCACTGCTACATCAGATGTAGCAATCTGATGTAGCAGAGCCGAGGGTGCACTAGAACCCCTGTGCAAACTCAGTTCACGCTAATAGAATGCATTGGCCAGCGCTGATTGGCCAATGCATTCTATTAGCCCGATGAAGTAGAGCTGAATGTGTGTGCTAAGCACACACATTCAGCACTGCTTCATCACGACAATACAATGCATTAGCCAGTGCTGATTGGCCAGAGTACGGAATTCGGCCAATCAGCGCTGGCTCTGCTGGAGGAGGCGGAGTCTAAGGTCGGACCTGAATGGAGACTGGTGTGGAGCGATCTTAGACTCCGCCTCCTCCAGCAGAGCCAGCGCTGATTGGCCGAATTCCGTACTCTGGCCAATCAGCACTGGCTAATGCATTGTATTGTCGTGATGAAGCAGTGCTGAATGTGTGTGCTTAGCACACACATTCAGCTCTACTTCATCGGGCTAATAGAATGCATTGGCCAATCAGCGCTGGCCAATGCATTCTATTAGCTTGATGAAGCAGAGTGTGCACAAGGGTTCAAGCGCACCCTCGGCTCTGATGTAGCAGAGCCGAGGGTGCGCTTGAACCCTTGTGCAGCCTCGGCTCTGCTACATCAGAGCCGAGGGTGCGCTTGAACCCTTGTGCACACTCTGCTTCATCAAGCTAATAGAATGCATTGGCCAGCGCTGATTGGCCAATGCATTCTATTAGCCCAATGAAGTAGAGCTGAATGTGTGTGCTAAGCACACACATTCAGCTCTACTTCATCGGGCTAATAGAATGCATTAGCCAGCGCTGATTGGCCAGAGTACGGAACTCGACCAATCAGCGCTGGCTCTGCTGGAGGAGGCGGAGTCTAAGATCGCTCCACACCAGTCTCCATTCAGGTCCGACCTTAGACTCCGCCTCCTCCAGCAGAGCCAGCGCTGATTGGCCGAATTCCGTACTCTGGCCAATCAGCACTGGCTAATGCATTGTATTGTCGTGATGAAGCAGTGCTGAATGTGTGTGCTTAGCACACACATTCAGCTCTACTTCATCGGGCTAATAGAATGCATTGGCCAATCAGCGCTGGCCAATGCATTCTATTAGCGTGAACTGAGTTTGCACAGGGGTTCTAGTGCACCCTCGGCTCTGCTACATCAGATTGCTACATCTGATGTAGCAGTGCCGAGTGTGCATCAGATGTGTAGTTGAGCAAAACTGACTCAGCACTGCTAAGTCTCTGCATTCGTATAGGAATGCATTGGCCAGCCTTCGGCCAATCAGCGCTGGCTCTGCCGGAGGAGGCGGAGTCTAAGGTCGGACCTGAATGGAGACTGGTGTGGAGCGATCTTAGACTCCGCCTCCTCCAGCAGAGCCAGCGCTGATTGGTCGAGTTCCGTACTCTGGCCAATCAGCACTGGCCAATGCATTTCTATGGGGAAAAGTTAGCTTGCGAAAATCGCAAACTGACAGGGATTTCCATGAAATAAAGTGACTTTTATGCCCCCAGACATGCTTCCCCTGCTGTCCCAGTGTCATTCCAGGGTGTTGGTATCATTTCCTGGGGTGTCATAGTGGACTTGGTGACCCTCCAGACACGAATTTGGGTTTCCCCCTTAACGAGTTTATGTTCCCCATAGACTATAATGGGGTTCGAAACCCATTCGAACACTCGAACAGTGAGCGGCTGTTCGAATCGAATTTCGAACCTCGAACATTTTAGTGTTCGCTCATCTCTAATGGACACCCAAGAAAGGGTGCTCTGTCTGCATCTGTCCTTTAATGTCCATTGCTGTCATCCTGTGATCAATGAGAGCAATGGACATTAGAGATGAGCGAACACTGTTCGGATCAGCCGATCTGAACAGCACGCTCCCATAGAAATGAATAGAAGCACCTGGCACGTACACTTTGCCGGTGGCCGGTCGCTTAACCCCCCGCGTGCCAGCTGCTTCCATTCATTTCTATGGGAGTGTGCTGTTCGGAATGGCTGTTCCGAACAGTGTTCGCTCATCTCTAATGGACATTAAATAACAGTAGTATGAACCACATTACTATATATCCAGTGCTGCTCATATTCAGAAATATATACATACACACTGTAGATATCTGCTGATGTATGTTGGACCCACACTGATGCATCTGTGACCACTAACAGATCAGGAGCAGTAAATGTGCATACCTCCAATTTTGGAGTCCCACACCGTTCTACCTTGGACCAACTCCAAATCCTGTAGGAAACCCCCCTTTTCTACAAATATACATATGTTCCACCGCCAGGCCTGCTGCGAGATGTGTATATGTATTATGATAGTTAGTCAGCCAATGAGAAGTGCAGAGAGCACTGATGTGTGAGCCTCTTTGAGTTTGTTTTATGTCCTATCCCTTTAACAGACTTATTTTTCACAAAACAACTTTGTGTATATCCCGCACTTTTGTTTGTTGTGCATTTAATACTTTGTTCATATTGTATTTTGGCTCACATATCTGCAGCATCATTAATGCAAGTTGAGTCAAGTAATTTCACCAGGGTCACGCTTGGTCTCAGAGGGTTTGTCTGAGTTTTGCAGATGCGCAGCTTTGTATTATTTGCATACAAATGTCTTTGCCTTCGTTGGTAAATTTGCATGATGTAGCAAGTTGCTGTAAGCTGCAGTGATATTCATCAATACTTTCTATATTGTGCTGCCACGGCATTCTGACCTCAATCTCACTGCTTGGCTTCTGTTTCGGGAAAGCTGAATCTGCACTAGGTAAATCATGCTGAGGCAACTGGTGGCTTACCAGTGCGTAGTACAATAAGGACATACTGGAACTCACAGTCCTACAATATCGGGGTCATAATGAAAGCAAGAATCAAATTGAAAAACTATATGGTAAGCAGATGTGGTATGGGGACACAGGTCTCACCTATAACAATGTAAAATAAATTGTAGCATGTGACACTTCAAGAAAATGTTCTCTGCTGGTCATCACCATCTGCATAGATGGAAGGGAGCCCTTGTAGGTTACAACAACCTATTTCCAAGCGGTGAACAGGGATACTAAAACAGGGAAAGAGCATTTCTAACAAATGTATCGGCCTCTTAACTATTACGGGATCAAAGATTGTGCTGGAAGCAGCGATGTCATACTCATCAGCCATGCCTTTCTGTAACATGGTGTCCTATATGAGAAAAGTATAAGATAGGGGGGTAGATGCAGAGCTTCAAGATATAAAGTTTTCCATCAATTTGTAACAGTTTTTACATGTATAAAGCCTGCCAGAGAATGCATGATAGCCCTATTCCCCTCACACACTGTGACATATTCCTTTGAATATAACCTGACATCTTGGTACATACTGAATTATTATTGAAGTTATGTACAAATGTATGTTATAAGTTGCCTAGGTCCATCGTTGTTCACCTCTGTATTGACTGGGGTTGTCATGATGGGTCATCTCCCCTAAAGAGGGCCTTTGATATCCTCAGGCACATGTGGCTTTATATACCGCTAGAAAGCACAGTGATGGCTTTCCCGTTATGTGCCCCTGGGCTGGAGATATTGGTGCCGTTAATGATGTCTGTCTACTGTCAGAAGGGCGCTCAATGATAGACTACCTGGGCTATAAGGAACACCTCCCCTGACAGTATTTGTTCATAGCCCTGTACTATCAGAGGAGGTGTTCCTTACCACCCAGCCATGACACTGAGCTGTGAAGAACGCCCCCCAGTACTAGTCTATGGATGAGTACAGTTGGGATGGGGGGCATTCCTCACAGCCCAGCTAGACTGTCAGGGACGCCCTTCTGACAGTGGGCAGACATCGGTGCCATTATAACAGCAAGGATATCTCTAGCCCCTGGGCACATAAAGGGAAAGCCGACAGTGCGCTGCATTCCGTGTACCGTCGGCTTTCTAGTGGTATATAAAACCGCATGTGCCCGAGGACATGAAGGTCCTTTATAAAGCACGAAACCACACCAAATCTAATGTCTTTCAACTTCTTTGTAGGATATCTCTATGATATTAATATTTCAGAACATTACGGTACATATAATATATATATCATTATTCGCTGGGGTAAGAGGCAGTGCCTCCGTCACACTGGCTGATTAATTCCAGCATGTCCCGGATTCTTAGTCCTCTAAACACAGATTAATTGGCGCTACCTGTTTTGGTAGAAAACAGACAATTAGTTTTGATGGCGGTACAATTAATGTCCTTATCTCGGACTCGCCGCTGCAATAATTAAGCGTCCTGCTCCAGATGCAGTTCTCTTTTGCTATTTAAATCTCATAAATTGCCAGCAAAATATTGCTTTAATATGTCATCACGCAGTCTTGATTAAAAATTAAAGTGATGAAATCAGTGTTTAATACATCTGCTGTGCTTATTACCAGATCTGAAGGAGATTTCCTATCTAAATTACCATGTGCAAGTATATGATTGCAATACAAGTAACACTCTATATTTACTTATGTGCAGATTTATAATTGTAGGGACAAGTAATGTTATTAGCAGGTCTTGATCTGCTGAGGTGGAGGGTTGACGGTTCAGGGAAGTTGCACAAATGATGTATCTTTCCTTGTTTGGTAATTTGCAGTAAAAATCCCTTTAAATTAGCGCAGATATTGCATCCCCCTTGTCTAAGCTGTTTATCTTGGTCAGACATGAAGTATACCTCAAAGGTTAGTATAGTTGCCACTTTCCGTGGACTCTCTTACCTCCATACTTTAGTGCTTATGGCTTGTATTGAACCTGTCACCTCTACTGACATGTCTGTTTTAGTACATACTTGTATACCATATAAAATAACATTTCTGCAGCATCTTTCCTGTATGTTGTGTCATTCATCTTGTCAAAGAGGTGTGTGCCTACAGATTGTCTGGCACTGTCAGTCCTGATTGGCCAATGAGCATTTGCAGGAACACATGCCTAATTGTCAACACCCAGTTGTCAATATATTCACAAATATCTAGTAGGAGGAACAGAAAATTGGCACAACGCAGAGCTGAAAGAAAAGATGGTCCAGGATTATGAGCTGTATGGATCTTTAACATGAAACATGCAGATTATGAGGGCACACTGTACCTCCATATACCTCCAATTTCATATCTACAGAAAAAGGAGAACATTAGGTGAAGGTACTCCCACCTGAAATCTCTACTTCTTGAGGAAATTACCTCTGTATTTCTGTACTATATAGAACCATAAAAAAGTTGCACACAGAGTGCTATGTGTCCATATTATGGTGCCAAATTTGAGCCTCACCAGCACACAAGCTATGTGCAAATGTCCACCCAGGAACATGACATCTGAAAAGAGCGTAAGTACTGGTCTTTCTAAAGCATCCTTTCTTACCAGTAACTCCAATAATTTAGAACTAGGGTGCTGGGTCATACAAATGGAGACCACCACCTAAGTTTTGGGATATACCAAAATATTGGAAAAAAAGGAAGTTTATTTATTTTCAGGTATTTTACTAAAAGAATCAGGAAGTCAATAAGGAATGGCATTAGCATATGCCTGAATCAAGGCAAGATGGACCCCAGCTTGAGTCTCCCATCAAGGGCTCCCAACTGTTTGGGAACTAGCAGTACATTCCTAGACCCATAGCTAGGAGACTGCAGAAAAATACTGCAAATAGAAAGCTCTTATCCACTGTGGCTACCCATGTCCAAGTCTCTATATGCCAAAGAGGTAACTCATCCAGTTGTTATTTGAGCCCATGGAGCATGGCCAGCTTAAGATCATATCGACCTATGGAGTGAATAAGCCTACAAGTTCACCCTACCTCCATCATTGCCAAACATCTGCCACCAAATGAGGAAGAAATCATTGTGTTGCCTTCTAAAATGAATGTAGCTTGCATTGAGGGAATGGGCAACACACCTCGATACTTCCTGTCCTGGGATGGTTGTGGGTTACAGCATGAATCCACACCAGCAAGGGGTACATTTTGCTCCCTGTCCACCCATGAGTCCTATGAGTATTGGAAGACAGAGCGTGTATTGCCTGACCCAACAAACAGAGTGGTAGTATCCAGCTTTATACAGCCAGTCTAAACAAAGAGAAAATAATGTCTAGAAGTAGAAGCCATTAACTGACATTCTCATTATGTTTCTATTAGATTACTGGTCCCTGAATAATACAGAGATACATTTACATGGCAGGGCAAATAACACATTATCAACACTGGATAAAAAAATCAGGTCTTTCGGTCGTCAGATTCTTAATTCGGAAATATTTTTTTTCCATTTTAATATCACTGACTTGAAGGAAAAAAAAAAAAGATAAAGACACTTTCAGACACTATCAGTCCGGCCTGGAAATAATGCATTCGGAATTAAAGACAGCAATTTAATTAAATGCATGAAAGGCGACTTTTGTGATCATATTTCAAATACGCCATTGTGTTTTCAACCATTCCATCTCATGACTTTTCTTAATAATACATCAAGATCCAAGAATGTGTTGGATTCGTATTACAAATTCAATTAGTCCAATCAAAAGTGAAAAATAATTTATTTTTCATTAAAGAGACTCAGGAGCGGAGTTGCTCGGGAAGTTTCAGACACAATAGGCAGTCGTCTGTGTCTTCTGCATGGCTGGTTAAAATGGATGGTGTGTCACTTGTCATATCATAACTTGCTTTTTTTATGTGCTCGCTTAACGGCATCTAAATCCGATCTTCATACATTGTAATCAAGAAGGCAATCTTTTATAGATGCAATCTCTACTAAGCATCAAAAACCTTGTGGAGACAACACTTCCTCCATGTGTATTTAAAGAGTGGCAGATCCTGACAACTGGACAACTGGGTGTGTTGGAGAGATTGAGAAGAAAATTGTCCTTGTCATAAGAGATATACAACTAAGGGGGGTTTATACTCGCGTCGCTGTCCATCTGCCGTGATTCCGCCAAAATTGTAGGAAAAACAGCTTGTGGACGGCTTGCTGGTTGTCAGTTTAAAAACCCATTCATTTCAATGGGTTTTTAAGGCAAACCATCTCTCCACCATGAAGCTGCTTTTTTTGAACAGACACAAAGTTGGACATGCAAAACCATCAAGCTGTCCCCAAGCTGTTTTTCCTGCAATTTCGGTAGAATCACGGTGGATAGACAGCGACGCACATGTGAACATCCCCTAATCTGTCGCCCTCATGGGAAATTTGGGCTCAATATCTACTTGTTAGATGGGTTCTTGACAATAAGCCATTACACAGACTTTTGCTTTTTTGTTCCACGTCCAACTAAAATCATAGAGAAAACATGGCAGGTAATATTCAGGTTCCCCTCAGGACTACTACTACATAGTAGATTTTCATATCAATGTATTGACCGTGTATTGTGGGGACAACTCTATGGCATTTCTCTTTACCCTGGTCAATACTGTAGATGAAAGTCTTCAACAGAGGGCCTGCTTTATTACCTTTGAGTTTGTTAGCAGAGTATATGAAGGTGAGTGTTTGAAACATGCTTGGCATGTTTTTTATTGGTGGATTCCACTCTGGGTCATTATATATATGTAGAGAGATGAAAGAAAGAACATCTAATTAAATGACACTTAAAAGATAGGACACTATGGGATCTCTGATATAACACTAAGTTATGAGCAGCTTTATGAAGGCTTGTAACGCCTTCTTTCTAGAAAACAATCAAAGACTCAATGATTAATACCATGCACAGAATATAGATAAGGAAATTATCAATTAATTGATATAGATGCATTTCCACAATTTTTGTCTCTTTAGGCACTCCTCCAGCAACTGGTACAGGAACATTACAAATCACATTAGAGGATGTTAATGACAACGCACCATACATCTACCCAACCACAGCAAAATTGTGCGAAGACTCCAAAGACCTCAACGTGATCACTCTAGGAGCATCTGATAAGGATCTTCATCCGAACTCTGACCCATTTAAATTTGAACTGGGAAAGCAATCCATGTCAGATAAATCCTGGAAAATCACACAGCTGAATAGTAAGTGGAATCTCTGTATTTTGTGTACTCTTCCTAAACTTAAAATGCAACTTAACTTTTTTTTTTTCATGAATTCCTTAGTGAAAGTGAAGATAAACTTTGCAATATACTTTAATAAAGAAAAGTGCCTGTTTATTAACTTATTTGACTCACTCTGCCACTGAACAAATCTATAGAAGTCTATAGAGAGGGGAGAGGGAAGGAAGAGGAGAGCTTCTCAAAGCAGATAGACGGCTGTACCATTAGGAAACAGTTTTCTTTCACAACACAGCTGGGTTATCAGGGATATTTTCCATACTTTTTCTGAAATAAATGACTCATTTAATGCTGTATACAGCCTCATATCTCTGTCTTTCTCCTCCCCCGTCCCTCTCCATAGACTTCATTGTAATTATATCTAATTGTGTTTAGAGTACACCGAAATCTGTATTTAAAGACATAGTCACTTTAATTTAGTAAAGTATATTACCAGGGTTGTACACATCATCTACTCTCTTGAGTTATAAAAAATAAATAAAAGTGTATCTATGATTTTACAATATAGAGATCTATGGTTTTTGTATACTGCATGTTCATTCCCCTTTCTATGTTTGCAGAGTAGTGTGATATAAAAGCTGTGTTGCCTAGTTCGAGCAATTCATATGTCTTACCCCCAAGTACTCCGTCTTTGCTTTCCCTTTAGTTACCACAAAAAAAAAAAAAAAAAAAAAAAAAAAAAAACTCAGCATGAACTTATACCCATCTTTTTCCTAAATTTAATCTATATTCAGAGACTACTCAGAGGCCCTGTGGGCACGGAAAGGAGACTACAGGGATACTGTGAGGAAGATGGCATATTTTCCTAATAAGACATATTAGAAATCGTCCCATATTCACAAGTAGGATAACCCTACATTAGACTAATAGGTCTATCACTTCAATATGCATACTCAATTTACTGGAATGTAATTTGCATTAACAATATACAGCACTCTGGATTATTGGATGTATCCTTTACTATGGCAGGAAAATTCACCTATATCCTCCTTTTCTCCAGTAGAACATGTAGTAGATTCTTCATTTGGCCGGTCTAGTATAATATATTACAGGTAAAATGAGCCATGGCATGATTTACAATATAAAATAGAATTCGATATTTTCTATGGTCTGAGAACTGCAACATTACTCATTTCTAATCCATCTTTAAGAACTTTTGTCAGATAATTTTTACATCCTGGGAATTGCCATCGTGTTACATAAAGCAGCCTGGTTATATTCTATTTTTGGATCGCTCTCTATTTTTCTTTAAGAAGTCTTGTTCCCACTTGAGTTTTAAGATAAGTCATGGAAACTCACGTCAATTAAAAATCCTCCATAAAGAAGACAAAGAGAAGAGCTAGACTAAGCTGAACTCTTGTTTTTGTACTCGGTGTCATCTCCCAAAAGAGGTGAAAGTATACTTGGCAGAATAGAGGGCCTGGGCTCTAGACGTTTTGTGATCAGTCTTGGAGATTCATTGTGCACTTCTGTCAATTTAACGTCTTCTTTTGTATCCTTTAAAATATGACAGAGAACAGAAGAGGAAAGTCTTCAGATAAGAGATACAAACCGGTTTCAGTAATAAAGTTGAACCAGAAAGAATATTATTAGAAGTCTTTTAGCGCTTTCATTTACAACTTGTGGTTATTGGACGTGTAGGACATGTACGGAGTGTAAGGCTTTGCTGAGAATCAGAGTGAAATGATTTGACATCCGGTGGTGGTGAGATGGAGTACTTTACAACTGAAGTCAATAGGCGAAATTACTGAGTCCTGTAGTCTAGAAAAAAAAAAATAGGTTTTACAACGTTTGGGCTTATTTTTGGAAAACTTAACATAGTGCATTTTTATACCGCTGGTTCCACTCTTGAAAAGTAAGTTGTAAAGTACAGAACAAATTTATCAAGTGCAATAACTTTTGCAATCTTACTCTAGTAGGAGTGTGTCATAGGACGGAGAGTAACATCTCAGGTCAGAAATATTAGACTTACAAGATGAGATATACAAAATGTATTAAGTATTGTGTGACATTTAAGGTTGATGCAAATTATGACTATACAAGCTGCATAATCTTATCATCAGAGGGAACAAACAGAACATCTCCTAATGTCAGCCTGAGACTATCTGTGGTAATATGATAGATAATAGGACACTATTATAGTAGTTATATTCTTGTATCATATATAGAAAAGCTATGCTATAGTAGTTATAGTCTTGTGTTATATGTAGGAAGCAGTATTATGGTAATTATATGTTCTTGTACAGAAGACAGTATTATAGTAGTTCTACATAGGGGATATTATATAGTTGCATTGTTGTTCATCGGAGCAGTACTATAGTACATTGGAGTGGCATTATACTGCTTATATTCTTACACATAGGGGACAGATATTCTCGTAAACTAACAAACTTAAAGCTCAATTCCCAATGAGTGAAAATATTTAAAACATAACATTTAATAAGTCTATTAAAATATGTAAATACGTATGTAAATATATAGATATTAGAACCGTCTTACCACTTGGCGTATCAAATGGAGAGTAAGGGAGACAGAGGGGACCAGACAATCCAGTGGGAGTCAAAACATGGCCCAGAGAGGAATGTTACTGTATTAACACCCTGGCACCCCAAATATGACTCCCACCTTTACAAGAGATATTTTAAGGCAAAAATATTTGCACACGCTGTTGACTCCTACTATTTTTCTAAACTTATTAAATTAATGAGGAATTTATACAATACATTTAACTTAATAGAAGCTGAAAAAAATCTCCTTACACTGTGCTCCCCCCTAGGTGTGGCTTCATGAAAATGCAGAGGAACAGAATTAGGAAGCCGTATCAGGCCCTCTTTCCCCACAGGCCCCATAGCAGCTACACGATATGTATGTCACCGCCTATGCTGTATTTAGGAGCAAATATTGTAGTAGTTATAGTCTTGTAACTAGGAGGCAATATTTTAGTTGTTACATTTTTGTACATAAGGGGTAACATTAATGTTACTATTAATTAATAGTAGAATAATATATTTGAGTATAGGGGGCAGTATTATAGTAGTTTAATTCTTGTACATAGAGGATATCATTATGGTATGTAAATTCTTGTACAGAGGAGTCAATGCTATAGTAGTAATATTCTTGTACATAGGGTAGCATTATATTTTTGCCCATAGGAGGTAATGCAATAATAACTAAGGCTACTGATTGATTAACCTACTCCATGTGCATTTTTCCAGGTACTCACGCACAAGTCAGTCTTCTTCACAATCTGAAGAAAGCCAACTACAATCTGCCAGTGGTGGTGACAGACTCGGGGAAACCTCCGTTGTCATACAGTGCAGATGTCATGATTCAAGTGTGTTCCTGCAAGAAAGGCAAAGTAGACTGCAGTTCAGCAGATGCTCCACATGTCAGCATGGTTGTCGTCTTCATGTTTACACTTTACAGCCTGTTCTGTAAGTTTCTCATTTAGTGCTGTATATCTTTAACAATTGGCTGGTGTTTGGTGATATAGATCTGTATATCACATGACCATGGACTTATTTTTATCCACTGGAAGTAAACAAAATAATTTTATTTCACTTTTCTTACTTATGTTGTGGCATCATATTCCGCAGCACTTTCCAGACATTGTGGTTACTGTCCCATATAGGGCTCACGTTCTAAATTCCCTATCAGTATGTTTTCAAGTGTGGGAGGAAATTGGAGTACCCAGAGGAAACCCACACAAACACAGGGAGAACATACAAAGTCCTTGCAGATGTTGTCCTTGGCTGGATTTCAATTTAGGACTCCAATGCTAACCACTGAGGCACCATGCTGCCCTAACATGAACGATAGCAAGCAGATATCTAGAAAACTGTGCGGAATTGATTCAGAAAATATATTGGAAAACTGTAGAACCAGTGGTGTAACTAAAGTCTTGTGGGCGCTGATGCAAACTTTAACCGGGGCCCCTTACCTCCTCCCTAAAGTGTATTCTTGATAGCAATGGCTATGGGTACTGCAGAGGTATCTCAGGTACTTGAAAGGGATACCCACAACTGTGGCTAGCAAAAATACAGTGAGTGAGCAGCACAGCGCCCATCATGTAAACAATGCTGAGTACTGAGTGCTTTGGAAAACAGATGATCCATAGGATCCTATTATTTTAAGATCTAAGAGATTTGTGTAAGTACAATAACCAGGACCCATGCTGATCAGCTATTTTACAGAAACAGCATGCATTTGCGAGTGTTGTGACCTCTTTACTATTTACTTTGCACAGTATCTGATTTATAGTGACTATGCAATCTAATTATACCCTGTAATAATATTGCACAACTGCTATAAAATATATGGTGTGTGATGTAATTAGTGAAGGGACCCCACACAGTATAATGTACTCCTTAGAGCCCCCCCCCCCCCACAGTATAATGCTCCATAGTGGCTCCACACAGTGCAATATGCTACTCAAAGCCCACTCCACAGTGGCCTCACACAGTATAATATCCTCTTCAGAGCCCCCATAATATAATGCTTCACAGTGACCCCACACAGTATAATACTCCACAGTTTCTTCAAATATTGTGCTCCACGGTGGCCCCATACAATATGATATGCCTCCCAAAGTCCTCACACAATATATTCCTCGATCGTGACCCCACACATTATAATATGCTTCCCAGAAGCTCTCTCCCAGTATAATGCTCCACAGTGGTCCCATACAGTATAATATTTTCCCCATAGCCCCCCCAGAATATAATACTCCACAGTGGTTCCACATAGCATAATATGCTTCCCACAGTGGCCCCACACAATATAAAATTCTCCAAAGAGCCTCCTCTCCCAATAAAATATGTTCTGGAAGCCTTTTGCTGCTACAGATGAACCCTGCAAAATTCAGTGCCATTATTTTACTCTGGGGTCATCTCAAACCCCAGAGTATAACAAGCAGAGAGGACCAGTGGATGTGAGTAAAACAAACATTTCTCCTAGGCATCCCCGCTGTGTCCAGCTGTCTCAAACATCCTTTTTGGGTCTTAACGGTCTATGACTAACATCACACATCCTGTGGTCACCGCAAGAGTCTGTGATTGGGCCGCAGTGGCCCTGTGGGGCGCATCAAAGCACCCCACGTGACCACTGAGACCAAATCACAAGACTCAATGGTGACCCTGTGATGCGTGATATCAGTCACAGGCTGGAGACGCCCGGGAGCTTACAAGTTATGCCTCTGGTGCTGATACATTGTTACTAGAGACGAGCGAGTACTGTTCGGATCAGCCGATCCGAACAGCACGCTCGCATAGAAATGAATGGACGTAGCCGGCACGCGGGGGGTTAAGCGGCCGGCCGCCTTCAAAGCGGAAGTACCAGGTGCATCCATTCATTTCTATGGAGCGTGCTGTTCGGATCGGCTGATCCGAACAGTACTCGCTCATCTCTAATTGTTACTATATGAGCAGGGCATGATCATAAGAGATTTTAATACAAACTAGAATGTTTCCATTCAATGACTGCAAGAAGAGACCTGAAAAAGATGAAAAACTGATCCACAAAGTAACATTAGAAAGTATATTAGAAAGTTGTGTTTCTCACCTGCGACTCACAGTAGCAAAGTACTGTAGGTGTTAACAGAACAGGCAATGACAGAAGAGACCTCATTTCATTTATCTGTGCCAACCAGATTTCAATTCAAAACGGGAAAAAAAAGAAGATTAGAAAGTATATTCCTACGGGACACATGTCCTGCTCCCCATTAGAAAGACCAGTGTCTGCTGTAATCTATTTTCCAATATGAGACTCGCTTGAGTGGCACACGTGAACCTTATTTACAAATGTGAACTTGGACATTGGGAGAGCTGCCGAAGGTACAAATTACAGAGCAGCAATGTGGGGGTCACCAGAGACCTGATTTTCCAGGATGGTTATTATTATGTCAAGGATGGAGAGCTGTGCAAAGGACGAATGGTAGTTCCCATATGAATTATTTAATGTTCCTTCCTTGTACAGAAACATAGTAACATGCAACATAAACTATATTGTTTTAACCCTTAAAGGGGTTGTTTACTTTCAGTAAATGAAGGTTTTTGTTTGTATCATGAAAATATATGTAGTTTTTCAATATACAGAGGTAGCAGAGTTAGCCCAAACTTCTGCAAATGGTTGAAATGGTGCAGCATAATATCTTATTACAGAAGATGGCAAAAACAGTGAAATGTCATTGACTTTCCATTAGTTTTTGTTGTCCTCTTTGATACGATTTCATGCTGCAGCAGTCTAAGCAATTGCAGACGTTTGGGTTTCCAGATCTCTGCTTGTCATGCAATGAACGGGAACTTTTATTTGCTGAAACTGCACAATCCCTTTAAATAAGGTAGCATTACCTATTAATACACGTGCCTTTTTGGCATGTTAGTTTACACTTGGTTTACCTTTGCAGCCAGAGGTGTAACGATCACTGTTGGCCAGGAGACAGGGGGGCTGTGGCCGGCTGTAGATGGCTGGGGCCACATAGCATCATGACAGCAATCCTGATTCCCCATCTGCTGTTTCCTATGTAAAGCTAATACACCTCTGGCAGCAGAGATTGGTGTTCTTCTGTGGAGGTTACTGTGCTGAACTCTCCAGGAAGCAGAAATGAGTGCTGATCTCTGCTGCAGGATCAGGCATTTGTTAGGGAACTCATTGGAGAGTAGTTGTCAGACAACTATCTGAAGCAAATGGCCCACATTACTATTGCGCCTTGTAAACTGGCCACATGTTTCAGAGACCACTTGTTTGGCTGACATCTATCTTGCCCATCCCCCCTTAGGGGGCGTTCACACTACCGTTGGTGACCATCAGTAGTGTCTGTTGCTATTGTCCGCTAAAAGATTCTAGGAACAGACACTAGCTGAACCGTTATAATAGCCATTAATTTAAATGGGATTTTATCTTGTGTTTGTTTACACCCAATTTGTCACATGTCCATGTTTTTTCGCTGACAAGAAATGCTACATGCAGGACTTTTGTGCCCGTTAAGAAAAACGGTTTCATGATGGATGTCAAGCATCTGTTAATTTTTTTAAAAACGGACAGTAACTTCCACTGTCCATTATTGTCTGCTACCATAGGTGTTCGGGTTTTTTTACTGGACACTATCATAATGGAATCCAACGGTAGTGTTAACCCTACCTTACAAATGCAAGTGCTCTTCCTGTAAGGGAGAAGAAAGCTGACACTTACCCTTCCTACAAAAGGACTGAGCAGTTTAAATCAAACTGTCCAGTGCACATCTTCCCCAACGTCTTCCATAGGGGAGAGTAGGGAGGCCCTATACAAATCTAATGTATATATGACCAGCTTTAGCCTACTATGTTTTCTCTAGTGCCACTGTGAATACTGCTATGTACCAATATTTTTATTATGTGGATAGTTACATAGTCAAGACCTGATTTTAATAATATTTCATTTTCTGAATGTACATTCCTTGGTGACTGCTTCTGTTTTATGTCTGGTCTAGATCACCCATGGTAGCGTAAAGTTGTTCAGGTATACATGGTGGTCACAGGAGAGTACAAGCTGTTAATTAAAAGCCATCAAACTTCTGCCGCTAATTTCCCTTTTAACAAACACCTCAGTCACCAGAGGTTATTCAGCAAGAACAAATATCTAATATTATAATAAAGGAGCAAATGAATTCCTCCCCATCCAAACCACTAAACACTGGCTGAAACCAAGCAAAAGATAATGACTGCATAGGGAAAAGCAAAGCATAATAAAACACTCAGCAATGTAACCACAATTATACTCTACACTTGTTTAACTGGCATTAACTCCCTTGAAAAGAGGTAAAATTATTACAGATAGCTTCATTTCACAGCAGGAAACTCAGACACACACACAATATACAATAAACTCTGGAAATTCTAATACTAGATCACTATTAATAAGCCAGACTCTCTGCATCATTTTAGAAATGGACTATATGTGGTACAGAAAAGAATCTAATTCTGATTTTATTTTTCTGTTTAAAGGGGCTATTTAGTTCAGAAAACTTATTTTAAAAACCCTATTTGGAGATTCTAAATTAATAGAGGGATCTACTGTTTATAACATGGTTACAAAGTCTTTTACTCTGAGCCCCCGATGTATCCATTCATTTTGCAGACAGCTCATCAATTTTAAATGGTAACTGTGTAATACTTAATTTCCCCTTTGGGGGCACAGCAGGCAGATTGAATACCTGCTGCCAGGTTCTCCTACAGATTACAGCTGATCACTGGGGATGCATCAGCAATAGGACTCCATGCAATAAACTTGTTAATAAGGGACCATTGTACCAGAAGTAAATATTAGCATCTTGCTCTATAATCTATAACCTAGATCTGCAGGATTACCAAAATAAAACCATAAAATTATTTTAGCAAAATCCGGACTCGCAGCAGGTCTTTGTTGGAATGTGAGCAACCAAGTCAAATGCTTCCCATCACCCTAAGGCTGAGTTTACATAGAGTTTTTTGGACCGGATTTTGACGCAGAGGCCGTCTCAGAATCCGGCTCCAAAAAATGCCTCCCGCGGTATTCCGCTCTGGATTAGGCCCAAATGAATGGACCTAGTCGGGAAGGAGTCTCGAGTGATGGACGCCGCGGCGGATTGAGCCGTGGAATCCGTGTCAAGATAGTGCACCTCGCTTCTTTTTTCCGTGATCGGGAAAGAATGCTAGCAGAAAAAAGAAGTAAACAGCTCCCATTGAAGTCAAGGAGGCGTTTTTTGGAGGCAGATTTTGCAGGAAAATCTGGTCCAAAAAACTCTATGTGAAATCAGACTAAGCAGAGACAATATTTACACCGATCCCTATGGGTCCTCAAGCACCGCAGGACCTTTGCACAGGTATTAGTTCTTACAATGAGAGATTAAAATGGATTTTTTCCTCTACCCACACTGTTGTATGTAATTTGTCTCTATGAGAATGAAGATGATTAAAGGAAATAATTTTCCATTTTTTTCCTGTGTATAATATAATCATGAAGAAATTAATCTCTTTTTACGGGCAAATTACACATTATAATCCAAACGGACAATGAAAATGAAGAAAAATCGAACTTTTCTTGTGTAACACTAAACTAATTATTTCTTTCCATTTATCCGTAATCCTAGATTAATAGTATAATATGTGAGTGACAATACTGGTTATTACCCTGCAGCTTTAGAGTATGCAAAATGGACAAGAGAGATTTACAGCTAAAACTATTTTGTAAAGGAGTTCTCCATTTTTGGCCTCTGGATCCGAGGTGGTTTTGAATTGGGTTGCCATCAGAACCGTACTGCTTGCTTCTGCTTCAACGCCAAGCACTACATCCTTGAAGGAGCTTAGCTTTAAGGGCTTGCACTTTTGAAACAAAGTGTTACCCAATACTAGATGTTGATGACCTACCCTTAGGATAGAGCCGGCAGCCATAGCCGATTGGTAGGAGTGTTGGGTGCTCGGCCCCCACAACCAGCTTCTGGAGTGCCAGATTTTTAGGGTGCAGAGGATTTGGCACAATACACTGTAGTGGCATTAAAGGGGTACCGCCACTTAGATCCTATTCCAAGGATGAGAGCTGAGTTATAATAGCACTGCATAGCCACAATGCAGTCTATGAAGCCATTTGCTGCTGGCTCTGTACACTGCGCAAATCTAGCCGTGGCAGAAACTATTCAGTGGGAGTGTCAGGTGTTGGAGCAACCCCTTGAAATAATGAGTTACAGTATAAAATAACAGTATAAATAGTATTATATATGTGCCCTGAGTCTTGATGAATAATGAAGTTCTAGCTGTACTAAGCTATGTGCTGCGCTACTGATTCTGTGGTCTAATTTTTGCCATTACATCTTTGTAGAGTTTTTGCCAAATTAACAGAGCTGAGCTGCAATACCATAACCAACCTGTGGATAGCTGTGGCAGTGTTATCTGAAGAAACAGCTACGTTATTCCCATCCTGCACAACCCCTTTATTGCAGGCCTAGGACTAGTAGTGTCTACACAGCCCCAGACTACAGTAATTCTCTTTTTCCATCTGTATACTTCATGCGGGTCATGAACATTTCTATCTACTCCAGTCTGTGTGTCAATATCTCTTTAAAGTAGTTAAATAAACTGATTATTTGACTGGTGTTTTAGAGCTATTAGTATTCATGACCCTATAAGATCAGCATATGAAACGTTTACAGGTCCCTTCATTATTTTATATGGTATTGCCTTTCTCATAACCTCCAGACGTGTTCAGTAACAACTAATGTTGTCTGTGAGTGTGCAGTGTAATTTCCTGAACAGAGAGCAAGGCATAATCTGCATGTCTCTAGGTAGGAGATAGGACTGTATTGTGACACCAAAGGTGGCATTTGTGGGGGTACAGTAGGCATCACTAGCAGAAGTGACAAAGCATTGTATGCAAAGGGTTAAAGTGAACATCCCCTTATAACACTGTTGCGTTTAGATTCACCATATATATTTTTAGCTGCATAGTTGTTTCGACTCGATCACATAGAACATAAAATGGAAACCACTAGGGGGAGTCTAAGAGCTTCCTTGATACTGTTTTTATTCTTAATCCAATGTCTATACAGTATTCAATAAGCTCCTGGACTCCCCCTAGTGGTGACTGCAGATACTTTGGAGGATTATTTAATTGGTCACTGTAATTTCAGCAGGCTTATGCTTGTATAGTAGTCAATGTAATATGTGATTACTTACTTAACAAATGTGAAGTTTTCCGCCCAAAAAATAACTCCAAGGTATCAGCCACTAGGTGTTTCCTTTCCCTTTAACTAGTTCTCCACTGTTTGTTGTCAAGTGATTATGTCTTTTGTTGCAAGGACAGATTAGAAGTAATGGGTGGATCTCTAACTACCTTTTAAGGACCACTAAACCCAGAATCTGAATAGATAAAAACAAATAAATAATATCCTATATGACACCTCACAACATCTCCTGATTTTCTGCTCTTTTGTCTCATATCATCATGGTAGGGCATGAAAAATAAAATACAAAAGCAGTGCATTCTTCTCTATGGTAGCAGCCATGTTTTTCCCCTTCATACCATAGATTGCCAGAATTTCCCTTTCAGGAGTCTGCGAAAGTTAATGCAGTGACATTAACTGTTAAACTACATATACCAAATCAATCCCCCTATTCATGCCTAAACTAGCTAGATTTGCCTTTCAGTGTTGTGGGAAATCTAGGTAACTTACCAGGTAATTCAGCAATATGGAATGCTTGTTAGATTTGCCATTCAGATTCCTGGGAAAGCTGGGTAAAATACCAGGAAATGTGTTAAAGAGAGTGATGAATACCTAATATACTTAAATAAGTCACACTGCTTGCTCTCCTCACTGGTGTTTGGCCATCACATTGTCATAATGGCAGCATTTAACTATTGCAGCCAGTCACTGGCCTAAGCAGGGTTGCAGCTGAGACCACTTGTAACACTAATGGCCAGCCCTTGCTGGTATACTGACTCTCCTAGTAGACATAGCTGACAAGTTACCTTCTCTGCACAATGCCCATTCCCTGATCTCCATGTTGCCATGCACATATCTGTCCTGATATTGCTTCTGGCTCTACCCATAGGACAGGTATGTCCTCCTTTCCTGCTGCTTAAAGGGACAACACATGTGCCAATCTCTGTCATTCTGTAGGTATAAAACTCTGCCACACCCTGATCCTACTTTACTAGTATCTTACCAAGGTGTTAATGTCTGCTGAATGTTACCCCTCGCTTCCATCTGCATTGGTATTCTGTCTGGGGTCGTCTGCATGGGGACTCCCCGAACGCAATACCAAACGCAATTGCAAGTGCTGTGCAGTAAAAGCACATGGACCCCATAGACTATAATGGGGTCCGTGTGCTTGCTGCGCTGCCATACGAATCATGCAGACAGTAAAGTAGATTGTGAACTACTTTCCTGTCCACATGTTCTGTGCAGAGATCTGGCGGCAAGCACACAAGACCCCATTATAGTCTATGGGGTCCACGTGTTTTTACTGCACAGCAATTGCGTTTGGTATTCCCGTTCGGGAAGAGGGGTCCCCATGCGGAATCCCACAGACAGAATACCAACGCAGATGTGAACAAGGCCTTACTGTTTTACATACCCTGACTTCTTATTTGACCTCATCTCTGGCTATTGGAGTTTGACCCCTGACATTGCCCCTGTCTGCTACCAATGTCTTCTTATGTTATCAGTAATAACATAAGTTAGGGGTTGTATTTTATGAAGACTTGCTAGGGTTAACTTAAAGCTTCAGGTATTCAACAGTATAAAATTTCCATACATATAGAAGAGCTTTAAGTCTCTTGGCACCCCAGAGGATCTTCTTATTTTGCTTATTGCTAAAACTAAGATGCCTGCATTTATTTAGGAGCCTTTTGAAGGCCTTTTAGTGCTGATCTGTATTCTTTTGATGTCTGAACCGTGGAGTAAATTTCAGAAGTTCTGACATCAAAAGAAGCACAAGACAACTGGTGAGAGTGTAAGTGGCTCTTGTGCAGATTCATTAATATAAATTGAATTTTTACTATATAGCTGTATAGGAGAAATGTCACAGACATTAGCCAAGTACCCTCCATCAAAGATATTCTGCTCCAGTCTCCGGTAAAATACATTTATCTTCCTGCCAGGCTTGCTTCAAAAGCTGCTGCCGTCAGTCAGTCTGAGCACTTGTGTTCGACAACATATTATGTAAATAGGGCTATACATTACCAGACAATGTACTGCACTACACAAGCATTGCACAGCAAGTCTATTCTCCATGAACTATGCAGTGAATTTGGTTCAGGTAATTTTACAATGTAGAGTGACCCCCTGGCAAATTGCATGTTTCCCTGCTGCTTATGAGCAATGGCCATACAATATTGTATCCTAGTGTATAGGGAATATATATACCTCCTAGGATTAAAATACAAAATACTAGTAAAATCAAAAATTCTCACCTTCCCTCCCCTTTTCTGGACCTCCTTGCGGCATCTGACACCCTGGATCCTCTTCTGGCCTCCTCAGGGATGTCATGAAGAGACCCCAGAAAGTAATAATTTTGCCTCCAGTTCTATCCTAACAAATTTGGACAAAAACAAACCAGTGGTGGGGCCACGGTGGCTCAGTGGTTAGCACTGCAGCCTTGCAGCGCTGGAGTCCTGGTGTTCAAATCCCACCAAGGACAAAAAAAACATCTGCAAGGAGTTTGTATGTTCTCCCCGTGTTTGCATGGATTTCCGTCCCATGTTTCATAAAAGACATACTGATAGGGAAAAAATGTACATTGTGGTTCCTATATGGGGCTCACAATCTACATTTAAAAAACAAAACAAAACAGTGGGTCAATGTGTCTGAACCCAAAACAAATCTTCAGAGGTTCACCCATCTCTTATAAATACCCCACTTCACCTCATGATATTTCCTTTTGCATGCAGCCCTGTCCTTAATTACAAACATACTCCAGAGTAGACAGGTCACTGACTTCAGCAAGATCAGCACAATCATCTCCTGCTGCTGTATTTCCATTCTATGATGTGATTGAGTATTATATCATAGTTCTTATACAACCCATCTTCTGCTGCCCCATCATTTCCATGATCTTTTTTAGTTAGATTATTCTTTCTCTGCCCCCGCACAACTTAACTACTGCTGGCACCACTCCTATCATTTTGTTGTTCACAGTAGATTTTGTCTCCGCCATTTTACAACCCATCGTCTGCTGTTTTAGATAATCCTTTAATAGTCCCACAGTGGGGAAATTTCAGTATGTTTCAGCTGCATAGTAATACAGATACATGATAATACACAGTAAATATTACAGAAGTAGACACACATATGCTGAGAAAGATATACTAGCAGTCCATAGCAGCTTAGGAACAGAGAAGAAAGAAGGAGTACATTCATAATCATTAGTTCTCTGTGCGGAGTGATCTTCGCTTGGTCTGATGTAGATTATACAGCCTGGTCGCGGTTGGAAGGAAGGACTTGCAATAGCGCTCCTTCTCACACTTGGGGTGAAGCAGACGGTCACTTACAGTGCTGCCAAGTGCCATCAAGGTCTCATACATGGGGTGGGATTTGTTCTCCCTCATGGAGGTCACCACAGACAGTATCCTTCTGTCACCCACCACCTGTACTGGGTCCAAGGGGCTCCCCAGGACAGAGCTGGCCCTCCTGATCAGCCTGTCCAGTCTATTTCTGTCCCTGGTTGATATACTGCTCCCCCAGCAGGCTACACCGAAAAAGATGGCTGAGGCAACCACAGAGTTGAAGAAGGCCCTAAGAAGTGTCCCCTGGACTCCGAAGGCCCTCAGCCTCCTGAGCAGGTAGAGTCTGCTGTGGCCCTTTCTGTGCAGCGCCTCCAGGTGATCAGCCCAGTCTAGTTTATTATTGAGGAGCACACCCAGATACTTATAGGTCCTGACTATCTCAATGCATGTCCCCTGGATCTCCACTGGGGTCAGAGCACTCCTCCGTTTCCCAAAGTCCACCACCATCTCCTTGGTCTTCCCAGCATTAATCCTGAGCTGGTTCCGCTGGCACCATTCAACAAAATCCTGGTTTAAGTCTCTGTATTCCCTATCATTGCCATCAGTGATAAGGCCGACTATAGCAGAGTCATCGGAGTACTTCTGTAAGTAACAGCTGGAGGAGTTGTGCCTAAAGTCAGCAGTGTACAGTGTGAAGAGAAATGGGGCAAGAACTGTACCTTGTGGTACCCCGTACTACAGATCACATGTCAGACACACAGTCCTGGGCTCTCACATACTGAGGGCGGTTTGTCAGGTAGTCTAGTATCCAGTTGGACAGGTGATGGTCCACACCACCAAGGTTCAGCTTCTCCCTCAGTAGCTCTGGCTGAATGGTGTTGAACGCACTGGAGAAATCAAAGAACATTATTCTCACAGTGTTCTCGGGTTTCTCCAGGTGAGAGAGAGCTCTATGAAGAAGGTGGATGATGGCGTCATCTACCCCACTGTCATGAGTTCATTGGTTACAAAGGTTTCTCCACCCTTACACAATTGAACTTTTATGAATACCATCTTTCTCCTGACCTGCTTGGTTACATAGTATTATATCTCCACCCCCACAAATCTTCTGCTGCAGTCATTATCGATATGGTCTCATTGGAGCACCATAGCTGGGGGGCAAGCAGGGCAGATGCTGGTTGTCCTGAGGGAACGCCAAATAGCTGCCTTTATGTATATAGGGTAAGCATAGTGAGAGGAGCTTCTGCCCCAGGAAATCCTTATTAACAGCTCTGCTAACTGGTTACATTGTGTCGACCTTCACTAGTCTTCTACTACTATGATGCAATTCCAACTTTGCCCTTCACAACTTTTGTGTTGCTGACATCATGCCCAAGAGTACGCAAGATTAAAACAAACGCTATAATTTTTAATGCAATTTTTCCAAAGTTACTGAACATTATACATTGGTGTGCACTAACATTATATTACATTACAGATATATATAATTCATTTACAAACTCAGACATTTGCCTATGACAAATGCCATGTTTTAGCTTGGTCACCACTGGTTAAGAAGTCTAATTCTTCAGTCAAGGATAAAAATATATTTGTCGTTCTTCTATAACTAACACAACAATGCCAGTCTCGTACAGTATAGGCTTTTAAGCAGACAGCTCAAACATGTGAATTACCACTCTGTGGAGAGAAAGTAATATTTTTCCTAAATTTGTTGCGCACTTTTGCCACTTAGCAATTATTTTCAAGTACTGACACATCCATGCCTGATGTAGAGCGCACTTCAGTGGCTCTTAATGTGCTTGTTGACGACTGAAAAATAAGGAAAAAAATAAAATAAATAAGTGTCATTGTTCCAAAGTACCATTATACAATAGTGTGTGAGCACATAATATTCCATTTAAGTAGCTGATAGCTCAGACTTATGTAAATGGCCTTAGTGAATAATGTTTTTTAGATATAACCCTGTAATATGGTATAATTTTAAAGATTGAGATACCAATAGCTTTTTTATTGTTAGCATGTGCAATACCATAGACTAAAATGGAAAAACTCTCCACTGTAAACTAGGGAACACAAGATGTGAAATGGACTGTGTGGCCATTGTATGGAGTCAAAAGTCGCTTCCACACCCCTTTAATGAACTAGGTCCTAACACAAATGTGAAGATGAACACCGATATTTATCCTCTACTATTGAGTCTTTGATCTCTGAATTAATCCTGCGACCAGGACAGATACAAGACAACTCTCATTCCTCTATGTTACATTAATCCCTTCACCTATCATTTATTAGTAACACAAAAATCTGTCATACGTAGCCCAGTTAATAAGAAGTCCCTATATTCAAGGTGCTGTGCTCTGAACAAGGACTGTGCAGTAATAAAGTACACTAATTCCCAACGCTTTATTGAATTAATTACGGTTAATTATGCTCCTCAGTAACAGTAGACACGAGCGACGGAGATACATTGTTCTTCATTGTTGTTTAGGTATTTTATTTCTAAGATTTACTTGGAAGTACAAGAACAGATATCACCTCCAATGCATCCCTATGCACGATCAATCAGTAGGACTGGTTTATAGGAACATTCTGTGCAAAACTAAGGCATTGTGTATTACCTTCTGCCAGTCTTCTGCCAGCATGAGGGGACAAAGCAAGATGCAAGGAGACTCCTATGTATCAGAGAAGTGTGTCCACCACAGCTATACCTCACTACTGTAAAATTGGGAACAGCACACTTTTTAGAGGTGGCTGTTTCCTTGAATATTTTTCTATATGAGGGTTTACCCTAGACTGCCTTGTTCCTTTTCATCAATACTTGTAAAATACCAGATATGGCTCCACTACCAAACAAAACCACCCTATTGTCTTTTCATTCTGGTCCATTCCCACATTCCTCCGCTTCTCCAATCTTTAATGTTCTTATTTTTCCCTTCATTATTTGTTTTCTATTCTTTTCTCTATCAATTTCCTTCTGTTCTTCAAATCATAGTACGTGTCTTCAGCCTGTGCCAAGTAATCTTACAAACTTTCTGATTCCCTAAGCTCTACTTTGCCATTTCTCTGCCACTTTATCAAATGCTGGGAACATTAGGCTACATAATGCCAAAGATAGCAAATGATTCTTAGCGACTACCTCTATCCCCTTGAAGTCTCATCTGCACCCTGGGTCCCTGTCAGTTTCTGCTTAGACGGTATTTCCTCCCCTTGTGCAAAGCGAGTTGTGTCGAATCACTTGAATTACACGTATTTATCTAACAATGACTGCTTTGCCTTTTTATCCCATCACTTCTCCACAGCAGCTGACACAATGGTTTAGCAGGTTTTACTGGAGAGATTTATTCAATGGCAGTTTTATTTTTACCCATGTGCTTCAAGAAAGACCCCTAACTGTGAACACTTGAGTCATGTTATTCACCAGCCATAGTGTTAAAACAAACGTGTCGTTAATTTTATGCTTGCAAGACTGCAACCAACTCTGTCCACACCATAGTAGAAGGTGTGAATATGAGCATTAAAACTATAATTATGTGTTAGTTATGGTTAAAAAGGTCAATACTTTTGGGAACAGAAGTCTGTACTGTATATCAATTAGAGAAGAGCATTATGCAACTTGTATCTGAGCCTTTAAGCAATACACAAATTTTTCTTGTTTGATACATTGGTTTTCTATCAATATCACGACTATCATTATAAATAGATGAATGATCTGTACACATTTAGTCTGCGAAATACAAACTTCTTGTAAGATTCTGGACGTAAGATGTGCTTCTCAGGCTTGTGATGGACATCTTAGAAGAGTGATATCAATCACCATCTTAATTCAAAGGTATGGGGGAGGTAGCTCGGTAGCAGCAAAGGTGCAGACCCAAACAGTCAAAGGCAGGGGCATGAAATGTGCAGCAAACTGGTGTATTTAGAAAAAAAAGGAAATTAAATAAACCTTCACTACAGGCACAAGATGAGCAAAATAAAATACACCCTTAACTTCAGGCAAAAACAAAACAAAATCCTTCTCGTCTGAGCGACTATCTAAACAGAATTGATAACCTAGCTATACATGTGGCTTACTACCAGCCACACAAACAAAACAAGCACAATATTGTATCACCAGACTCAGGGTTACAGGACAGATCCAGACGCCTCCTCTCACTCCCTGGATCTGCACTGGAGTACAGGATCTGAAGCCTTTTCTGACCCAGTAATGAAACAAGGACTCACACCTGGAGCTGGGGCCTACTCAAGACCCGCACTGGACCACACTTAAGTTAAAAACCAGGGGAAGATAAAGCGTGATTCTAGCACTCTGCATGTCACCTTCTCACAAAGAGTAAAGGATGGAAAAACCAAATAATCTAGAATTTGGCTTTTACACACTAAAAATATTTTGGCAAAATGTCATTATTAAATAAGTTTAGCCCACAGTATAGTATAGACTGACTGACTGACTGATATAAAGCCCCATTCCAATTTTTCATGTCTATAGCAGTAGTGTCAATTCTCTTTCTCCAGAAATGCAAAGGAATTAATAAAGCTCATAACCAAAGGAGAAGAACTGTCTGGTCTGGAGATGTTTTACCACTTTCTTGAATTGCATGCATTTGTTTGCAAAATCTGGTCCCAAAGTAGTGTTTAGAAGATATGGTGTTACACTTCGAACTTTGGACAGTTGAGGTGCAAGTAGTCAGGTTGTTAGCCCATATATAAGATTAAGAAATCACTATTGCATTCTCCTTACATTGCTTGTGCAAATCTTTAATAAGTGAACCAAACACTACAAGGTGATGGTGACTGCAACTGTATTCCGACATTTATGTAAAATCTAAACCATGAAGAAAAACAATTGGTGATCGCAAATCTCTCATGCTGCTTTATTTGTTCTTAGATTGTTCTTGTATGTATGTATAAATATTGTAAGATGGGCCTGCTCTTTACATGGTTTAGTCAGGCACTCTGCTGATATGAACAATGGGGTTTCATCACAGGCAGGACTGCCCAAATTAATTTTGGAGTACCTATCATATCCAAATAATACAGTCATACAGTAGCCAAAGAACCCTGCCCAACCAATAATTGCATTGTCTTTCCAATTTTGTAGAAGTGTAAGCTCTGACTGCCAGAGCAATAGGTCCAGTCTTGAGTAATGATGATTATCTTGAGTAAGATAAATTAGCAAATGGAGGAGGTATATACCATAATAAAAGAAAACTAGTTTGCTTATACACAGTCCAGTCACATTAATGTGACCACCTATCAAAATCCAGAAAAACCACCTTTCGCAGAGCGGAATGCTGTGAAATGTGCAGGAAGAGAGGGGATGTTGTGATGATGTTAACAGAGCCGTGTCCAGCTGCGCTAGGTTACGCGGTTGAGCATCTATGGCGCAAAAAACCCGATCAAGGTGGTCCCACAGATTCTCCATTGGGTTCAAATCTGGGGAATTTGCTGGCCAAGGGAGTACAGTAATCTCATCCTGGTGCTCCTCGAACCACACACATACACTGCGTCCTGCTGGTAGATGCCATCATCCTGAGGAAAAACAATTTGCATGTAGGGGTGAACATGGTCTGCAAAGATAGATGCATACTTGTGTTGCTCCATCGTGCCTTCCACAATGATGAGTGCACCCAGATGGCTGATGACACCTTCCTTCTGTAATTGGTTATTTAACGTTGACGTCAAAAGTAGGTGGTGGTCACATTAATATGACTGGACTATGTAGAAAGAGTAATGAAACCAGAAGTGGAAGTAGAAATAGGAAACATAACTATACTGATGGAGATAATAATTGGAGATTAAAAGAGGCTAAAGCCCCACGTTGCAGAAAAGCAGCTTTTTATTGTTGTCGATTTTGTTGTGTTTTTTTTTTTTTTTTGTGCCACAGCCAGGAGTATACTGAGCAGCAGGTAGAAGTATAAGGACTTCTTATATATTTCCCATTACTTTTTAGTCATTGCTGGCGTAAAAACCGCAACAAAATCTGCAACAAAAAAAGTTGCGTTTCTGCATCATGGGGCCTCAGCATTTTAAACTCAGAGGTCTGAAGAGACTATAATAATTTCACTTCTGGTTGTATCCAAACAAGTGAATCTTTTGATTAATTCCAGGCTTAATGAGGAATAGTGTGAAATGAATCCTGGACTGATGACCTCGACACTGAATGCAGCTATAGGCACAGTCAGAACACCATGTTGTAGCCTCCTTATGACAAGATTGTAACCTCACACCTCACTAAGCCTGGATACTATTCACCACACCGGAAACTGACAACTGAATCTATTGACATTGTTATCTGTGAAATATTCACTTGCATTTATTCATCTTTAATAAAAAGTCATTTTTTTCTGTTTTTTACATAGGTCTGTGAGCACTGGGAACTTTTTACACTGGCTATCACATCGCCATGGAAACAAGAAGAGGGAAAGTAAAAAATGTTTATCTGAAGATTGCAGTATACAGTTCCTTCAAGATCAGGCCTCAACTGCTCCAGACTCTGTTTAATTTGCAACCTCAATTAGTCTATAAAATGGTACACCAGTCCTTCACAGCCTCCGATTCTGCATTCTTTGTACAGTATTAATGGATCCCTGCTGGAGATACCAGTGCTTACAAGATTTTTTTGTCGGAAAGACAATGAGAACATTGTTTGGACTTCTCCTGCTGAAGGCTGAACACACTGATCATATACACACATACACACAGTTTGTTTTTACTTTGTTGTACTGATTACCGAACCTAAAACAGTTTGTCTGTCAGATTTGTGTGTACGTGTGCTTAATTTTAATACAGATCCGAGACCACCGCCCCTGAACCCAGACGCGACTCGTGGCTGCGAGCGACATGTTTCAAGTCAGCATGTTGTGTGCATTGAACCGAAACACTTTTAGAGAAATACAGCGAAGGAGTCCTTAATGGGTTCATGTTAATAAGATTACCAATCAGTATTTGACAAGAAGGCAGCAATGCAAAGCTGGGATGGCGAAATAACACATTAAGGATACATCCACATTGCAAATAAAATGTAATAAGATGCCACTTAAACACATTGTAAGCCTGTCAAAAGTAATTAGAGGACATTAACCCCTTCCTTTACAGGGGACAATTGTATCAATTACGTAGCGCACCAGTTACAAATAATGGAAGGGACTGTGTTTAAAGGTACATGCCCTCCGTTGTTTCTAATCTTGATTTTACGCATTTCATGCATCATAACCATACGCTTCTTTGTAAGGGTATCCAAATCTGCAAAAAAACCAGTCTGACTTCTTTTTGGTGCTTTAGGGTTTAAAGATATTACTTCTAAGTGGTCTGTGCACTCTTGTGACATAGAAAGTGTTATAACAATATGCAATTGTGTCTTCAGCAAAATTAGACAAGCGCAGTTTACTAAATGAATATCTATAAAATTGTAATATAGATAAAATATATATATATAGAATACATCAGATGGAATATTTTATAATGAAAGTTTAAGGCAAGTCTGTTACCTGGATATACTTCAGCTTTTATTTTGCTATGTAGGTAGTGAAAAAAGAGGAGCCTCTGGCCTTCTTATACCTAAACCTTTCCTGGGACTGTTGAACAAATCGGGCTGGTAAAAGGACAGTGTTGGGGAAGTCTGAATTAAAAAGTCAATTCTGGTCTGTTCTGGGGACATTCCCAGGCGAATAGGTTGGGGCCTGCTCTTTTCATTGGAAGCTGGAGAAAGTACCTGGTCAAAACCTTGAAGTGGAGTCATAACTAAACTAGATAAAATGCATTATACCCTGCCACAGTGCTGTATTAAATACACATAGAGACTAGGGTTGAGCCGATCTTGAGATTTCAAGATCGATTTTAAAATCCGATTTCCGATCATTTTCCAGCCGATCTCGATCCCGATCTCGATCGTGAAATTTGCTCGATCGTCGATCGGAATCCGATCTTTTCCGATCCCGATCCTCAACCCTAGTCAATGCTTTTCTATGGGAAAAGTCACTTTTGGGGTTGAGTCGATCTTGAGATAACCTCCGATCTCGATCCCGCTGGAAAAGATCGGGTCGAAATTCCGCTCGCCATCGTGAAATTTACTCAATCGCCGATCCGATCTTTTCCGATCCCGATCGCTCAACCCTAATAGAGACTTGTTGATGCCATTTCCAACTCCCAAAAATGTAAGTACATGTCTCATTTTGCTACTAATCTGAGATGAGAGTGAACTGGGTCTGGATGTCAAACCTCCAAGGATCACATACTGATAACCTATCCTGTGGATAGGCCATGGCTATAAAAATCTTTTGGGGCTAGAAAATCCCTTTGAAATGCACCAACATGGATCAAAATTGGGCCAAATTGCTATAGTTGGAGCCAATGGACATATTATCCATCGCACTTTTGGTTGTGCCTATTCATACTACTATTCATAAGATTGAGTCATCACTCACATACAGTGCAGTCTATCCGACCCACTATCTATACGACCTACTACAGTGTCATTTGTTGTCTTTTTGGCAACATCCATCAACTTTGATATCCTACGGGGTGGTCATCCATTGATTATTATTATAATTTGACCTTGATTAAAGGTCTACCTTTACATCAGGCTTCATTTCCATCTCAATATACCATATTAGATATTTCCAGCTATGCAAATTATGTAATTTCATTTTCACAACTTGCAGAGTGTTTAGAACTTTCTTGTCACCACAGGGGGATGGTCGGTTCAGTGTTTTATTACTTGATTTTTTTTTTTAGTCTTCCTAATTTGTGATTGATAGTTATAATTAAAGCACATTAGTCCTGGCTGGTTGCATAGGTATAAAAGTATATAAACATACAGGAAAAATATTTTTTATTCTCTGGGAAGTGCGAGTCTGTGATTTTTCTTTTTCTTTTCTTTTTTTATTCAAAAAAAATGGAAGTGAGAAAAATGTATCATTATATAATCTGTAAATGCCACCACTAAAGCTCACACCAAATTTTTATAAAGTGTTCTACTTGTGATGGACAGTAGGGTTCCTTTACAAATCACCAGTAACTAGGGTTTGATCACATGCACAAGTCAAAAGAGTCCTTATCAGCCAATCACCTGCCAGATTTTGTTCATTTAGTGCATCGAGATTGATTCAAGTTGGCATCTGATTGGTTACTATGAAGTGCAGTGCAAATGTTCTATTGTAGGGCAAATAATAGGAGTGGGATTTCAATGGCAACCAAACAAATTGCAGATCTAGTTCCCATGCAGACAGTTGCTTCATCTTAACTTGTTCCGCTTTTCATTAATTAATCTGTTATTTAAACCTAACCCAATTTTTGGGAATATTTAGGTAGCAAATGTATTGTGCGGCCATATTTGCAGACCCATATGGTTGTTTAGTAACTATTTCTATTGTGTTTTTCTGTATTTTTTTTTTTAACAAGATACATAGTGCCTGATGTTTTAAAATTGAGAAATTTCCACTTGGTCAGAATCAACCAGTGTTCATTGGTCATATTCAGAAAAAGAGAAGCTTGGCCTCTCAATGGTTTCTTTTAAATGTCACGAAACCAGAGGTTATAACAACCAATTGTTCTTTTTTTCAGTAGTGACGTAAATAGAAGACAAACACAGAGTAAAACAATGATATAGTAACATATATTTCAGTATCTTAGAACAAATTGTACAATAGCCACATCTGCTTTTGGATTCCGTCCGGGCGAGTCCGAATGAAGTCCAACGCAATACCTAACGCAACTGCAAGCAGTGTGCCAGTGAAAGCACACAGACCCCATAGACTATAATGGGGTCCGTGTGCTGGCCGCCAGATCTCCGTAGGGATCATGTGGACAGGAAAGTAGTTCACAATCTACTTTCCTGTCCACATGGTTCGTGCAGGCAGCGCGCGGCAAGCACATGGACTCCATTATAGTCTATGGGGTCCATGTGCTTTTACAGCACAGCACTTGAGTTGTGTTCGGTATTCCATTCGAGTGGGTCCTCATGCGGACTCCCCCGGACAGAATACCAATGCAGATGTGAACAGGGCATTACTTGAATAGCTTTAACATTATTGGGGAAAAAAATCTAAATATTAAGCAAATAAATTAAATAAACATTTCGTTTTATTAATGTCAAATTTTATTAGGTCACCTGGTCAGAAGGGAAACCATCATTCATCTCATGTACTGGGTAGAATAAGAGGTAGGCAAAACCTGTGTCCTCACATCCACATTTAAGAGGTATGATATATCAAAGTAATAAAAACAGACTAAAGATATAGGAGTCATTTTAATTAAAAGGCAGTATTATAAGCTATCTAATAAGTTGACCCAAAAAAATCTATACATTTGGATGTTTTTGTTTTTTATTTATTTTAATTCTGACCTCATGCAACCAAATTTTCTTGTCCTATCTGATAAATGTTGTATAGGATGATCATAATTGGAGTTTTCCGATATATGTAATATCTCTGAGCCATGATAAAGATTCTTTTTCTTTACTAAGAAAAATGAGAGAATAATCCAGATGTTACATATCTGAAATCTTCTCTTATTGGTATATTTAGAAATGACTGTAAACAATATTTATTCCACACAATTAGACAATACTAGAGAATCAGAGCCAATAAGGCTAGAAGTGAAGTAACATATGGCTTTCTGCATGAAAAAAAAAACTGAAAAAAAATACATCATAAGTTTCCTTACCTATGAGCTCTTGAAAAAGCTGAAAGCATCTGGCATGCTTAATATGGCGTTAAGACACACAGATAGAAAAGGTCACCGCCTGGCATAGTGCCCATGGAAACAATATTTTAGGTTGCTTGCTAAAGCTTAAAATAAAATGTTTGATATGAATTGTCTCTAATGAATGGTTAACCTTCCAGTGGAAGAAATGTCTGATATGATAGCTTGAAAAATTCAAGTTATGATATCATTGTTCATCTGTATTGTGTAAAACTTCTAATACACAATGCTATCTAATGCTCACATGAGAAATGGGTCAAATATGAAATGGACAATAAGGTAGATTTGTAAATGACAAAAGGATAGACACCAAGGGGCAATATAGTTCAGTATATCAGACAATAGGACGAAGTAAGTATTTCCGTGAGTGGTTTCTTACCTCCCGGGGTTGTGAACAGTCACAACACCATAAACAGCCTGTAATAATCCCAATATTGGTGGCAGCAGTTTTCCCCTTGACATTAACCATAGGTTATGTACTCAGCAATGCGAAGTGTACTGGACCAATCAGGTAAGGAGGACTATGGGTAAATCTCACTGGAGTCTCTCGAAATTCCTCAACAACTTTATTGTATAATAGGCACTACATGTTTCAGGCTGGATCCTTTCTCAAGTGAAATTAAAACTGGCCGGTAGCCTATCCGCTGAGTTGCTAGCAACCAGTTACCAGTCTTAATTGCACTTGAGAAAGGGCCCAGCCTGAAATGTGTAGTGCCCGTTTTACAATAAAGTTGTTGAGAAATTTCAAGTAAGACTTAGTTGGATTTGTGTGCCCTTTACCCATAGTCCTCCTTATCTGATTGGTCCAGTACCCTGAAGGTCCTTTGCATTAATAAGGTATATTTACCTAGACTGACATTCCCTATGCTAATGTCTACTGCAAGAGTGAGGTGTGTCTAATTTATTAAGAGACATGCCTTATAAAACATTATATGAATCTCTGACCTTCTGTGCATCAAACGCCCAAATCTGCACCAACTAGGAGCTGGCAAAGAGATGAACAGGAGCTCGTATTCTATCCCATGAAATCACACCCAATTTATGGAACATGGAGCTGAGCAACAGAAAAAAAAAAAATGTGACTTTTAATGCCAGAAAATTGTAAAAACATAAATTTCCACATTCTCTCATGCTAATGTTTGAAAGCATTTATTAACACTTTCCAAATTTCTACAAGATATTTCTGAAATGAGCCAATCCTTTCACTTTTAAATGAAGAAGGTTTGGAAAGGCTTTGAATTTCTTGGCTCATGAGATGTCATTGATGCTTTCTGCACTAGGATCTAATATCTGATTCATCGGAGGTCATGCTGACCATTGAGTCCTGAGTATCTAATACCTCTGTTTTCCAAGCTTTTGCCATTGGTCAACATTGGTCCTTGCTATACGAGTTGTTATATGGCCCAACATGTCTCCTGTCCTTGTTTAATTATTTACATAATTTAGCCCTAGATCAACCCAAAGTAACATCCCAATCCATATTTCCATTAGATGATATCACTTTCTTGGCAACCTTTTTTAGTCTTTTTTTTTGTATCCAAGTATCAAGAAAGTTGATAGTTTTGAAGTGTGGAAGGACCCACATCTGGGTAACACCGTAAGGCTTATTTACCTAATTGTGATTGCCCCAATTCAGATCAGATAAAGGTTTAAACATATTCCTGTTCTTGATTCTTTATAAGAGATAGAACAGAGGGATGAAAGACAGGTATAGTTTGTGTGGTCCTGCTTTGTAGATACCATATGTGATGCTTAGTAATAGAATTTTGATTGGTATCACTGTTGAAGGGACAGGTATCCACAAATTTTAGAAGTTCCAGGTTTTGGCTGTTTGGCATCTTCAAGTCCCTGATGATATTCCAGGTTCTGACATTTTGCCAAATAGTTTTGCTCATCTGAAAGGTGTTAGAAATTGGAAGAAGACAGTTTAAGAATTCTTATTTCCCCCCAAAACATTCATATCATACATCTTGTACCTTCTTCACCTCTCCCAGTTGCCTGTGAAGTTTGATAAGAATAAATGAATGCTTCAAATCAAGTCTTGTGTCATATTCTCCCCATTGCTGGAACTGTACATCTCCTTAATGACTTACTTTAGCCTATGTATATGTCTTAATCACAATGACAAGTATCCATGTGAGAACTTTAAGGACTGTGTAGATGTTTGATTACGTATCTATTAACATTTCCTAGAGGAACCTCAAGCATATTCCAATAAGTTTTAAGGACATTTTTCTTGTGTAAATTTGTATTGGCTCTTTTATCCAGACATCCAGCCATTTCAACCTCCAAACTCCAAAAGGCCCCCTGGATTCTTGGACACTTAGATAAGCAGAAAGGTGTCATTGAAACTTGTGAAACAAGTCAAAGAACCGTGTCCTAAAAATCACCTGATCTGAACCAGATATTTTGGTGACAGATTTTCTCATAGAGCTTTCAATGCAGTGATATCCTTAGCGATAATATGAAAAACCTTCCTGGTTGTGAGATAAGGTTGTCACTTCAGTTAGTCTTTCAGACACCTCCGCCCCACCTTATTAGTTGAAGTAGATCATCATTTCTTCCTTGACTGAAAACACTGCAATAATACTTTTTTTTCTGTCAGAAAAAACCTAACTCCTAAGTATCTTTTTCTTACGATATGGTGTTGTTGACCCCCCACTGGTCTTCTCGTACTAATATGGTCACATTTCTTAGTGATTTAGTGATCTGAATTGGTATTCCACTGACTGGTTCAGCAGTCTCATACAACTGAGGTTTTAGATGGTTTATTTGTATGGGGAAGTCACTTTAAAAAAATTGACATGTCAATGTGGACATTGGTGGAGTCACGAAGCTGAAACCCTTACCTGTTTCCAGAACTAAAAGTGCTCAAATACCTTCAGCAAGGACACGAGATTTGAAACAATGACTGTAAAGGATGTTCTGTCAAAGATTTCCACTGCTGGAGATAGCTTGGTTGCCACCAAAAGGATTTGGGTACCCATTACCTGTATGAAATAAAACCACTGGAGCTTCAAGTTTGACCAAAGTGATCTTCCATTCTGTATCTGATATGTTGGAAGATAACTTTTAAATTGGTTTTCCCTGGAAAGGATCCTTGATATTACACTTTCTTACAAGACAAACTCACAAAATGGCTGTATCCATTGTCAGATGGCAAACTGAAGAGGTCTATAAAATCTGGAAAAATATCTGTTGTTTTCTTTTTAGTTGCTGTTTTCTGATCTAATTTACAATATAACAGTCGATATTTTTTTCAAGCACATATGGTTTGACACTGGTTCCAGGCCCTAGTTGCTGAACTGCTTGCTGTTCCTGAGGTGTAAATAAGCATTTTTTGATTCATGATGTGGTTGCAAAGAAACTTGTAATTTATTTGTGAGATGCTAAAATAAAGGAAATCTGAACTTTTGCCTACTTTGGTTTAACAGATGTGCATTTTTTTCCTCTCTTGGTCTACTTTTAAACAAATGTTTCAGACAACCCTATGTCCACTGCTTCCATCTCTGGGTTACTGTGTGGAAGTTGACTGCCCAAACGGAAACCTGAACGCAGATGTTTATAGGGCCTTAGCCATATGCTATCAAGGTTTACATGCTCTACAGTTTCAATGTCTTTATGGGAACTCCATTTGACATTAGTAATTACTGTTTACTTTTTCTTTAAGAGCTGTTCTTCTTCAATATGCTACTGTCATGGTCACTTGATAAAGGGACAATTCACTATAAACTGTCCTTTTTTTCTAGACAAGTCCCTCAATGATAATCTGATGACAGGGTATCTCGCTGCTGGGAAACGTCCTGAAGCACCAACTTTGTTCTTATTGAACCAAAAAAGCTGTAAAGCTGCACATACATATTAGGTGTTTGTTGGATGAACCTGACTATTTTGGCGCGGTTCAGTCAACCATGTAATGTATATGAATCCTTCCTACGAATGCAGAAGAAATAAGAATCCACATTTGGATTTCAGCAACCCAATCCTTTTGTTTACAGGGAGACAATCTGTTTCCAGACCTCAATAGTTGACCTTGCCCTCTGGTACACAGGAGTGAAGGAGGGGAATAACATATATGATAGTGTTTTACTGTCAGAAAGGAGAAAAATAACATTTTAATGCCAAAAGCAGCAGTCAGTCAGCTTCTAGTCAAGGAAGGATTCTGCAAAGAGAGACTATAGCACAAAAGGGGGCACAATTACTTTGCGGGGGGCACTGGCAGAGTATGGAAATAAGGTAAAGCTTGTGTATATAGCAGTGGTTCTTAACCAGGGTTCGATCGAACCCTAGGCCATATGCATGGTTCATTTTGTGTACCAGTAAAAAAAAACATATACCTATGTGTTGAATTTGGAAAAAAATCATATTTGATTTATCACTAAAGAAGGGTTCAGTGAATGCATATGAAACTGGTGGGTTCGGTACCTCAAACAAGGTTAAGAACCACTGGTATATAGACATGCTGTGAAAAAGTCTTCATGGTTTAGGCCAAGATAGTGAACGAAAGGGAAATGTAAATGCTGCAAACATATTTAAGGATACAATGCAATTGACTGTCTTGAGAAGTTGTGCAGAGGGGCCAAGCTGAGTGTTTGCACCAGGGTCTATGCGCTTTTAGTTACACCCCTGAGTTTTAGGGTGCATTCACTGTAAAGACGTTACTGTAGGTTCCAGACTTTTGTCTCCTCCTTTGAACGTTTTTAACTAGGTGTTTATATGGAGAACACTATATGGCCACCAGATGCAAAATTTCAGCAAAAAGAATCCCTGTGCTATTGTTTATGGAAAACTCCAGTTATTTAACACGTTGCGGCCTCATTATAATAAGCTGCTAAGCAATTCAGCACTTTATGACCCTGACAGAGCTGAGATAAATCCTTCCTGTGATTCCCCTGAATGTAGATACAGTGCTCCAGGTTCTGCTCACTCCGCTCAATGCTTTGATTTAATTGGTATGGCTTTCACGCATCATTCCCGAGAAAAAGGGGGTCAATTATCGTAAATCCTCAAGTTATCACACAACCCAAGTCATATTTCCTATTAATGTGGCCAAATTGAATCCGTTTAGTGACTTAATTACTGCTGGTGGAGGATTTTCATTATTCACCCGCATAAATACTCTAAATAAGGTTTATTATCCTCAGATAAAGTCATTTTTTCCAACCAGCTCAGTCATTTGTACTTCATTACGAAACATGTATATCTTGCAGTTTTATAGAGGTAAATACTGGACTGGAGAAAGGCAACATGTCTGCAATAAATCCAAGTAAACTTAATTTATTTGGTTAATTCATAGACAATGTACTTATTTTTCAGATGCTTACTTATCTAAGGCATTATACACAACCATATTATAGACCTGTGTTGGATGTATTCATAATATCTAATGCAGTACACATATATAGGGATAGACCTATACTGCGTCTTCATCCCCCTTGAGTTTTTTATAGATATACACCCCATTGCTTTTAGAGAATAATTTGATGCCTAACATCAACCAGCAATATATAGAGTACCTATGAGTCCAGTGAAGGGAATGTGCATGAGCCAAATTATATAATGCTTCCCATCAGGCACAAGTAAGGAACATTAAACCCCCTTTGTTTTCAGAAGTTTCAACAATTTTCTAATGAGCCACAAGTATCTTGTATGTTCTCCTTTTTGGCAGGGGTGAACCTAACCCCTCTGCTGCTTGATATGAACTATAGAAAGACACCCTCCCCCATTTGCAAATGAAAAAAAATTCTCTTATTTGGCCCCCACATAGTGTAACACCCCCTTTTATTTTTATTTTGACCCCCACACAATATACAAGCCCCTTTTTTGACCCTTTTTGTAACCCCAATGGTATATGACCCTGCTTTTTATGCATCCCCAATAGTGTATGACCCCTTTCTTATGGCACCCCCACAGCATATGATCCCTTCCTTATGACCCTCCACAGTATATGAAGAGGAATCTGGCCTGGACATGATGGATAGGTGAGTAAAATAATAATACAATTAAGTACCTAACCCCAGTTTATTCTATGAGACGAGCTGAGGTCCCTGCCTTTTGGTGCCAAGACATTATTTTTATTTATTTTTAGAGCACCATTAGTTCTACAGTGCTGTATATTTGAGGGTTTACATACAATACACAAAATACATAAAACAATTAGGCCCTGGCCCACAAGGGCTTACGATCTATGAAGAAAGATGGATAGAGACAGTAGGTGAGTGTAGAAACTGCCTGAAGAGGTGAGTCTTTAGGGTCCTCTTGAAGCATGTTATTATGGCTGACAGTCTTATGAGTTGTGGTAGCAAGTTTCACAGTATGGGTATGCATGGGAGAAGTCTTGGGGGAAGTTGCATGAAAGGCAGATAGGAGCAGAGTGGAGAAAGAGGTCTTGAACGTATTGGAGGTTACATGTGGGTAGGTAGCAGGAGGTTAGGTAAGAAATGTATGGAGGGGACAAGTTGTAGAGGACACTGTTGTCAACATTAACATTTTAAGTTCTATTCGTAGTGATTGGAAGACGGGAGAGGATTAAAAGTTGGGAGAGAGGTGGATTAAGTGAGTGACAGAATTTATGGTAGACTGGGCAAGAACATTTGTTGGTAGGCTGTGGAAAAGCATGTTACAGTAGTTGAAGTGGGAAATTATAAGGGTGTGGACTTATATTTGTAGTTTCAGGGGTGGGTGAGGAAGGAAGAGATTTGATGAATGTTCTTGAGTTGGAGGCAGCAAGAAGTGTTGAGAGCTTGGATGTGAGGCTCGAAAGATAAGGTAGAATCAAAAGATACCCCTAAGCAGTGGACTTGTGGTACTGGGGTAAGTGTGGCATCCTTAACTTTGATGGATGAATCAGGTAGGGGGGTTTGCAAGGTGGGGAAAGATGATGAACTCAGTTTTTTCCATGTTGAGTTTGAGTGGGAAGAGAGGAAGGAGGATATGACTGCTAGACACTCTGGAACTCTGGACAACAGAGTGGTAATGTCTGTGAGCTATTGTATATGTGATAATCATTAGCGTAACAGTGGTACTGAAAACAATTGCATTCTATGAGTTGGCCAAGGCTGAGGGTGCATATGGAGAACAGGAGGGGTAATAGGACTGAGTCTTGAGGGACATCTAAAGTGGACACGGGGGGGAGGTGGTGAATGAGTGAATGGGAGAAGCTGAATATGTAGTTCATGAGGTATGAAGAGATCCAGGAGGCCAAGTCTGTGATGTCAAGGGTTGAGAGGGTTTGTTACAAGAGGGAGTGGTGAACTGTATCGAAGGCAGATGAAAGATCTGAAGGATGAGAGCAGACTAATGCCGTTTGGCTTTGGCAGTTGTTAGGTTGCTTGTGACTTGGATTACGGTGCTTTCTGTGCAGTGAGGGTGTCAAAAACTTGATTGTAATCTGTCAAATATTAAAGAGGTAATAGTGGGTGTGTTGCTCAAGGAGTTTTGAGATATATAGAAGCAGTGAGATGGGGCGATAATTGGCTGGAGAGAAAGGGTTGAGGGATAGTTTCTTAAGGGTGGTGTGAAAGTAATGTGTTTAAAGACAAATAGGAAAGGTACCACTGGCTAGAAATATGTTGAAGAAGTGGGTGAGAGAAGGACCTACCAAGTTGCACAAACACATCATCTCTACACTACACTACATTCTACTGCACTTTAAAATAAGGTTAAAGTTACTGTTTAGCAATCAGAGGAATAACTACAGGTTTATCAAAGGGGGAAAACATGTCCAAGTTGACCCTCAATTGAACTGATGTGATCACTATACATTGACAATATGGTCAATAATGGTAAATAGTAGATACCGCCTAACTAAAGGTCTGTGAAGACCAATTAGGTGAATAAATGCAGCATCCCAGCAGGAGCTGCTAAACGTTTTGTGTTTGTCATTGGCACCTGCAGGTTGTCTTGTCTGTCTTGTCTTTTATATGCCTATGGTAAATGCAAAATGTCTGCCATTTCTGTGTGAAAATGCACTTTACTACAACTTGATAAATGCTTGACTACCTCTTGATAAATCACAGGCCACTGGGCAGGTTTGAAGAAAGGGTTTATATTCTCTGGTAGCTGTTGCCAAGGTTAGTCCAGGATTAGCTCAAGTCCAAGTTCAGGATTAGTCCAGATTCAGATGCACATCCAAGTCCAGGGCCGGCCGTATGTCTGAATGCAGACTACCAGTTAACTTCACTGGCAGAGGCGTTAGTGTGGTTCAAGCTGCCAAGGGTCAGCAACACAAAAAGACTCCTTAAACAACCAGCAGTTACAAAGGAAATAGATAGTTTAAATAGGCTAACTCAGAGACCAAACCTACTGGCAGCACCACAGGCTGGAACAGAGACCACTGCTCCAAGCCCTAGTGTAGAGCTGACAGTTCAGGAATTACTGGTCCTTACTAACAGTGCCCAGATAGACAGAGGTATCCCCACACAGAAGCCTAGTCTGGCAACCTGCCTGAATACTGAAGACCAGCCCTGAACTACTGTCATTAACCAATTTCCAGTCAAAGTGTGAGCACCCAGCGGGCGTCAGCTCACACCATATAACGGCAAGTCCCCGCCCAACAGGGCGGTGGCCATGACTTCACCGGTCATGCTCAGTATGGACAAAACGGGACTTAGCCTCTGAGCGGCTCCAAAAAGTCCGAGCACGCTCAGTAGGGGGAAAATGGGACTTAGCCTCTGAGCAGCTCCAAAATGTCTGAGCATGCTCAGTAGGGAAAAAACTGGACTTAGACTCCAGTCGCTCACTGCATGAGGCCGAGGGCAAGAGTCAGATTGACCCGCAGGTGGCGCTGTGTGCCGGGACGGAAACCTGCGAAATCCGATCCTAACAGTACCGCACCAGTCGTAGCAGGTGACACAGCCCGTGCCGTCTTGATCCATACTCTCTGATCTCCTTCACCGGGTTGCTGCATATAGTAGTGACTTACAGGTGATGTCTCTGACTGTAATCATTCACAGACTTCTGTCTCTAAAGTTTGTAACACATACATCTTTGGTTCCTCACTTTTCCAGGCAATCCAACTAACATTGTTCTCACTAAAGATGAGCGATCCTCAGAAGATTTGTTTAAGATAAGATAAAATAATCTTTTAATAGTTCCCCCATGGGAGAATTCAGTGTGTTAGAGCAGTATAGATATAATACAATAATAGTACCAGAAAAACTCAGCTCAGAAAGCTCAGAATAGAACACAAAAAGAAAGTAGAGCCATAACAAAGAAAAACTTCAGGATCATTTAGTTCTCTGTGCAAAGTGATCTTCGCTTAGCCTGGTGTTGATTATACAGCCTGACCACGATTGGGAGGAAGAACCTCCAATAGCACTCCTTCTCACACTTGGGGTGAAGCAGTAGGTTTGCTTCAGTCCAAACTTATTCTGATAGAACCCGAATTACTCTTGGGTATCTTCAGACCCTGGAGTATTATAGCTGGAGAGGTTACAGAAATAAAAAAAAACATTTATACTCACCTTCTATTAACTCTTTTGGGCTTTCTTAACGTGCCTGATGCTCTGTGTCTTCTGTTCCTGGTGCACTTCAGTAGTGACCAAATTCAAATTGCCAAATTATAGCAGTTCAATACCTCTAACACCAGAGACATATGTGCTATAATATACTGTATCACCACTGTGCCACAGTACAGGGATGATTCATAGCAGGGCCACTACCACTAGCACCAGTAACAGATCCACAATAATTTACTGTATCCCTGTACTGTAAGATCAATGGGTCACAGTACAAGGATAGGTAGCTCGGCAGCAGCAATGGTGCGGGCCCAACCAGAGACAGGGAAACAAAATCTGTAGCAAACAAGTTTATTTATAAAAACAGCAAAATAAATAAACTTTCACTTCAGGAACAAAATGAGTAACATAAAATACAGGCTTAACTTCAGGCAAAAGAATATAAAATAAAAACCCTACTCATCTGAGTACTAACTAAACAATAAAGTACTAACTGTACGTTTGGCTTACTACCAACCACATGAGTAAACAAAAACAGCACAATATAGTCTCAGCAGACTCTCTGTGTGTCAGGACAGACCCAGGCACCTCCTCTCGCTTCCAGGATCTGCCCTGAAGTGCAGGCTCTGCAGCTGTTTATGGCCTAGGAATGAGCCTATGACTCACACCTAGGCTGAGGCCTACTCAAGACCCACCCTGAACCACACATAGGTCATAAACCTGGGGGAGATATATCAGGACTCCAGCACTCTGCCTTCTCACAATATACATAAAATAACGTAGGTCAGCACTCCTATCGAGGTGAAGAAAAAAGTGTACATTTATTTGCTCATGCGCATTGTCCCAGTTCAAGCAGGGCCATTGTCAAATGAGGACTAAAAGATTTTGTGCTTAGGCTAATAAATATATGCTTTTTTCCCTCATTCCCTCAAATCTATAACTTTGAGATAAAGACCATAATAGTGCAGTGGGTATTGGGAAAGGGTTAAAAAAGTCAGGTTTATAATCAGTTGCCATTTTTCCTGTAGGATTACCTGCCGAACAAATGAATGACTGTAATAAAGCTCAAACTGGCCCACAGGTAAACAGGCAAAATCCTGGCAGTGTATTCACTTTATTTCATCCAGATACTCATCATAATGCTATCAGCATAGGTGTCTTTGCTACGACCCTTTCATGATGAGCTGATACAATATTTTTCAGGAAATAAAGTTTCCAAGTTGCAAATGTATTTCAGGGTGCCAGTAACAATAAATGGCCATCCATACATGCTGGAATCCTCCTGATGCCTCCTAATGGTGCACATGAAAAGGTTTGTCTATAGCAGATAACTCCTTTAATGGAGACCACATAATTATACAGCCATTAACGCAAATTAACACATTTAACATTTATACACTGTAATTTATGGCTCTCCTTTTGATCCCAGAGAATTCAGGCAGCATATGGCCAAAGAACAGATTATTCAATGACAGGACAAGGAGACAAAGCTCCAGAACCCAAGCCCCGGACTCAGGTTTTATATTACACAATACGAGGACCACTAATGACCTTACATTTTTAACTCTGTTTCCTTCTACAAATTCTTCTCTCATTTGCTAAGCATTATCATTAAAAGGATAAGTATTGTCATTAAAAGTATAAAAGCAAATTTAAGGCATAATCACAGAAAGTAATTATAAAGGGGATGGCGAATACTAAAATATACACCACAATTAATATGTAAATGGTAGAGACACTTCTGTATATGTCAGCTGGAGCCTTTATTAGAATCCATAATTAGGCATTTGGGGAATATTATATATGGGGGTTCAGGGCGAGCAAGAATAAGCTATGACCTTTCCAACTCCAACTAATCAGTTGTGATGGCTGAATTTTTCTCTACAAGTGCGGCACATGGAGAATGTCCTTATGGCTGAATGTAAAGGGTGAACAGTGCTGGGAATTATTCATTTGTAACAAGGGCCTATTAAACCGAGAGCAGAGATAAAAAAAATATCTAATTGAAAAAGTAAAACATGTGCATCATAACTTTACTTCTATTGTATTCAGACGATTTAAAATACATTTATATACTGTTGATTATATAGTGCCAACATATTCCACAGCACTCTACAAGTACTGTCATCCAACCAGCCCCTCTCCCCAAATGGGGTTTATAATCTACGTATGAGATATTATCTTAAAATACAGTCAAGCACCTATTAAAGAATGAATAGAGCTGGATTTGGAGGTAGTAAAAGGTTCTGTGTATATAGGGTGCGCATTGCATGATTGTGCATTGGAGGTGGTTAAGTTGTTGACTTGTTTTTAGGAATTTGAACTCGAAGTTGAGATGACCTTTGTGTTGGTAAGTTAAAGGGGTATTCTTGGTTACACATGGCCAAGATGGTTATATGCGGCTCCTTCTATCGACCATTTGGTTGGTGGTTATGGAAACTAGCATTTGTGGCTGTACTATATTGTTTCCGGAAATCCCATAAAAGTAAATAGGAGTTATGGAAACAGTGTAGCACAGCGAGCTTTACTGTTTCCATTACTGTGCGAGTTATGCAAAAAGAATAACTCACTATGCTAACTCCTATATTCATCCATGTAACCCTTGTGTTCATCTATCCATAACTTCCAACTACTTCAGGACGCCTGAGCTGTAAAGCACTGAGATGGAAATAACCCTATAAATGACACTTAAAGGGGAGGACCACTGCCTGTCCTGGTCTCTGCGCCACCATCCGCTCGCACACTGTGGCACAGGAGATGTATCCAGTTTGGTTCTTTGCTTCATGTTTTTTGTTGCACTGTGTGAACACTGCTCTATCTCAGTAATTGAATTTCCACCACATCCATCTCCTGCACCTTGTTTCCCTCTATTCATCAAATGGTTAATTCTAGTCTTTCCTGTGTGATTGATAGCCTTTCTTCCAATCAAGCCTAGGGCGAGTCTTGGGCTTCCCATATACTAGAGTTCACCCTCATAGACTTGCTGGCTACTGAGACTCTATCCTTAAACCTTGTCCCTACGAAGCTCCTCTGTCTACTACTATTGTATTACTGAATTCTGGCTTACTCTTTGACTTTTCTCTTGGATTTTTGATTCTGTACTGCATTGCTCGACTTTTAACAGACCCTTGGCTAGCTGACCTCCCTTTGTTGTTGTTTGCCTTGTCTACATTCTGTGTGTCATATATATAGGAAGGGCTTTGTCGACCAGTTGTCGCCTATTGCTTAGGATAGGACCCGCAATCAGGAAAGAACAGAGGGGGGTTTCAGCTTAGGGCTCCCTGTAAATTGTGCCCCTCCCCACAGTGTTCACCAACAGCTACTGGGGAATTGCTGTTCTGTTCTACTCACTTTAAAAATGGGCACAGGGTACCATAAGCAATTACCAATGTTATAAGCACCATTATCCCCTGCTGAGCAGTACTGCCTCTTTGTATAGTACAGCATGCTGGCCTCTTCACACAGCACTCTATTCACAATATCATCCTCACTGACTAACATTGCTCATGGCCATGTGTATACATGGTGTTATTTAACAGACTCCCTGATGGACAGATCTGGTCAATCGCCCCTTCATGAGCATTTGGAGCTATTAGCACCAGAGAACTATATAAATATGCATGTAGCATACAAGATGCTGGAGTTACTCAGCTACAACAACATAATAAGTATATATAAGTTCACATAGTGATCTTTCCTGCCCATGTTTAAAAGGTAGAGCTCTACGTTTAAGCCTAAGTGGTAACTACTGCAAGGACAGTTATTGTATTGCCATTTTCTGGTATAATATTTTTACCTTTATGTCTAAAGAGCTTATTTTACATTTCCAAAATTTGCTTAACTTTTTTTTACATTTTGTTTTTTAGCCCCATTAGAGGACATGAACCAGCAATCATCCGATCGCTTGTTCAGTGTTATTGTAACATCTCTGCCTGTTTGGGTCTCTGCGCCACCCTCTGCTCGCATGCTGCGGCGCAGGAGGCATGTGCAGGTTGATAATTTACTTAAAGTTTTTAGTTGCACTGTGTGAACGCGGCTCTAGTTCTGTGATTGTATTTGCACCACACCCGTCTTCTGCCCTTGTTGCCTCTGTCCTTTAAGTGGTTAAATTTTGTCTTGCCCTGTGATTGACAGCCTGCCTTCCTGTCAGGTTCAGGGCAGGTTCTTCCTTCCCTATTTAGTCTTGGCTCTTATTCACACCAGTGCTTGCTATTGCCTTGTGCGTACTTGCTCTTTGCTGTCACTGTTTTTGCTTGCATTCTAATCCTTGACCTTTGGCTTTCCCTGCTGACTATTCTTTGGACTCCGATTTGGCACTGCATCGCTTGACTGTTACTGACCCATGGGTAGCTGACCTCCCTTTGTTGTTGTACTTCTTGTCTGCATTTTGTGTCTCACATTTACAGGAAGGGATCGTCTTTGATTTGCTGCCTATTACGTAGGATAAGGCCTGGCAATAGGAAGGGACAGTTGGGGGCTTCAGCTTAGGTCTCACTGTCTCTTGTGTCCCATCCCAGGATTCAATAGCTACTGGGAAATTGCTGTCCTAGCAATTCCCTAACAGTTATACACTCCATTACTGAAGTATATGTATAGGCTGGCAGCCCTAACCCCAGGGGAGATTCACTGATCAGACCCTGGGCTGCCATATGAACCATTCCTCATTGGTAAGTCCTGTTTCTTTCAGCTATCAGCTTTGGATATTATAGTAAAAAATGTAAATGGCCTGCTTGCTTTCACCCTTTAAATCTAGATATACAGGGTGAAATTTCTAGTACTGTATGTCACGAGGTGTAAGCGATTTCTCATGTATTATTAGTAGCCTATCGTTTAATGACAGTGATTTGCACATATCATGCACAGTATGTGTCCCAATTCACACATTATCATAGTCTATTGAGCATTCATCCAACCAGAGCAAAAATGGACAGGGATTTTTCAGGGGGTATTTAAAGAAATATACAAATCATATAATACCGGCTATAATCAAATTAGAGGAGATTAACGTCCATCAAACGTCTCTCCAATTATGCAGACAGGCTACAATTTATATTCAATACTATAATCCCCAAGCCTACGCACTGAAAAATAGAATATTCTTATATATACGTTGACAATATATTATTAACTTTACTGAAATCTAAAAAAAAGCTCATTTTGACCTTGAAATATTGTTTATCCTATATTGATTTTGAGCTATATGAGGTTTTATTCTCCATTCACCTACAAAAATAATATAAGAATTCTGCTTGTTTGCCAATACAAGAATGCAACTGGATGAGAAAGCTAAGCAGATTTACTTTTTGTCGAGAGGGTAAATTGAGAAATTGTTCAGGGCTCCCATTCCCAAAGGAGCCCCATGCCAGGGCAATCCCCCAATGGAGGAAGACTGTTTTGGGGCCACTTGATCAAGAGGCAACAACAGGAGCTGACAGCCTGCTAGTGCAGCATTAAGGGTACATTTAGATGGTGCGGTCAAGAAATGGTCACGATACAGCTGTGATGTGTCTGTGAAACAGCCTTGATGTGGATAACAGTGGGAAGCCATGCCAAATGCTACAGTATTCCATTAAAGACTAGGTCTTCAGAATCTAACACCCAGAACCTGCGCAGATCTGTTGTCCTGGAAACTGCTGCAGTGGACGGGGAGCGCTTGCAGTCTGTTTTAGCAGACGGGCTCTCTGTCATTCGGGAGCTCTGGTGGACCCAAATGATGGAGAGCCTAGCGTAAGTGTGAACCTAGCCTGAACTGAACTCATATCATAGCGAGAAATGAAAATCAGTGAGTTCCTGAACAGCTGAAGCAATACTCTACTGAAGTGGATGGCCCGCACATGATCTGTTTTTCCTGAAGGTGACTCAGTCATGTGAAAGTGCCCTCATGGTCAGTTCATACAGCAGAAAATGAAGAGGAAATTCCTAGCTTTGAATGGATGTCAATGTAGTCCATTAGTATTCCATCATGGCATCCTGTTCCTGATAATGCCCGGATGAATGGGCCTAATCAGGAGGGAGTGTCGAGCTGCGGACTCTGCTATAGTAGAAATCCGCATGCAATTCTTCAGTAATAAAGTGCTGAAGTCAGTTATTGCAGAAAAGCTTTCCTGTTGCAGATTTCCTGCTTTTTTTTTAGCCAAAGCCCGGACTGTATACAGCAGAAAGAAGTATTAGAGCTTCCAATTGTTATTGAAGCCATTGTTCCCATTGTTATTGAATGGGAATTAGATAAAAAATCACTGCAAAATCTGGAACAAGGAACTCAGCATTTCTGCTATGTCTGGCCTCCACCTAGGTGATCACAATCAGAAATTAGCTAATAAAAACATATGTTTGTGGGGTGGGGTGAAGAGTCCATTCTAATTTTTGTTTTAAAAACCTTATGATGTCTATGTATGATTCCCTACTGTTCCCTACCTTGGCACTATGCACCTGGCATCTGGAGCAAAATTTCAGCCCAGTGCTTTGAAACTCGAGGAGAGAAAGTTCAACTGTATTCATGAAAACTCTATGGTCACTGCATGGAGGTAATTTTGGACTTTATATGGTGTTTTTTTTTATTCAGTATTCCATAACAGTTATGGTAATAGCATTTAGTCACTGTGATGGCAATAATAGTGGTCATAGCTTGGCGGTATCATCTTGGCCCTGTACATTGGTGTCATTGGTCTTTGTTTAGGGCATTTTGTTACATGACTGAGCTAATATTCAACCACTGTTTGGATGCAATATTCCGCCGCAGTTTAGTAATACTATTAGGGCTGCATCTGTCATGCCTCCAGTAGGCGATCACAGAGTGTCTGGGGGAAAGAACACCACCTAGAGGGCAGGTGCAAAGAGTGAGTGCCAAGCTGAACTACTGAACTAACAAATTATAAAGCCCCATGAGTGGTCCCCATATAGTTTAATGCCCCTTACTGGCCCTCACACAGTCTAATGTCTCCTTAGTAGCCTAATACAATATAATGCTCCTCAGTGGCCCATCACACAGTCAAATGCTCCTGCAGTGGCCCCAAATAAAATAATGGTCCATCACACATTAACCTGTTCCCTCAGTGGCCCCTCAGACATTATATTATAATTTCCCCATCCAGTTGTCTTCACAGTATAAAGTTCCTCTCCTGGTTCGTCCATAGTATAATGTCCCCTTCCAATTGACCCACAGTTTCATATCCCCCTCCTGTTTCATGTCCCATTCCCACAGTTTACAGTAATAGTGCCCGCCACATAGGTAATATTTTTACATATGTAGGGGTCACTATTAGGACATTATTACTGTAATAGCGCCCCCCAGTTAATAACATTATTTGTGATGTGGGGGGCTATTACCTGTGTGTGAAGAGTAATATTATGCCACTATTACAGTAATATTGCCCCTCAAAAGTAATAGTGTTACTTATGTAGAGGGTCACTCTTAGGACACTATTACTGTAATAGTGCCCCCCTACAGTTCATAGCATTACTAGTGTGTGGGGAACTATTACCTGTGAGGGGTGCTATTATGGCACCAGAAGAGTAAACAAACTGATGTTAAGCAAGCTGTCCAGCTCACTTGATATGGATGTACAGAAGTGTAGGAAGCAATGAAACGACAAATATTAGAATGGAAAGTCCAGCATCTATCAAAATTGGTATCTATATTTTGATGTCTATAAAATACACAGGAACATGTGAAGCACCATCCCTAATGTGTTTCAAGTTTTAGTAGCACAAAAATCAGCCTCAGTACATGGAGACCTCCTCCAACAGGTGCTCACCTACGTCCGGCACAACTACCTCCTGCACCAGACACACACTGACAGTAGCAGTAGCCAGGTCCACCGATTCCATACACTAACGGGGCTTTTGGCGGGTTTGTACATTCTGGGCAGTATGTACCATGTCCACCCATGGAGGCAGCATTAGTTTGTGATCATTGAAATTCACCACATGCAACCACATACAACCTCCTTGTATGGCATACAGCATATGTCCAACTGCTACTCTCTCTCTCTGTCCAGTATTGATTCTAAAAATCACCCCAGCTCCCTGTAGACTCATGCTGGTACCCATTGGAAAATGCACCAGCACCCCAAGGCTGGTGGGCAACGTCATAGGTATTCCTTCACTGCTTCTGCTTTCTCAGGCAGCTCCAACGTAAAGTGAACAATTAAACAACAACTCACAACACGAAGAGGTCTAAAAAAACAGCAGGAACATATACAGAATAGAGATGAGCGAGTAGTACTCGATTGAGTAGGTATTCGATCGAATACTACGGTATTCAAAATACTCGTACTCTATCGAGTACTACAAGCTGTTCAAAGTTGAGATTCGATGCAGAACCAGCGTTGATAGGCAGAATGCTATACATTGCCAATCAATGCTGGTTCCTCTCTTACCTTTAGAAGTCTTTTCCCTGCGCAGCTTCCCCGCGTCCTCTTCCGGCACTGAACTCACTCTGCCAGGCATCGGGCCTGGGCAGAGCCGACTGCGCATGCCCGCTTGTAGTGCAGGCATGCGCAGCCCGATGCCTAGCAGAGTGAATTCAAGGCCGGAAGAGGACGCGGGGACGCTGTTCAGGGAGAAGAATCCAGCCCGACCCTCACTCATGGACTTGGAAAGTAGAATTTGATCGAATGTTGCGTACCCCTGAAACGAGCATTTCCCCCCATAGACTATTATGGGGTTCGAAACCCGTTCGATCAGTCGAACAGTGTGCGGCTGTTCGAATCGGATTTCGAACCCCGAACATTTTAGTGTTCGCTCATCCCAAATAAAGAATAATAATTACTTAATATACAAATAATTACATTAATTTGCTGATACAGGACAACCTTTTAAGAAATAGACTGTAGTGAAAAATGGTTGTTTCTAAAGTCATTACCAAATGGGTTTATATTCTACCCTTTGGGCTCATTGTTGTGTCAGAGCTTTGACCAGCTGGGGAATTGTATGGTGAACCATTCTGTCCTTTAAATATTTCACATTTTGTTTTGCTAAAAGGTTCTGTATTCATAGATGTTATATAACATAAGGTAAAATACTAGAGAAAGAGCAATTGGAAAACGGTTAATGCAGGATGTTGGCTTTCAGATGTCTCGGTAAGCTCTATCAGAACCTGCGCTTTTACCGTTAAGATTTCATAAGCCAGACAGGCAGCTAGACACAAGTACTAAAGAAAAGCAGAAAAAGGGACATTCATCGAGCAGCCAGGAGTCTTTTTTTTACTACAAAGTCCTTGTACTTCAATCATTGTCATTTTTCCCTGAATGTGGTTTTTTAAATTGCTTCATTTTAACCTCATATTGAGTGTGTTAAATGGCCTCTCTAGGACTGTTTCCCGACAAAACAATGAACCAATCATTTTTGTAAAATTCTGGAGCCCTGATGGTCACATGCCTTGTTTTAGTGAAAAATGGCCCGTTGTCTTGAGCAATCCTCTCCTCTCTTTGTCTCCTTTCAATATTCTCAGAGCTAATGAAATATTTGTATGACATTTATCACTTAATTGCAGTGATAATTAAAGATGAACTGCCTAGATTCCAACTTTTTAAAGTCTGGCCCATGGCAAATCCTTACTGTGTTTACTGAATCACTTGACAATTGTGTGCATCAGAAGAAGACAGTCTTTTCTTAGGAGAAAATGCAGAGTTGGACACAGAAGCCTTTTAGGCTGTTAGCGCCAGTTAGAAAGGAATTTTGGGTCACTTTATCATGTCGCCTTTCACTCACAAATGTGCATTTCACTGAGCAGATGGAAAGTGTAACTTAATTGAAAGCTTGCTGTGCACAGTTTGTGGTGCTGAGAACATGGAAGGCAAGTCATGTGTATCAATTTGTTACAATGATGTGCTATGTTATGTAATAGCCAGGAAGCCATCAGGCTCATTTAAAGACCATCACACAGAGCACTGACTTCTCTCTACTTGGACACCGGCACATTGTAGATAGCATATATCTGGATAGCATATATTTGTATCTGGTCAATCAATAATGGTAATTCTAGGCACCCAAGTTCCTCATGTGCATAGCATTAAGAAGTTGGCCAAGTATGATCTTCTGTATGTTGAAGAGTAAGGAATAAATTTAGGTTTGTATACAGTAATGGTAGCTGCACACAAGTGAGTTTCACCCATGAAACTTGGTCCATGTGTTGCCAGATTTACCGGCTTGAACTTCATGCTGGGAGCGAGACTCCTAGCAGTATAGATATCTATGATGGTAGGAGTTCCTACCTCCCAGCGACATACTGTCCTGTATCAATTATAGTATGGGACAGTATGTCGCTGGGAGGCAGGGACTCCGAGCATCATAGATAACTATACTGCTAGGAGTCTCAATCCCAGCATAAAGTTCAAGCCGGTAAATCTGGCTAACACATGGACCAAGTTTCACAGGTGAAACTCAGTCGTGTGCATGTACCCTTACAAAGAGGGCAAGAGAGATCTATATCCAAGCCTAGTTAGAAAGCATTGGCCAGGCATGATGAGTTTGAAGAAATGACCACAGTAATGATAGAGAAAAGACAGTAAAAGAGGTAGGGGCAATATGGTGGCTCAGTGGTTAGCACTGCAGCCTTGCAGCGCTGGAGTCCTAGGTTTGAATCCCGCCAGGAGCAACATCTGCAAGGAGTTTGTATGTTCTCCCCGTGTTTGCATGGATTTCCTCCCATTCTACAAAGACATACTGATAGGACAAAAAAAATGTACATTGTGATCCCTATATGGTGCTCACAATATACATAAAAAAAGGACCATGGGAAGAATATGCAAATCTGTCTTCCATGATGTAATTAGGAAGTCAGCTGCAGTGTTGCAAACCAATAGAGGGCGCTCACTGGAATGTGCAAGCCTGTCTTCCCTGATGTAGTTAGGAAGACAGAACTCCAGTGAAATAACCCAATATTATGTTATTTCACTGGAGTTCTGTCTTCCTAACTGCATCAGGGAAGACAGGCTTGCACATTCCAGTGAGCGCCCTCTATTGGTTTGCAACACTGAGGCAACAGCAGCTGACTTCCTAATTACATCATGGAAGACAGATTTGCATATTCTTCCCATGGTCCTTTGCGAAGTGGAGTGCTAAAGGCTTAATAAGTCTCCACACACCTATATGGTGGTCTCTCCCTAAGAAGTGACAATATCCCCATAAAAAAAGACAGTAAAAGAGTAGAACAGAACAAACAAAGACAAAGAAGATGACTAAAGAGAAGATGTAGTAGATTTAATTATGAAGCATTTGATGGGAAGACGTCTCAAGCCACATCACTAATACCTTTTGTCTTACTTCTATCTATGTATGTGGTATTACTGCTAAAGCTGTTCTTGCCCTTTGTGCTACTTTTTATCTTAACAATGCATATAGTAATTAACCCCTGCATCCATATACAGCATAAATTGGGACGCAGATGCAGGAATCATGCAAGTGAGATTGTCCAAAGGGCATTGTCAGCAGAATTCTTGCAAGGCCAAGGTTGTCAGAGTGGATGTCACAGGTGTGAAGGTCAGAAAACAATCTGGAGTCAACATGGTTTAGCAACATAGCTAAAATAGCTAGCAGGGATGAGGTTAGATAAAATTCCAGGGTAAGAATGCACTTAGTAGATCAGTAATATTGAGACACCTTAGGCAGAACACTAGCAGACAAGGTATCTCAGATATCTTTCATATTGGGAGGGTACCTTATATAACCAAGGCAGGCTGGGATTAGCTAGGGACAGTTCATTTGGTGCACATGCTGGACCTTTAATAAGTATAGTGGAATGGTGTGTACGTCTACAGGCACAGAGAGCAGCTGCAGATAGGAGGACATCATGTGAATGGGAGTGGAGAGGAAGATGCAAAACCAAGCGAGTCAGGGGCCATGACTTCTAGGCGAAGCAGAGATACAGCTACCACAAGTTACCAGAGTAGTGGAATAATACAGGGATCAGAGTATAGTGAACAGATGAGCAAAGAGAAATAACTGAAGGAAAAGGTTGAATAAAAGAGATAGAGCAATAGGTAAAGTGGAGGAAAGCTTTTAGAAACAATCACTCAACAGTATAAATAAATAAGGCGAGCAAGAAAAATACTTTTCATTGACAGTTCATAGAGAAGGAACGAAACCTATACAAGCCCTGACACATTTATTTTAGTAACTACTTGTATTCTTCATCTAATGAAAATTCTAGGTTGTGATAGTCCTAATACTAATTCATCAATAAATTGACAAAGATAATGAGTTGGGGATGTGTCTATACTGTACACTGTGACTGTCCTGTCATTGTTACCTGTGCTAGGTGTCAGAAACAGGGGCCTTTGTGGTCATCTGTTCAGCAACTAAACTGTGAGTGACTGTAGCTGGCCAAATTCAAAGACTAAGTGCTAGCAGTAATGAAGATTCCTCACCACACAAGAAATGTTTGGTATAAGAATCTCTTTCTTAGTCTGAGCAGTGCACAGAGAGAGAGAAAGAGAGCTTTATTATGCATTAAGGTTTGTATATCCACATACAGGAAGTAAACAAACAGCAAGCTCTGATTGATTGGTCGAGGTATCCGCCTCCTGTGACAACAGCTCCGGGGCACCCCCTCCAGGAAGTGATGTAGCTTCTTGCCATGTGGTTTCTGTGATGTCATTTCCTGTGGGAGTGGCTTCTTGCCATTTTATTCTCCACATGGGTGAAGGCTACACTTGAGCACACCATAGAGGCCATCTTGTCATGATGTCTGGTACATTGTCAAAAGCCCATAACACACAGGAATGTCTTTGCAGCCTCGATCTTCAATCCCATGTGTGCATTTTATATATATATATATATATATATATATATATATATATATATATATATATCCTAATATACAGCTGTGGCTTAGCTCTGAACTCCATCCACCCCCAGCCACTAGATGTGTGAGGGCTGGGGGCTAATTGAATTTTATCTGTTCATGCTGCATCATGTCCCTTGTCTCCAACCAAATGGAGACGGCTGAAATCAGCTCGGGGAGGAATACTGTCTCCACAATAGATTACAAGATGCCAGCATGGATATATCATTTCTATGTCATCACGCTCCATAGAAATGAATGGATACACCTGGTACTTCCGCTTTGACGTCGGCCAGCCGCTTAACCCCCCCGCGTGCTGGCTACGTCTATTCATTTCTATGCGAGCATGCTGTTCGGATCGGCTGATCCGAACAGTACTCGCTCATCACTAATAACAATGTTTTTTGTGATCATATATTTACAACCTTCACATAGGCTGTGTAGGGGCACATTCTAATATCCATGAAACTCAATCTGTAACAAACTTTTAAGATAGAAAGATAGATAGATAGATAGATAGATAGATAGATAGATAGATAGATAGATAGACTATAGATAGATAGACTGTATTTATCCCCAAGCAGGAAATTATTGTGCTACGCATCACATATCACATTAAAAACAACATTATCCACATACTTAAGAAACACACATAAAACATTAGAATTAAGGTAACAAGAAAGAGTCTTGATTTCTTATAAGTTCTTCTCTAGGTAGCCATCAGTGAGGGTGAGAGTTTTTTATGTATCGTATTTGTATGTATGGCATGGCTCTGTCTCTCCTGGCCACATCTAGTTTAATGCTGTATTTAGGAATTCCTGTCTACTTTTTTATGAGAGACCCACAGTCTTTTTAGAGACATTTTAGATGACTGTATTTCATGCTATGCTTCCAGGACATTCAGTTCACCATGAGGTTAAACTATTAATAATTACTACTGTCTCCTAATCTAATAGGGGTTTATTTTATTTGTGTAAGGTACCAACCTGAAGCTTGTGGACAATTACACTGGCCAGAACACTTATGCCAGATAGGATGTGCCAGAAAACTGTTTTATTCATGTCAATGGTTGTTTGCTTGTTCATGTGATTTTTGTGTCGTAGATTACTGCTCATTATATTGTCTTCTGTTATTCTTTTACCCCTTTTATTCTCATAGATTTTCAATTCAACGAATTAATACCTGGATGAATGTATAGGTCTTGTCTTAGCTTTCATGAAAAGTTGAAAAATGTGCAGGGCAGTCTGTTGTATGACTGTATAAGCTCTCATACATGTTCTATCAGTTTTTCTGCTGCTAATAATCACATTATGGCTGCGCACATTTTGCATTTGTCTCTAAGACTGTAGGAATGTACAATAAGGAGAAGTTTTCCCCCTACCTCTATCCATTACTGATATTGTTCTGCCATTCTGTTAGGAGTAACTGTACAATAGTAGAGATGAGCGAACACTGTTCGATCAAATAGATATTAGATCGAATATCAGGCTGTTCGAGGTATTCAATTCCATTCTAATACCATGAGGCAAACACACTAAAAATTTGTATCCCCTCCCACCTTCCCTGGCACTTTTTTTGCACCAATAACTGCGCATGGGGAGTGGGACAGGAACTATGACAATGGAGGTATCGAAAAAAAATCGGAAAAAGTAATTGACTGGCTAAATGCATTCCTATGCCGAGATGTAGCAGTGCTGGCTTTGCGCTCAGCTCGGCTACTCCGGAGATGCAGCCAAGCTGAGCGCAAGGCCAGCACTGCTACACCGGAGAACCGCTGCTACACCGGAGAACCCTGCTGCACACTCAGCTCTGCTGCATCAGAGATGTGCTGAACCCTGCTGCACACTCAGCTCGCCTGCATCAGAAATGCGCTGAACCCTGCTGCACACTCAGCTCTGCTGCATCAGAGATGTAGCAGAGCTGAGTGTGTGCTGAACCTTGCTGCACACTCAGCTCTGTTGCATCAGAGATGTAATAAAGCTGAGTGTGTGCTGAATACTGCTACATCTCTGATGTAGCAGAGCTGAGTGGGAAGCAGGATTCAGCACATCGCTGATGCAGCAGAGCTGAGTGTGCAGCAGAGTTCAGTTGTTCTCCTGTGTAGCAGTGGTTCTCCGGTGTAGCAGTGCTGGCCATGCGCTCAGCTTGGCTGTATCTCCAGAGTAGTCAAGCTGAGCGCATGGCCAGCACTGCTACATCTCGGCATAGGAATGCATTGAACAACGTTGATTGGCCGAATGCCATACAGAGTACAGCATTCGGCCAATCAATGCTGGTTCTGCCGGAGGAGGTGGAGTCTAAGATCGGTCCACAGCAGTCTCCATTCTGGTCCGATCGTAGACTCCACCTCCTCACAGATGAGCCTCCGGCAGAACCAGCATTGATTGACTGAATGCTGTACTCTGTATGGCATTCGGCCAATCAACGCTGGTCAATGCATTCCTATGTGAAAAAGTCAGCTCGCACATATCGCAAGCTGACAGGGATCCCGACGTAATACAATGACTTGGGCGTGTTAGATGCCCCCAGACATGCTTCCCCTGCTGTCCCAGTTGCATTCCAGGGTGTTGGCATCATTTCCTGGGGTGTCATAGTGGACTTGGTGACTCTCCTGAGTTGAAGAGTGGGATCCCCTGAAACGAGCATTTTTTCCCCATAGACTATAATGGGGTTCGATATTCATTTGAATAGTCAAATATTGTGGGACTATTTGAAAAAAATATTGAATATCGAATATTTTACTGTTCACTCATCTCTATATAGAATAGCAGACAAATAACTGAAAAAAGTCCAAGTGATCATAATATGATTCAGAAACACTGGACTACAATTCACACACATACACACAGGCTGTGAGGAGAATCAACCCCCACATCTACATTCACTGTGTGAAAGGAGAAAAGAATCACTCATTCCACTCACTTTTGCTTATCTAATGTATCTATGGACAGACCTTGGCTTGCGGCAGGAAGTGAATTGGTAATTAGACAGAAAGGAGACACCTAGTGGCAGGAACCTTATGGAAGTTTTTTTAGAGAGAAAGTAGCCACATTTTTAATTAAAGTGCATTTCATTTTGGTCCAGAATCACATGATTAAATCACATATTAAATGAAATTAAGTTGTCGGAAAATTTACTGACCACTTAAGGTGATCTTTTATACATTAACACCACAAAAATCTCATTTTAGAGGATCCACCAGATCAATGTATTACATGATGGCCACTGAAATAAATGAACTATACCTTATTTCACCTACGGACATCTTGAAGGAAAATTGAACACATTCTACCAGGTCTCCAGAAAAAATCTCGAGTGATCCCCAAGACACAAAGAGCAAAGGTTTAAAAAAATAAGCTAAAATAATCACATTACCTTAGAATTTGGAGACAAATGAACTTCCAATCCCTTTATCTTTCTGTTCTGCTCACTGCTAAATACAATCCACATTTAATACTATGCAAATCACATTTCCAAAAACACGTAACACTTGTTTTATAAAAATCAAGTTAATCCGAAAATGTCAATTTCTAATGCTAAGCAGCCTGCCTTGTCATTTTTTTTTCTGTTGTGCCTATGGGGGAAAGACAGTAAAAACAGCAACATAGCGGAGCTGCTTAATGTAGTGCAGGGAGAGCTTATTGCGGGGGCAGTTTTTCATATTTGTAACAGATTAATATGTTAATTACTGTGAATATTTTTCAAAAAGATTAAGTCAAAGAAAAGTACAATAATTTATTTATTTCATGGCAGTTTTTCTATCTCGCCCCGATACAGTCCGTAAATTAGCCAGTGGAATACATAATGAGAGCAGAGACAGGAAGATTGCTAAAGCATTATACAAACTCTTGCGGCATATGAGAGATAATGTCTTTTATTTCAACTAAGCACATTATTAAATAGAGCCCTGGCTTTTCCAGTAACACCTGTTATTTTCTTACAAATTGTCTGCCAGGAAAAAAAAAGGAATGAAATGTGAAGCTATAAATGTATTATCATAAATCAAGTGTCCCTGAATTCAGCAATTATTGTCAGATTGAATGCCCTTCTATCTGGAAATCCAGGAGCCAAATAGCAGTTTTCTTTCAAATTTGTTTTTTATTCTTTGCATTTACATTTTTTCTGCTTATTTGTCATCATCACTGTTTTTGGATTTTTATTAAGAGTTTAAAGGGCATTTCTTTGGTAATATCAATTTTATAATTCTTTTTTTCATTTATTTCACATTGTGTAGGGCATATTAGTTAAAAGGAGTCCACCACAACCAAAATCGCTTCTCAATATGCTGTGTTAAGGGCTGTTAGTGATATAGTGAGCATATCTTTTTCATATCTTTGTGTCATTATGCTAAGTGCAATCTTACTGTTTTTCTCAGCTCCCCCCCCCCCCCATTCAATATAAAATATCACTCACTTTGCTGTTACTGTTTCCACAGCCACCAAAAATGCTGCGTTTTCCCTGCAGAGGACCTGTTAGGAGTAGGGCCAGAGCCTCTGCAATGCTGTGCAGAGGTTGCCGGCCCTCTCCTCTCTGTACTCCTGAGTTCTCTGCTTCCAAGTCTCAGGCCGCACTTATCTATGGGGGTTGCCGGTCTCCTCCTGAGCTGGACCAGGGACTTCCGGTTTATCTCCTGTATCTGATTGTCTTGTTTTTGACCTCTGCCTCCTGATTTTTTACTGTTCCTGCTCCTGTTTATGACCCCAGCTTGCCTTTAGACTTCTGCTCCCTGAACCCGATTTTGTGTCTGCTCTGCTCTCCTGTCACCAACTCGGCCTGCCTGAGCTTTCCTTTGGATTAACCTCAGTACTGCGCTGCCCTCACATTGACAACCCAGATTGGATGACTACACTTTTGCTCTCTGCTGTCACCTGCTGACCACTGCCAACCGCTACCTTCTGGTTTCTTGGATTCACATCGCTACTTTGAAGACCTGCTGCTAAGAGTTCCCAGTTTCTGGATCTGCTGTAGTTTGTGGTGTGCTGTGTGTCTGGCATTTTCCGCCCTGTACCGCTCTGCCTGGCAGTGACATCAAGTCCATCCCCACCATCTGGGGTTATGGTGAACACCACTGTGGGGTTAGAGCTGCAGCGGCCTGGGAGGTGCTGGACACTCAGTGCTGTGTTTACCATGTTTATCAGTGTGTCTGGTACTGGTTCGAACTATTGGCTCAGAACAGTATCTGCTATCCTAACAGGATTATAGCCTTAATTCATATAAAGAAGAGCTGCCCTGTGTACTAGGGTGTGGTCGCCTCTGCTGGAGCACCCATTTTACCTGTGGTTGCCACCCAGTGCCATCAACTAACATAAAGATTTACAGTTCCTATCGCAGCTATCGCAGCTACTATCGCAACCTCTACTCCTGGAAGCCTACCGACGAAGATGCAGCTGAGGATTTCTTGTCAGATATCATTAACACTCTTGATCCTACAGGTGCTGAGGCTCTGAATGCCCCTTTGATGGTGGATGAGGTGCTCTCGGACAAACTTCAGGGGCCAAGGTCAACTGAAGAAAGTCAGAAGTCATGCTATTCGGGGACTGCCAACTTTCTTCCTCTGCCCCCTTTCCATTTTCTGTTCAACCAGACTTGATCAAAATCCTGTGAGTCTGGTTTGGGAAGGAAGGCGCAGCCCTCAAGTCTTGGCAAGAACACTTTCCTAAAGTGAATCAATGGATTGGGCTGTGGAGCCTCAGACAGCTCTTTATCAAGGGCAAAACACTTATCCTGAGGAATGAAGTTCTGCCTATGCTACTTTACATTGCACAGGCTTGGCGCCCTCTTGCCACCGTTTCTAGGGCCATCACCAGGACTGTGTTTCATTTCATTTGTTGCTCCAAGATAGACAGAGTAAATTTGATCATCATGTACAATGCTCTTGAGGATTGCTTTTGTGTGTGATTGTGTCCACAGGACTTTAAAGACTGTTAACGGCGCAGCAGGCAGAGCGATGTCTCAGTTGTTCTTGCTTCCCCTCTGGAGAGGACATGGCTGAGACAAATGGGACAGCTCCATCCCTTACTACCGGACCGTCCCATGGTTTTATGGGGACGTCACCAGATTTGTAAGGGAACTCCAACTGGAGGGGCTCAAGCCTGATCTCTGGAAGCCAAAGACCATTCACTAGCTCATTTGAGCTAAGGATTTGATGGAGTCTGTTCCGCGTCTTACAGCAGATTCTACGAAGGTTATTTGCAAGAATGACTCTTCAAATTTCCTGACCCACGAGCACACGGATATGTTGTGAATGGCTATCCAAGGGGGTCTACCTCTCCAATCATTCATGCATGCCCGCAACTCAAGCAAGACAAGGTACTGCCCCGGGTATCTCCTCAGGGAGGAAACTGCTTACCATCTTTTCTGGGCATGTCCTTTTACTCAGGGCCTATTGGACGCCCTGGAACATGAACTTGAGGCGTCCGTGCCCAGGAGCAACCTTTTATACCAAACAGTATTTTATGGACTGTTTCCTGGAACCCACAGTGAGAGCAAGATTCTGAACGCCTGGCATATTATGAACTGTTTTAAGAATGCTATTGTGTTTGCCAGGAATAGACTTGTTTTGTGAAGAGAGTAGGTCTCCATCCGGGACTGTTGCACAGTCTGCAATGGTACTATTCCATCATGGATAGCCTGAATGGCGAATAGGAAGAAGAGGACTAATGCCCCTCTCCTTCCCCCTCTCTCCTCATGTGTGTTGTATTTCAATAAAACTTTGGGCACTGTGATTATCTCCCCATTTCCTATCCCCCTTCCCATCACATATTTGAATGTCTTTATTGTTATTTTTATATTAACAGGATATAAAGCTTACTCTATACTAGCATGTTGCATGATGTTGTATAGTGTTGGATGTTTTTTGTTCTTCTTGCTGTGTATCATTGTGTGCCATGGAGTATGAATGTGTTATGTATTATTGTGTATTTTAACTCAGTGTTGTGTGCTGCATTAGAGTACATCTGTATATACTTTGTTGACAACTGATTATGAATAAAGTTATTTTCAATCAAAAAAAGATTGACATTTCTTGATATGTGAAGACCATGTGTTCTTGAGCAGAGGTAATCATGCCCCGGGAATCAAACATTTTATCTAGATATGTTTAAAAGTTGATTTTCTCTGCAAAAGGATTGTGATTTGACAAAAAAAAGGTATATTTATGTACTAACATAGTTAGTCCAACCATGTTGATCAAGAGAAAGGCAAAAAAAAAAAAAAGTCAAAACTTCAGATATTTTTAATTTCACAAAAACCTCCTGTTCCCTTTTGGACTTGTACAAGTTATGAGAAAAATCAAACAAAGGAACATAATCCCACTGAGATCAAAAGTATAATTTATTGAATGATTAAAAAAATCACATATACAATAATAGCAAAAAAGGCATAATATGAAAACACCTAAACATATATAGACAAAAAGGGGGAACACATGAAGTTCTACTACGGGCAATGGGTATACTGGGCCAAAGCAATGTACAATGTATAATGTATAATGAAAATGCTGGAGTATGCACCTACTCAGGAGTAGTAAGATGGAGGGTGTATGTGACTCACTACCAAATCACATACACTCTCCATCCACAACCCGCTGCTCACAACATTTTGTTTGTATGCTTTTTAGTAATTGGTGGGCATATGCCAGTCATTATTACCAGATGGCTACTATGAATGCTGAGTTATCCAGGAGGACATTTTCTATTGGCCTGAAAGAAATTCTGCAAAAACTATAGCATTAAAGAAGAGAGGGAAAGGATATAAACTTAGAATGTCTGATCATCTGTATGGCATATATGAATCAAATATTACCTAAGCAGTTTCAGATGTGATGGAGAGGAGATAATTGTAATAAAACAGATGAAGAGAAATAGGACATATTTTATATTAAAGAAAAACAAAACAATATATGATATAGAAGTTGAAGACCTCGGTGGAGACCTTTATTTGTACACTGCCTCTGGAGGACACAGCTGATCCATACATTTCTTTTGCAGCCCATTGTCTTAAATAGGTGTCTTGTTAATTTTCCCTGTGACTGTGTTGCCAGATTGTTGCCAGGTTCTCCCACAAATCACACATCACAATTGATTATTGAAGGTCCCAGCAATGGTTATCTTATCTTTAAGGGACAGGACTGTATAAAGTGGACAACTTGTTATTTGTTCAGCTAGTTTGGGGGGCATTTTTCCAAATCTTCATGGAGGGAGTCTATTAGATATACTGTAGTTACATAGCTTAGAAAGGTTGAAAAAATGTAGGTCCATCGAGTTCAACCTATAACCCTACAGCAAAAAAACAAAACTAGCCAACACCACTAGGCCCAAGATTGGTGTTTCCATATAACCCCACATCATTGATCAGAAGGAGGCAATTATTTATAGGAAGTGGACACCAATTATACCATATTGGGGGTAAAATTCCTTCTTGATTCCAATTTTGACAATCAGAATATAACCCCGGATCAATCTAGCATCTCCAAAAATCTAGCAATTCAATAATTTATATAACAAGAGTATTTTAGGTTTGTTCACCATAGAGAAATCTCTACAACTGTCTCTAGATGAGTTGAATGAAGAACTAAGAGCAAAGGAAAAAGATAATACAATGCCAATGTTAAAAGATTGCTAGGACTTGCACAGTCTAGGCACACTTAGCATGGCAGGGAAGCAAGAACAAAGTCATAAACTAAAGAACTACAGAAGAAGCCAACAAAGTATTTAAAAAACCCTTAGCACATATTCCTGGATTGTAAGTAGGAAACAGCTTCAGGTCACATCTGGAGGCGCACTATTCAAAACCCAGCCTCCACGGCTTTTACCATCAGTCTACACCTTCTGTGCTGAAATAGCAACTTTTGAGAACACAGTATGATATATGAGACTTCACAGAGTGCATAAAATGGCCATTTTGAGTTTTGTGAAATACTACATCTACAGCTTACCCTTATTTACCAAAAGCTTGTGAATGAGACATCACTTTCTTCCCCAGTGAGCTGTTATTGGAAGCTGAAAGCCAATGGCTGTGGCTCCTCGGCCCATTATAATTTCCTATTCTTACCTATGAAGCTTTTAATCCATCACTGTCTTTAAGCACGTAACATTATAGGTGGTGTTGTACCTTATACCGAGCTCATAAGTGAATTTAATAAGTATAGAAAATCTGCTGAACTGCAAAATGCTGTTGAAAACTATAATCATGTATGCCAACAATGCGCTATTACGCATCTATTCCAACCAGAGCTTTCTTTGCTTTACAAAATTGACAAAGCATCCTTTTTCTCCTGTTGTAAGACTAAGACTCTACACAATCCAGTGTGCGCCTGCCGTAATTATGCAGGTTTCAGCGCTCGCCTATCTCAGTAGAGTATTGCTGTTGAATGCTTTCAAAGTACATCTATGAATATACAAAAGATGTGTAATTAAAAGAGAAAAAAAATTCTTATTGCTCCCAACTTCGGGGACATGTGATTCCACCGCTATCTCATTTCAAAGTCATTCTGCCAGACGTCGGTGAGAAAATTGAATGAAGTCTGTATTCCTCTGATATCTTTACACTTCAGCTACAGTCTCGAACATCCAATAAAGTTATATTGTCGAGACAGCAGAAGGAAAATCAACCAATATCCATTACTGAAGCTTCATTTGCCAACCTAAAATAGACAGATGCTAACCTCCCATTTTGTCTTATTTTGTCTAATTTTCATCACTGCCAGTTCCTTACATTACAGAGAGTGTCGGAGAGCAGGCAGGAGATTCTTTAAGAAGTATTGGAGACTCAATATAGATGTATAATACACAGGCCATCAGTAGGAGTTGCTAGAATATGGTGCTAGTTAACCCCACATCTCAGTGCATTACAGCATTATTACATATTTCATTATTACATATTGGCTCTGTATTGATTTTGTGTTATTGATATCTTTTCTCTATTCATTGGCAGAACTGAGTTCACAATTCTGCTGATAGTTCTTCGAAATTTACAAGGGTTTATCTTCACTATTGCATGGTGTTGCATGGTGTCTTCCATTGCTGTGGTGCTGTGCCTGTGGGATGGTATGGCCCTGACCCTTGGAACATAACCTGGTAGTAGAATTGCTGTTGGGCTGCTGGTTCACCTCCCCCCATGGGTGCTGTGTTGCAGTGGTGGAGGTTTCCATGTGGCATCACACCCAATAACGTAGGGACCCGCTATATAGAGGTTGCTGTAAAGTAGCTAGGAACCTTGTGTTCATTTTTGTAGAGTTTGCTGAGAAGCATAGACAAATGTATAACGTTGGGCTGTGCAGTCCATATCTTTCTGTATTTTTCTCTAAAATATTTGTGTATTTCTATGATGTTCTTAGGTATGTGACACAGCAGAAGAGACTTAGGCTAGGGTCACACCTGTATTCAGGTTTCTGTTCCCCAAGCGGACCCCCTTAACCACTTCCCGCCGATGGCATTTTTTGATTTTCGTTTTTCGTTTTTGACTCCCCTCCTTCTAAACCCCATAACTTTTTTATTTCTCCGCTCCCAGAGTCATATGAGGTCTTAATTTTTGCGGGACAATTTTTTCTTCATGATGCCACCATTAATTATTCTTTATAATGTACTGGGAAGCAGGAAAAAAATTCAGAATAGGGTGGATTTGAAGAAAAAATGCATTTCTGCGACTTTCTTACGGGCTTTGGTTTCACGGCGTTCACTGTGCCAAAATGACATGTCCCCTATATTCTGTGTTTCGGTATGGTTCCAGGGATACCAAATTTATATGGTTTTATTTACATTTTGACCCCTAAAAAAAATTCCAAAACGGTGTTAAAAAAATTTTTTTCTAAAAGTCGCCATATTCCGACGGCCGTAACTTTTTTATACATAGGTGTACGGGGATGCATAGGGCGTCTTTTTTTGCGGGGCCAGGTGTACTTTTTAGTTCTACCATTTTCGGGAAATGTTATTGCTTTGATCACTTTTTATTCAAATTTTTATCAGAATTAAAACAGTGAAAAAACGGCGGTTTGGCACTTTTGACTATTTTTCCCGCTACGGCGTTTACCGAACAGGAAAAATATTTTTATAGATTTGTAGAGCGGGCGATTTCGGACGCGGGGATACCTAACATGTATATGTTTCACAGTTTTTAACTACTTTTATATTTGTTCTAGGGAAAGGGGGGTGATTTGAACTTTTATATTTTTTTATATTTTTTTTTACTTTTTTTTTTATTTTTTTTTTTTGCATTTATTAGACCCCCTAGGGGTGTTGAACCCCAGGGGGTCTGATCACTAATGCAATGCATTACAATGCTAATGCATTGCAATGCATTGCAAAAAAATCATCATCTCTTTTGCAGGCTGTATACACCAGCCTGCAAAAGAGAGAATTTGCAGACCGGCTGGGAGCCTTTAACAAGGCTCCCAGCTGTCATGGCAACGTGACGTCGGCCCTGGAGCATGCTCCAGGAGCCGGCGATCCCTGCCAAAATGGCGGCGCCCATGCGTCGCCGGGAAAATGGCGCCTCCGGCGCCTTTGACAGCAGCGCCGGAGGGGTTAATGCCTCCGATCGGTCCGGGGACCGATCGGAGGCATTAGAGACGGTTGTCTACTGCTTAAAGCAGTAGACACCCGGCGGCTATGACGGCCGCCCGGCTCCCGGGCGGTCGCCATAGTTACAGACCCGACACGCGCCGTACTATTACGGCGCATGTCGGGAAGGGGTTAAAAAAGACCACTTAAAAAAGCACTTACCAAAAGAAACCCACGGTCCCCATAGACTATAATGGAGTCTGACGGGTTCTGCCCAGTTTGTGCCCAAAAAAGGGCAAAAAATGTGGAGAGAAAAGCTCTGCTTATAGCGCTTTTCTCTCCACTTTTTTTAAGCGGATTCTGGGGCGGTAACCCTTGTGAAGGTTGTAAATATATGAATCACAAAAACATTGTTATTAGAGATGAGCAAACAGTAAAATGTTCGAGGTTCGATATTCATTTCGAGTAGCCCCTCAATATTCGACTAATCGAATCGAATATCGAACCCTATTATAGTCTATGGGGGGAAAATGCTCGTTTCAGGGGTAGGCAACATTCGATCAAATTATACTTACCGACATACACAGGAAATGCCTGAAGATGTCTGCCTAGCCAAATACTGGCTGAGGTTGGTCACTGCTGATTCCAGTGGGAATTTGGGAATTTCTAGTCATTTCCTGTGAGGTGAGAGACACCAGGAAGTTCTTCTGCATAGATCAGAGTTCCCTAACCTTAACCTAATATTTTAGGTTGTAGGAACATTCAAATTTTTTTACCTTGCCAGGCCAATACAGTGAACGCCATACATAAGAAGATGATACATCTGTCTCTTGTCAGTGAGAATGGAGACCATACTGGGACAGGTGGGTTAAACTAACATTAATGAGATTCTGCAGAAAGTATTAAATGAAAGCAAAATTCTACCGGATTTGAGACGCATCGCTGCCACCAATCTTTTTTTATTTTCTCTTTTCTCCAATGCTCCTCTTTACAAATGCAAAGTTTTATTCCTCAGTGCCATGCAAAGTAGCTTAGTGATAAACAGAGAAAAACGATGCTAAACTGCTTTTAACTCTCCAGAGACCTGTCATTCTGAAAGGAGGAGTCCTACACAGAAAAATATCTAAAAATCTGTGTTTGGAAAGATTGGACATTGTGAAAAACTCTCAGAATTACATGTGGCCATCACATATAGTAGAAAAGAGGGAGTCCCAAAAAATTATCAAAATCATCTCTCTATGATGTCAGAGTTTACCAACATAGTAAGAGGGCCTTATGTTTGCTTTCCAGTCCATGCCCTTTTCCATAACCACTTAGACAATTATGAACTTGATAGGGACATATGGATCCCTCCGTATGTTGTAGAGGTCCTAATTAGATAATTAATTAACAGGCCTAGATGGACTGCAGCCATCTTTCTTTTAGGCCTGGAGAACTGATTAAAGACACAAGATGGTAGTGTATCAAAAGAGTTCTGATTTTATTGTAAGAAAAAGGTAGTTTAAATACATTACAGACAAAGAGCTGGCTTGGCTATTCTAATTAGTACAATCATGATTGGTTATAGAGATATAAGACAAGCCTGGCACATGGCTATTGGCTGAGGCTCATTATAATCTGCATCTCATTATAGCTTTCCACACTGGGATGGACTTTCCCATGAAACAAAGAAGGATTCAAAATACTTATGTGTGAGTTAACATCCCAGACTATGTCTATATGTATATATCATGGCAAAAGAGATAAGATGACACGTTCCATAGACTCTGTGTCTATACACACTAAGTGACCTTCATATACCATAAAATATGACAGAGTGCCCAGATACCATAAGATTAATACTTTTGTTGGTTATGTGTCCATACATCATGTAAAGGAGATAAGAGATATACAAAATCAGCTGCATCTTCTCAAAATGAGGCCCTTGAGAGATAATGATTTGCAACCTATGCATTAACGTTCATTATCACATTCCTTAAAGTCTAACAAGGGGCCTCCTTGACTTAAGCAGAAAAATACGTACTTATACAGTTTATATGTGAAAGAGTACAAGATGGCTCACAAAATACAAAGATGGAGGACTTAACTCTAACAAACTTCTTTCATATTACTTCTGTAGTTCAGTTCTTAAAGATGGTATATGGCTACTTTAGTATACATAGATACATGTGGTGATCCTTGAGAAAATCAAACCATTATTTGGCAACTGGAATGGGTAAAAATTTTAAGGTATTTAGAGAATGAAAAATAAATATATTTAGTAAATTATATATATATATATGTGGCTGTTTATGTGAAAAGGGCCCACATTGTCGATATGGACTTCTTGGTATCATTGTAACGGTTATGGTGTAACATTGTCCGAAACAGCAAAAAAAATTTGACAAATTAACTTGACATATTTTTAAATAAAATTTTTGCATAAAACAAAATTGTGATTTTTTTACCCAAATATGTTTTGGACTATTTTCTCTATAATTAGTATCGACGATCTGGGCCCTTTTAACGTAAACAGCCACATATATACTTACCATAATCGTGTTATGCTTTGATACACTGTCAACTCAATCCTACAACCCACATACTTAACAGGATTTTGTAACGCTCAGTTCACATCTATGTTCGGAATTCCGTTCGGAGAGTCCGTTTGGGGACCCCCTGAATGAAAACCTATGCGCATAGAAAAGCGGTTACCTGGGAAAACACGTGGACCCCATAAACTATAATGAGGTCCGTTTGGTTTCCACTCGGTTTCCGCACAAAACATGCAGAGAGAAAGGTCCTGTAAGCAGGACTTTTCTCTTTGTATGTTTTCTGTGGAAACCGAATGGAAACCGCACAGACCCCATTATTGTCTATGGAGTCTGCATGTTTCTTTAGGTAATTGCTTTTCTATGCATATAGGTTTCCATTCGGGGGGGGGGGGGGAGTCCCCAAGCAGACTCCTCGTATGGAATCCCAAACGCATTCTAAGTATGTGTCATCATTAGAGATCTCTTCACAAACCCCCATAGCTATTCTAAACAGCTGATACCCAGAGAATAGAGCAGGAAGCAGACAACTCTGTCTTCTCTGTGTCATGGCTGAACTGAGTCACTGCAGTTTAGCTTTCAACCAAGTGAATGTGATCTGCCTGTTTTGGCTACTACATAGAGAATGGAGCCGTCTGCTTTCTGCTCAATTCTTTAGGTATCAGCCACTTAGAAGCTGACCAATAGGAGTGACGGGTTTCAGACCTCAATATGATATTGATTTTTACAAGAGGTCAACAATATTTTTGCCTCAAAATCCATGTTGATAAAGACTGCTAAATGACCCACCATGTGGTGATATATATAAATATTTTTTAAACTAGGTGTAAAGACTATTTCAGTAAATATCTCCATGGGCAGTCATAGGAATATTTTATTTCCTTTGGCAAGCCAGGAAATGCAAAAATTCCTGTGCCATCTCATCCTAGGGTACAATTTCATCCTTATCTTCAGCCCTTGAAGGACCCTACCAATTTATTTATAAGATGGGTATGTGAGAAATAGCAGAAAGATGTATAAAGAAATACTTATATTATTATGTTTCAATCCTGTGGCAGAACTAAAGCTATTTGAAACTGAATCTGTTGACAGCCCCTGGGGAAAAGTCATTTTCATTTGTGATGCTCACAGCAAGGGGTGCAAAGGAAAATCAATTCCCCAACAGGGGATGCAAACATCTCTTGTGATTTAAATTAATTTTATACAATGGCTGTCGGCCTGAAAGGAAAAATAAGACTTCTGTAATGGTCAAGAGCCTTGTGGGTCATAGCAGAAAAGAAGCCACATAAACCTTTCAATTATGCAATATTTGTATAGAGTCATATTTCAGTATATAATGGTACGTTATGTAACATATGGTAACAGAGCAAACACATAGGTATTAATTCGGGGCTTAGCTGCAGTATTAGGCACAACCCATATACAGAGGTGGAGCCATTGTTAAAAAAAGAAGAGACCATTTTATACCCTGGGACAACCCTACAAGTATATACTCCTTACACTAATTTAAGTTAAATCAATGTTTCTTATGTTGTAGCGTTTTCCACACCTCCTACTGTGTGGTGTCCTTGGGATTCAGACAGAGGGACAATCAGTGTCAGTATACAAGGGGGAAAACAAAATCATTGCCCCTGGATACTATGTGCGATGATGAGAGACCCTCAGCTATGTATTTTGCAGCTATGTATTTTAAAATCATGTATTTTGCCTTGGTGAGTTATCACCTGTTCAGACTCCTCATGCACACTTGATGTTTATGTCTTTTAACAAAACCTGTTTAGCTTCTGCAATATCTGCTCTGTAATGAAAGCCCTTTGTTTTCCCAGGCCTAGCTCCATCAGCATACCTGTAGGTGGACATCCTGGAGTGGTGTCTTGAAAGACCTCTGAATACACAACTACCAGACTTATTGTCTTTAAGCCCAGCTTCAAAGGAGATATGGTTTTCTGATTATAATTGCCTATTAGGACATGCCACTGCTGCACTGTTAAATTCCTCAGGTGTGCAACCCGAAGACGGACAGTTCCAGTCCAAACTCAATAGTGTGGTTAGAAGGGAGAAGGTCCAGACACTGAAATTATTACCCAAAGAGGATTGTGGTGTCATACTTGGTGTCTACACGATGGGGATCTTGCCACAAACCCCATCATACCACTTGTGTGACACTATGGTCATCTAGCGAAGAATTATTAAAGTTCTTACATATTTGGTTTCAAAATGGAGGGTGGGACTTCCCCTTGTACTGACGTCACTCAGGGAGGAGCCTGGGAGGAGACTGGAAGAGTTATTTTGTCTAAGCTGGGGGAAGAAGGTCTATCTTTGTTCCGGGGGGGGGGGGGGGGGGGGAACGGACAAAAGGAGTTCTGACCCTGGGAACAATGTGAGCAGATTGAAACTCTTAGACTGAATTCAGCATTCGCCCTGAGGCCTAGCCAGGCTTCATAGATCCGTTTTGGTATTGTTTCCTTTCTATTTTTTTATTCCCATTTAATGTATTCTATTGTGCTTTTATCTGTATTTGCTTGTCAACCACTGATATGTATTTTTGTATATGTTAGTGGCTAGTACCAAACACTCGGGTTAATAAATATATAAAATTTAGAAAGTTTGCTTCATATTATCCTGTAAACCCAGGCACACTCACGGGGGGTGAGTGGAAAGTAAGAAAGAAGGGTGATCGCCAGGTGTGCCAAGTGGCTTGGTAAGGCAATATCCTTCAAACTAATTATAGAAGTTACTGACACATCAGATGTAGCAATTGTTAGAGGCCTGATCCAGAAAGGGTAGATAGATGACAAATTAACTACAGAAAATACATGTAGGACAGAATACCTGAACATACACTTTATCTTTGGAACCAGTTGGGTTTTGTTTATTGAACTTGGCATCAGATATATATATATATATATATATATATATATATATATATATACACTCACCGGCCACTTTATTAGGTACACCATGCTAGTAACGGGTTGGACCCCCTTTTGCCTTCAGAACTGCCTCAATTCTTCGTGGCATAGATTCAACAAGGTGCTGGAAGCATTCCTCAGAGATTTTGGTCCATATTGACATGATGGCATCACATAGTTGCCGCAGATTTGTCGGCTGCACATCCATGATGCGAATCTCCCGTTCCACCACATCCCAAAGATGCTCTATTGGATTGAGATCTGGTGACTGTGGAGGCCATTGGAGTACAGTGAACTCATTGTCATGTTCAAGAAACCAGTCTGAGATGATTCCAGCTTTATGACATGGCATTGCATTATCCTGCTGAAAGTAGCCATCAGATGTTGGGTACATTGTGGTCATAAAGGGATGGACATGGTCAACAACAATACTCAGGTAGGCTTTGGCGTTGCAACGATGCTCAATTGGTACCAAGGGGCCCAAAGAGTGCCAACAAATATTTCCCACACCATGACACCACCACCACCAGCCTGAACCGTTGATACAACGCAGGATGGATCCATGCTTTCATGTTGTTGACGCCAAATTCTGACCCTACCATCCAAATGTCGCAGCAGAAATCGAGACTCATCAGACCAGGCAACGTTTTTCCAATCTTCAATTGTCCAATTTCGATGAGCTTGTGCAAATTGTAGCCTCAGTTTCCTGTTCTTAGCTGAAAGGAGTGGCACCCGGTGTGGTCTTCTGCTGCTGTAGCCCATCTGCCTCAAAGTTCAACGTACTGTGCGTTCAGAGATGCTCTTCTGGCTACCTTGGTTGTAACGGATGGCTATTTGAGTCACTGTTGCCTTTCTATCAGCTCGAACCAGTCTGGCCATTCTCCTCTGACCTCTGGCATCAACAACGCATTTCCGCCCACAGAACTGCCGCTCACTGGATGTTTTTTCTTTTTCGGACCATTCTCTGTAAACCCTAGAGATGGTTGTGCGTGAAAATCCCAGTAGATCAGCAGTTTCTGAAATACTCAGACCAGCCCTTCTGGCACCAACAACCATGCCACGTTCAAAGGCACTCAAATCACCTTTCTTCCCCATACTGATGCTCGGTTTGAACTGCAGGAGATTGTCTTGACCATGTCTACATGCCTAAATGCACTGAGTTGCCGCCATGTGATTGGCTGATTAGAAATTAAGTGTTAACGAGCAGTTGGACAGGTGTACCTAATAAAGTGGCCGGTGAGTGTATATATATATATATATTTATATATCTTAAGCATAAGATTTTGGCTAGGACTCAGTAAACCTTAACCACTAAATTTATTTTGTCTACTTTATTTTGCACCTCACTAGATATCTTTACCAAACTGGGCAACAGGAGTTATTGTCTAAGTATAAGACTTGGCATTAGATATGGACTTTCATCCTTACCCTGGTTAATAGACATATATGAGTCTATTAAACATGACTCTGTATATAGTTCCGTACACTGATCGTGCACTTCCATCTGGACACACTTTACCTACATGACATTGGTTTAATTGAACATATCTATTCATCTGTTTTGATGCTTGCATTGCCATTTACTATGCAGTCTGAATATTGAATTCCAACTGTATTTCACTCCTTGTAGTTATCAAAACTTTTGGACCCGTCCCAAGAGGTAACATTCTCCCACAAGAGATAACTGTAATACATTGATAAAACTGAGTTTAAGCAAAGAGAGGAAATAACACATCAAAGTAGTCAGGCGTCAACTAGTGCAGACAAGACCTGATGAGAAGATGTGTTCGGCACTCACTGTTTGCTGATGTCTTCATTTTTGTGATTGGGCCAAATGATTTCAATGTTCCAATCCATTTCCCAACAATTAGGGGACATTTTGCTGCCAATCCATCATCCTGACTGCAGCATAAATAGGTTACAGCTTTCTCAATATCATATTCATCACCAGCACAGGCTCTTGATAAGGACAAAAGACTACAATAAACAGGGCTGTGGAATAAACAACTCATGAGTTAGTTTCTGCCGTCACCACCTATATTGCATTATCCTACAAGCTCCACCCAATCTATCTCTGGCACTGTCAACTTTATAACTTATTTGCACTTTTTTTTCCTTTACTTTTAGTTGTACTAGTAATTTTGCCTTGTTAAATGATCAGTGCTATGCACTATAAATGACAGCAAGGAAATCTATCAAAGTTGAATTTGCCATTTGGGACAGTGCATGACTACATCATAGTTACATGTAGCAGCCTAAGGGGGCGTTCACACTACCGTCGGTGTCCGACAGGTAGTGTCCGCTCCTAGTGTCCGCTCAAAATCTGTCACGGACATTAGGAGCGGACACTAGCTGTGTCCGTGACACCTGTTATTCATTTCAATGGGCATCCGGTGCGTTCTTTTGAACTCCGTGCCCGTCCTTCCCTGTCCGCAAGTGAAGATGTCCGACTTCTCAAGCGGACAGAAAAACCTCACATGCAGGGTTCTTCTGTCTGCTTGAGAAGTCGGACATCTTCACTTGCAGACAGGGAAGGACGGGCACGGAGTGCAAAAGAACGCACCCGATGCCCATTGAAATGAATGACAGGTGTCACGGACACAGCTAGTGTCCGCTCCTAATGTCCGTGACAGATTTTGAGCGGACACTAGGAGCGGACACTACCTGTCGGACACCGACGGTAGTGTGAACGCTCCCTATGTCTTCATTTTTGCTACTTCATTATTCAGCAGGCAGCAAACAGAGCATTTTGATAGAGCAAATAAATGGGCAGTAGATATATGATATCTATTTGCACGACTGGCCAGGAAGGGCTTTGGGGAAGATGCACTCTTCATAATCCCCTTATCCCCATTATGGGACTGTCTTTTACCCATCATATTTTGGCATTGCTGATTCTGCAGTAACTGAGGTTCAGTATGTTTTTCCTACCTTAAGGCTCATCCTTTTACTGTGGGTATGACATAAAGCTCACCCAGTGGCGTAACTAGGAATGGCTGGGCCCCAAGTTGAACATTTGAAAAGGGCCCCCCTTCCCCCCCGACCCTGACCATCCCATGCCCCCTGATCGAGCCAACTTCCCCCCACGTGTGTGCCAAAAACCACATACCTGCACACACTATTATGCCCCATAGTGGCTCCTGCACATTGTATTATGCCCCATAGTGGTTCCTGAACACAGTATTATCCACAGAGTGGCTCCTGCACACAGTATTATGCCCCATAGTGGCCCATGCACACAGTATTATGCCCCATAATGGTCCCTGCACACAGTATTATGCCCCATAGTGGCCCATGCACACAGTATTATGTCCCATAGTGGCCCCTGCACACAGTATTATGCCCCAAGCCTGGCCCACATGATGCCTGCGACGTCACCAAGTTGGACCGTAGCCTTCCAGAGCGTAGGAGAGGTAAGTAACAGTGTTTTTTATGTTCCCCTCACCTCTCTTAGCCCTCTGATCATTATACTCTGGGGTCCGAAAAGACCCCCAAGTATAATGAGAGCCCAGGACAGTTGAGTATAAGTATTTTTTTTATTTTATACACCTCCCCTGGGCTGACATTTAATGGAAAAGGGCCTGACAATATGTATAGTGGTTGGGGAACAAGGCTTTCTCCGACCACTATCATGGTGGTTCAGGGTTCCAGCCATTTACAGCTTGCCCAACCAAATCATACACTATGTTTTAAGGCAATTTTTACTTTCACTCATGACAAATGTATTAGACCCAAAATGAATCTTTGGAACAAACCATGGAAATAAGATACAAGTCTTCAGCAGTTTACCCATCTCTAGCTACAACACTGCGGGTAACTCAAGTCTCTGAGCGGCTTTTATTTGCTGATGTTCTAAAATGAATATCATTAAAGCCTCCTACTTTGACACAATTCCGCCATCTTCTCCCAGTCTCTCTATAAGCTGTGATAAGGGCATGGTCTCTAATTTTACAGATGGGTATAGTGTTATTTCACTGTGCCTGTACAGAAACCCTGGTTAGATCAGCATTCTGTATCATGCACATAACTGTCAAACAGAGAACTCGCTGGCTCATCTTTGATCATTATCCTGCTGCGGCATCAAGCAAGAGGGTTGAGATTTTATTTCAAGGTCATAAAGGCACATAAATAAAAACATGCTGATTTAGTATAATTATGGTTATTGGGGACAGGCTGCTCTTGTGTTGTCAAACTGTGAAATTTATGGTTTTCTCACTTGAAATTATCTCCTCATTCTGTGAAAATTTACAACCTTTCTATCCAAAGGCAATTGTCAGTCAGTGCAGTAGGTGTGTCACCACCAGTTCAGTGACTTCAAACCTCAGCCTTAAAAAAACCTTAGCTTAAAAACTGACGTGCAAAAAAAAACGCAGATTGCAATGGTTTCTACTTTACAAAAATGCTCTTTTCAGGATTATGTATGCTACTTGTACAGGAGCTGTAAGCAGAAGTATCCATATCCATTATCAGCAAGTACCCTAGTTACCAGGTTGGGGCAAAGAACTGTCCTACATTGTTTGTAGTACATTTTTTATGTGTTTTAGACTAAGGCCCCACATAATGAATCACAGCAAAAGAAACACTGTGGAAAAGACCATGATAGAAATGCATCACGTTTCTTTCTGCAGCATTTTTCACAGAAAGTCTGCAAATTTTTCCTCTGCGATATTTCAACACACCAAAAATTTATGTGTACAAAAATTTTTATTACATTATATTGATGAGTAAAAGGACTTGTTCACACAGCAAGAAAATGGATAAGTGCATACAATAGCAAAAAAATGCCGAACATTTCAATCCCAATGGACTTTCATCAGTCAGTAAAATTAATAAAAACAAGAAAGAAGTAAATAACACAGCGATATCGAGAACAAATCCTAATCTTTATCTATACATATGGCTCATAAACCTATATTACAACATATTATAACACTCAATCCCATCAAGGTAAGTATATCCATCGTAAGGAAATTAGGCATAAAAAAGGGGCATATCAGCAATTAAATAGTCACAAAAGTTCATCTCAATAAATTAGAACATCATCAAAAAGGTTATTTTTTTTAGTAATTCAATTGAAAAAGTGAAACCCACATATAATATTGAGTTATTACAAATAGAGTGAACTTTTTCAAGTGTTTATTTCTGTTAATGTTGATGATTATGGCTTACAGCCAAGGAAAACCCAAAAGTCGTTATCTCAGAAAATTAGAAAAATTAACCCAAAACAGTTGCAAAGCACTTAAGCCCCTTAGTCTGGTTCAGTAGGCGACACAATCATGGGGAAGACTGCTGATTTGACAGATATCCAGAAGGCAGTCACTGACACACTCTACAAGGAGGGTAAGCCACAAAAGGTCATTGCTATAGAAGCTGGTTGTTCACAGAGTGCTGTATCAAAACATATTGATGGAAAGTTGAGTGGAAGGAGAAAGTGTGTTAGAAAGGGGCACAAGCAATGGGATAACCATAGCCTTGAAAGGATTGTTAAGAAAAGGGCATTCAAAACTTTGGGATGGATTCACAAGGAGTGGGCTACTGCTGGAGTCAATGCTTCAAGAGCCACCACACACAGACATATCCAGGACATGGGCTACAAGTGTCGCATTCAATGTGTCAAGCAGCTCATGACCAATAGCCAATGCCAGAAGTGTCTTACCTGGGCCAAGGAGAAAAAGAATTGGACTGTTGCTCAGTGGTCAAAGGTGTTGTTTTCAGATGGAAGTACATTTTGTATTTCATTTGGAAATCAAGGTTCCAGAGTCTGGAGTAAGAATGGAAAGGCTGCATATAGAGATGAGCGAACAGTGAAATGTTCGAAGTTCGAAATTCGATTCGAGTAGCCGCTCAATACTCGACTGTTCGATCGAACATCGAACCACATTATAGTCTATGGGGAATAAATAATCGTTTAGGGGGAAACCAGTATTCGACTCAGGAGGGTCACCAAGTCCACTATGACACCCCAGGAAATTATGCCAACACCCTGGAATGCAACTGGGACAGCAGGGGAAGCATGTCTGGGGGCATCTAACATGCCCAAGTAACTATTACGTCAGGATTCCTGTCAGCTTGCGATATGCGCGAGCTGACTTTTTCCCATAGGAATACATTGAGCAGTGTTGATTGGCCAAATGTCATACAGAGTACAGCATTTGGCCAATCAATGCTGGTTCTGCCAGAGGCTCGTCTGTGAGGAGGCGGAGTCTAAGATCGGACCAGAATGGAGACTGCTGTGGACCGATCTTAGACTCCCCCTCCACCAGCAGAACCAGCGTTGATTGGCCAAATGCTGTACTCTGTATGACATTCGGCCAATCAACGCTGGTCAATACATTCCTATGCCAAGATGTAGCAGAGCTGGCAGGGATCCCGACCAGATAGAGCCCAAAAGAGCTGCGTGAGTAACATTCCCACCTAAATAAAGGTAATCCCTAGCTAACCCTGCCTGTACATTTATCCCTGTCTCACAGTCACATAGTTCACGGTCTCATATTAAATCCACTATTTGTATAAATTGGAGGTCACCTGAATTAACCAGCCAATTACTTTTTCTGATTTTTTTCCGATGCCTCCGTTGTCGTAGTTCCTGTCCCACCTCCCCTGCACAGTTATTGGTGCAAAAAAAGTGCCAGGGAAGGTGGGAGGGGAATCAAATTTTTAGTGAGTTTGCCACCTGGTGTTTGACTCGAATCGAACTTCTCAAACAGCCTGATATCCGATCGAACATGTACTCGATCGAACTCTGTTCACTCATCTCTAGCTGCACACAATCCAAGCTGCTTGAGGTCTAGTGTGACGTTTCCACATTCAGTGATGGCTTGGGGAGCCATGAGGATTAGCCACTTTGCGGGTTATGTAAAATGCAGTGTTTTGGCCACATTTTCTCAATGTGGGTCCTTGAGCTTAGACACTTTTTCCACCTTACCACCTTACCACCTTTTCACACCTTGTTCTGACCAAATTTCTGTTGCAAATTAATCCAGCTCAATAGGCAGTCTAAAAATGCACTACATTTATCAACCTGTACCTCAGGCACTGTTATAAATCTGATGCATTTTAAGACTGTCTAGTCTACGTTTGCACTGTCTAAAAATTAAACAGGATTAGTAAATTGTAGTCTCTGGTGCAGATTCCATTTAAAGTTGTGGGCATAATAGATGATCCATCACAACAATGGAAGATTGGAAGCAACAACGACCATGGATAGGACTCTTTGGAGAACGCAATTCAACTAAATCCATGGAGACATCTTTATTGGGAATACAGTGCCTTCCCTTGTAAGAAATATGCATTATTTATATTTTAAGTCCTATCAAATTGCTATTAAACAAAAGTACTGCTCCATTTTTTTATTTGATCGTGTTTACATATACAAAATATTCACCAAGCTGTGTGTGGATATTTTGTAGCTGTGTTATTTATGCACATGCCATGAATGTTCTTTTTTCTCCTCCAATGTCCCTATTGTTATAGTTCTCTAGTCTATTTACAAGTCTAAGCTCTGTGGAAATGCGCTTTGAAAATAAAAGTGAGTTCTGCAGAAAAGGCAGAAATTATGTAACACTAAATAATGAAATTTAACTTGCAAAAGTCCAAAGAGAACAGATGAAAAGAAAACGTGGGTAATAAGGAGACTTAAGCTTGTAGGACATGTCCCAGCTGATTCTTCTCAATAAGCTGGGTGCCTGACAGGGTATCTCACGCTATAATCCTCTTTATAGATTTGGAAATACACGCTATATATTTATAGGCATTTTCTGTCTCATCAGTATTATTCAGAACATATTTTATTATTTAGGTTGTTTAAAGACGTATAATAATATGGTATAGTAAGATCTGTCTATGCTTTATTTCCATAGGGCCCTCCACACAGACGAGAGATTCCAAGATGTCTCTTGTGCAGAACACCATGCCTAAGTAGAATACCTAATAGAATATATTACTGTGCCCACCCTGTTTTCACCTTATTAAAGCTTATGTGGCCAAAGGGCAGCTCTGGATGCCGATGTTAATTATACTATTATTGCTGTATTATGGACATTTGTGTCCAGAGCTACCCATTGGCCACATCAGGTTTAAATTGTACAGCAGCACCACCCTATCACCACCTATGGTCCCAGGCCCTGTGGCAGCCATTACCTCTGCTACAGAAGTACTTATGCCACTGGTTTTAGTGTTTAGAAACTGATGTTTTTAATAAGGTGTTAGTAAACTTCTGATATTTTTACTTTTTTCATTGTACAGTCATGGCCAAAAGTTTTGAGAATGACACAAATATTATATTTTCACATGATCTGTTGGCCTCTGGTTTTTATGTGTGTTTGTCAGATGTTTTTATCACATACAGAAATATAATTGCAATCATATTAGTAACAAAAGCTTATATTGACAGAATGAATTAATGCAGCAAGTCAATATTTGCAGTGTTGACCCTTCTTCTTCAGGACCTCTGCAATTCTCCCTGGCATGCTCTCAATCAACTTCTGGACCAAATCCTGACTGATAGCAGTCCATTCTTGCACAATCAATGCTTGCATTTTGTCAGAATTTGTAGGTTTTTGTTTGTCCACCCAACTCTTGATGATTGACCACAAGTTCTCAATGGGATTAAGATCTGGGGAGTGTCCAGGCCATGGACCCCAAATCTCTATGTTTTGTTCCCTGAGCCATTTAGTTATCACCTTTGCTTTATGGCAAGGTGCTCCATCATGCTGGAAAAGGCATTGTTGATCGCCAAACTGCTCTTGGACAGTTGGGAGAAGTTGATCTTGGAGGACATTCTGGTACCATTCTTTATTCATGGCTGTGTTTTTAGGCAAGACTGTGAGAGAGCCGATTTCCTTGGCTGAGAAGCAACCCCACACATGACTGGTTTCAGGATGCTTTACAGTTGGCATGAGACAAGACTGGTGGTAGCGCTCACCTCTTCTTGTCCGAATAAGCTGTTTTCCAGATGTCCCAAACAATCAAAAAGGGGATTCATCAGAGAAAATGACTTTACCCCAGTCCTCAGCAGTCCACTCCCTGTACCTTTTGCAGAATATCAGTCTGTCCCTGATGTTTTTTCTGGAGAGAAGTGGATTCTTTGCTGCCCTCCTTGAGACCAGGCCTTGCTCCAAGAGTCTCCACCTCATAGTGCGTGCAGATGCACTCACACCTGCCTGCTGCCATTCCTGAGCAAGCTCTGCACTGCTGGTAGCCCGATCCCGCAGCTGAAACACTTTTAAGAGATGGTCCTGGGGCTTGCTGGTCTTTCTTGGGCACCCTGGAGCCGTTTTGCCAACAATGGAACCTCTCTCCTTGAAGTTCTTGATGATGCGATAGATTGTTGACTGAGGTGCAATCTTTCTAGCTGCGATACTCTTCCCTGTTAGGCCATTTTTGTGCAATGCAATGATGACTGCACGTGTTTCTTTAGAGATAACCATGGTTAACAGAAGAGAAACAATGATGCCAAGCACCAGCCTCCTTTTAAAGTGTCCAGTGGTGTCATTCTTACCTAATCATGACAGATTGATCTCCAGCCCTGTCCTCATCAACACCCACACCTATGTTAATGGAGCAATCACTGAAACGATGTTAGCTGGTCCTTTTAAGGCAGGGCTGCAATGATGTTGAAATGTGTTTTGGGGGATAAAGTTCATTTTCTAGGCAAATATTGACTTTGCAAGTAATTGCTGTTAAGCTGATTACTCTTTATAACATTCTGGAGTATATGCAAATTGCCATTAGAAAAACTGAAGCAGTAGACTTTGTAAAAATTAATATTTGCATCATTCTCAAAACTTTTGGCCATGACTGTAGGTATTTGTTTCAACTACGGGCCAATTTTGACTACACCACACATTTGTTTCTCTGGGCTCATCTTCCCCTACTCCAACCCACCCATCCTGTTCATAGAATATAGTGATGTTGTAGCCAAGAAATGCACTCTGCTCACATAGGAACTTTACACCAGCATTTACTGAGGTAGATGTTTGATATTACATAGGTTAATGTTAGTTTCTCAGTAGTATAACACAACCACAAAGATCAATTTTAGTAGTACATTCAACAGGAACAGAATCCTTTTAGTAACATGAAAACAATGGTCCCATGGCACACACAAAGGTTACCATTTCTCACAGGCTATTGTGTGTGTTGTGAGTCTTAGGACACAGGCTGAGCAACAGAATTTTACCACATGGTTGTAACGTCAGATCAGAAGCAACAGAAGCTCAACCAGTAGACCCAAAAGTGTTATACAAGAGGCCTTCTCAGCCACCATGGCAAAAGACTTCAGCACATAAAGACTACACATTGGTGGTACCAAAGAGACACAAAGATAAACCAAACATTTGAAGCAAGGATCTCAAGTTTTTCATCAAAAGGTAACAGTTTAACGGGTGAACCAGATGGTGCCTTAGACTCTGTATCCTGGTTTATCAATTGTTACACCTTTATACTAGTTATCTGGTTTTAGACATATATTGAAAGATAAATGTTGTTGATATAATTTTCCAATTTATTTTGGTTTTCTAGATCTCTGCTTGTTTTCATTCATGGTTTACTTTCAGTGAATCAAAATTATTCCATGGTCATGTGATCTCATGTGATACACAATCCATGGTCATGTGATGTCGTATAATACACAGTCCATGGACATGTGATGGACACACAGGTGCACAGCTTGTTACCAGGCAGTTGTTTGATTACTGAGCTGTGACTATTATGAGCTGTACACCTGTGTGTCTATCACATGACACTGGACCATAAATCCCATGACCATGGACTGTATATCACATGACTATGGACGGTATATCACATGACCATGGACTGTATATCACATGACTATGGACTGTATATCACATGACTATGGATTGTATATCACATGACCATGGACTGTACTGTATACCACATGACTATGGATTGTATATCACATGACCATGGACTGTATATCACATGACTATGGATTGTATATCACATGATCATGGACTGTATATCACATGACCATGGACTGTATATCACAGGACTATGGATTGTATATCACATGATCATGGACTGTATATCACATGAACTTTATCCACTGAAAATAAGCAGAATGAATGAATCAGAGATTTAGAAAACTGTGAGGAATTGATACAGAAACTATATTGGAAAATTGAATAACTTTTCATTATACAAACAATTGTCTCTCTGTACTTGGCTGAAACTGAATAACTTATAAATAGAGTAGTCACAGCCACATGATGTAATAACAGGTAAGTAAAAAGTCAACTTACTCATTCAGTTGCATCGAGACCAAAAGGAAGAAACACGGAGATGCACGGAAAACCTTCCAGCTAGGTGAAGAGGAAATGGCAATACGTAGATATCCAGCACTCCAAAGATTTCTTGTTATATAAAAGTAAGAATTTTATTTTGGAGACATGCTCCTTTAAAATCACGTATATACAACATATATGAGGCACAAACCGGATGGAAGAATTGAAAAAACCGACGCGTTTCGGGGTCTTTTACCCCATAGTCATGGTTTCTGAAACTGAATAACCCCTGGATGAGTCAATCTCATACAAGATATGGTTGTATACCAATTCTGTCCGGTATTCAACTTCAGTGAATTCACATCCCGGGACTTAGTTGACCATCTGTATCCCAACTTACACAGGAGCCACGCTGACACATTGAAGCAAATTCCTAATACAACTATGAACACAAAAGTTAATACATAACTAGACAGTATATCATATATATAATTCATCACATCTCCCCTTGTTATAATGTAACATGGGGATTTGACTAACAGGTCATTATCCAGACATATCTTAGTGGTGGGTCCCATATGACAGCTCAGCTCCTACCCAGCTTTCCTCATCATCAATAATAAATAGCTTTCCGATCTTGAGAAGTGACATTATCCAGCTTCCACAACAGCGGGGACCTGTGTAATGACCTCCTATGGTGTATCAGATCTCTGTTCCATCAGGGTTTGGGGTCATATCTACACCAGGTCTAACTATCTTGCCCATTGAATTCCAGTGGTAACGCTTGTACCACGTTTCCCCTGGTTTAGGGTACTTATTCACCCAATGTTCACTCTCCTTATCAGGTGGGTTCATGGTTCTTCTGCTACATGGGGCTCTCACCTTTTAAAATCACCACATTGCCCTACATTTAAACTTGTCTCTACATTTGTACATCGCTCAATACACCAAACCTTTTTCACTGTGTCTGCTAGGTCTCCCTCTTCTGGAAACCTACTCTCTGGAAGGGCACTTGCCAGATGATAGGGTGAGTGTTCAGACTGCAGAGATCCTCAGCATTATGAACACTTTGGCTGCAGGTCACAGCTGATATGTCAGTTACCAGACCCCTTAGGTTTGGTGTATCACCCTGGCTATATGCATCATTTCCATCATCATAACAGTCATTAGTACATGTTACATTGCAACCAACAAGCAATTTTACATAACAATCAGATTCAGTACAATAATAATTTATCATCACCCAGTTACACACTCATGAAATGTCTCAGATTGGTTCCCAGTCAGATATTAATGGTAACACTCCCACTGTTAGCTCTCTTCTCATACCCCAATCAAGATACATCTAGATCACGGGCAGAGTTGCTTTGACTCCCCCAATTCCAGTGACTGTAAGTTTTTCCTGGAATTATGTCCTTATAGTTTACAAGTTCAGGACAGATCCATTATGAACTGTTTCACTTCCAAAGGACAGGCCTGCAAAAACTGCTCCTTGACTATCAGGTCCACCAAATATTCAAACATAGCAATACATAATCCTTGGATCAACTGTTAAAGAGTCCTGAGAGGAATCTTGAGAGGTTCATCTAACAAATAATATTAGAGACACAACCCTGCTTATAGACCACCGCTCCTACCGCCAACTCCCCTTCAGCCCCCAGGAGGTCCCGTGCACTGCACTGTATAGCATCAGTGATGTCATGTGTGGTGCACAGGGCCCCATGGAGTGATGAAGGGGAAGCGAAGGCTGATGTGAGCAGGAGCAGTTACCTGCTGGAGTAAGAGCCCTCTAAGGTCATGGGCCCTATAGGAGATATAGAAGCTGTATTACCATACAAATTACACAGTCATGCTGACACATTAATGCAACCCCTACTGCAAGGGTCAAAAGCCTTGTTAGCAAGCATGCATGCTGGGAGTTGTAGTTTTACAACACCTGACGCGCCAAAGGTTGTCTACCCCTGTCCTACTGCAACCTTAACACAAAAGTTTAAACATAACTAGACAATATAATATATATACAATTCATCACAACCCCTTTAAATATTTTACTTTCAGTCAGATAGTTTGATAGGAAACATTATTTAATGACCAAAACACATATTTTCCATCAAATATGGCCACATATTAGTGCATTAAACATCAGAATAGCCAAAGCTCGAGAAATATCTCCCTATATTATAAAAATGAATTTCTGTCTGTCTGTCTGTCTGTCTGTCTGTCTGTGCTCTAATGCGAACCAAACGACTGGACCGATTTTCACCAAATTTGGTACAGAGACACTTCAGGTATCCGGGAAGGTTTAAGATGAGACTCCAACTCGCTCGGACGTACCGTTGCTGAGATACAGCATTCCAAACACAGTGCCCCCCCTTAGCCAATACAAACCTGCAAGACTTTCACTCATATTCCAACTGCAATACACACGGTCACTCCACATGCACAATACAACACTGATATCCAAACTGAGATACACGCATCACAGGATTAGATACACAGATCAGCACACAGTATCACACGCCAGAGGATTAGATACACGGGTCTGCACACACTCCCACAGACCAGAGGATTAAATACGCACTTCTGCACACAGTTCCACACACTGAAGGATTAGATAAGTGCGTCTGCACACGGTTCCACATGCCGAAGGATTAGATACAGGCGTCTACACACAGTTCCACATTCCAGAGGATTAGATACGCACGTCTGCACAGAGTACCACATGCCGTAGGATTAGCTACACATGTCTACACACAGTTCCACACTCCAGAGGATTAGATACGCGCGTCTACACACAGTACCACATGCCATAGGATTACATACACATGTCTGCACACAGTACCACACAGGGGAGGATTAGATACACGTGTCTTTACACAGTTGTACAAGCCATAGGATTAGATACACGCGTCTGCACACAGTACCACATGCCGTAGGATTAGATACGCGCCTCTTCACACAATACCACACAGGGGAGGATTAGATACATGTGTCTTCACACAGTTGTACACGCCATAGGATTAGATACACGTGTCTGCACACAGTACCATATGCCGTAGGATTAGATACGCGCCTCTTCACACTACCACACAGGGGAGGATTAGATACACGTGTCTTCACACAGTTGTACACACCATAGGATTAGATACACGCGTCTGCACACAGTACCACATGCCGTAGAATTAGATACACAGATCAGCACACAGCATCACATGCCGTAGAATTAGATACACAGGTCTGCACACAGTCCCACACACCAGAGGATTAAATACGCACTTCTGCACACAGTTCCACACACTGAAGGATTTGATACGTGTGTCTGCACACGGTTCCACATGCCGAAGGATTAGATACAGGCGTCTACACACAGTTCCACACTCCAGAGGATTAGATACGCGCATCTGCACATATTTGTACACGCCATAGGATTAGATACACGCGTCTGCACAGAGTACCACAGGCCTTAGGATTAGATACACGCGTCTACACACAGTTCCACACTCCAGAGGATTAGATACGCGCATCTGCACACAGTTGTACACGCCATAGGATTAGATACACGCATCTGCACACAGTACCACATGCAGTAGGATTAGATACGCGCGTCTACACATAGTTCCACACGCCGAAGGATTAGATACGCGCCTCTTCACACAATACCACACAGGGGAGGATTAGATACGTGTGTGTGCACACAGTACCACACTTTGGAGGATTAGATACATGCCTCTGCACACAGAACCACATGCCATAGGATTAGATACGCGCGTCTGCACACAGTTCCACACGCCGTAGGATTAGATACGCGCGTCTGCACACAGTACCACATGCCGGGGGATTGGATACGCGAGTCTACACACAGTTCCACACGCCGTAGGATTAGATACACGCGTCTGCACACAGTACCACATGCCGGGGGATTGGATACACGCATCTGCACACAGTTCCACACGCCGTAGGATTAGATACGCGCCTCTTCACACAATACCACACAGGGGAGGATTAGATATGTGTGTGTGCACACAGTACCACACTTTGGAGGATTAGATACCTGCCTCTGCAAACAGTACCACAAGTCAGAGAATTAGATACGCGTCTCCGCACACAGTACCACACGGGGGAGGATTAGATACGCGCGTCTGCACACAGTACCACACGGGGGAGGATTAGATACGCGTGTCTGCACACAGTACCACACAGGGAAGGATTAGATACGCGCATCTGCACACAGTACCACACGGGGAGGATTAGATAAGCGCGTCTGCACACAGTACCACATGGGGGAGGATTAGATACGCGCGTCTGCACACAGTACCACACGGGGGAGGATTAGATACGCGTGTCTGCACACAGTACCACACGGGGAGGATTAGATACGCGCTTCTGCACACAGTACCACACGGGGGAGGATTAGATACGCGCATCTACACACAGTACCACATGCCATAGGATTAGATACGCGCGTCTGCACACAGTACCACATGCTGGGGGATTGGATACGCGCGTCTACACACAGTTCCACACGCCGTAGGATTAGATATGTGCCTCTTCACACAATACCACACAGGGGAGGATTAGATACACGTGTCTTCACACAGTTGTACACGCCATAGGATTAGATACACATGTCTGCACACAGTACCACATGCCGTAGGATTAGATACTTGCATCTAAACACAGTACTACATGGGGAAGGATTAGATACAGCTTTACTCCAGGTATCCATAACAACTGATCACAGGTTTTTCACTGACATTCAAAATGAGATACACATAATCACATTACGCTTATGGACATACACACAAACCACATACAAAATACACCAATGCAAAATTGGACAATTCTTATGGGGCCACTACACAAACATAAAATGTAATATACCCGTGCGAAGCTGGGTCCTCCCTCTAGTGTTTTATATATCTGACTGGTACTGTACCTTAAGTAAAACTTTATAGATTTTATACACAATTGAACGTCAAATCAAATGAATATATTAAACGCCCCCATACATCGAAGTTGAATTGATCAAACGGCAGTATCTATGTGAATTCATTATAAGATTATAACCCACACAGATCCTTCAGGTACTCATATTGCCCTTGAATGGGAATTGTAAAAGGAACATGAAGCATTTATGATTGCTGCCTTTATTGATATTTTGTGACTGGAAATAAATCAATATAGTCAGAAGTGACTTATTGAATTCTCACTGTAGCCCTAAATCTGCTCTATATTGCAAACCTATGACTGCAGCGTGACTATTCTACTTCTAGACAGAGGCGGAAATGTCTCCAGGGCATAGAATATATAGATAGACCAGTTGTTTCTTTTCATGTATCTGATATCTTATACGGGAAATAATGACAAACATAATTTAATTTCTTAAAGGACATTTGCACATAATTGCGTTATATTGACCGTTTGTGTGTATACACAGGGAAGGAACTACTCCCATAGCATCCATGTAAAAGTGTGTTTGTAGGACTAGAGGAAAAACTAAACATGGATGCATGTCTATGATCGAAAAAGGAGTCTACTTTTTTCCGGAAACAGTGCCACTCCTTACTATAGGTTGTGAAGAGAATTGCAGGTTATCTCTCTTCGCTTGAATAGTGCTTTGCTGTTCATGATATATGGTCATATTGGTAATCATCTACCATCCCCCTTCAAAAACGTATATACCAGTGAGATGCCAAATCAAGGCAACACAGATGAAAGTTGCTCACTGTAAATTTATTGAAATGTGGCTTCCCCTTTAAATGCATTGACCAGCGCCAATCTCTCAGACGCTAGTATTTCTTTGGCAGTACAATGATTCAGAACAAATTACTATAACCTAGATTTATTCTGCGTTTAGCAAACACCATGCTCTGATTTTCTCAATCTCCCCTGTGATCTCTCTTCTCGGTGCAGGAAATAGCATGTAATTAAACTGTAGGCAAAAACAAAGCCGCTCATCACAGGTTGCTGATGTTAACCTTCTGTCCCCCTACCTGCCCTCTCGCTCATGCATCTCCCCCATAGGGGCACCTGTCTGCACGGGGTGAGGACTGAAGATCCTGCTCAGAAAAATAGACACAAACATCCATATTTAACGACTATTCATTTCATACACCCGGCATTAATTGTCTGCACATCACTCCTGTGGGCAGACATGTCTATTGTTTGCCGAGTGACATATGGTAATGTGGCTATTGGGGATGACAGTCTCTATGGAGCAGATTTGTTTACATTAACGGGTCATTATAAGTCAACTATTTAATTCTCCCCTTCAAATCAATTGTACCCACGTCAATTTCCTTAAGATTTTCTAAATCCTGTCAGGAAGGTTTGCCGTGCCAGTGCAATGTGTTTCTAAACCTGCCTTCACTTTATATAAGAGACACCATAAAACTGAGCAGGCTGATGCTGAGGAAATGCTGGAGAAAGTTAGATAGCTTTTGTATTGTTCATTAACGTTATTCTGAATTCTATTAGTTTTTGGAAAGAAGTTGTCCAAAGAGCAGTAACCCATAAAAACACAAAATACCCATAAAAAAAGCGTGCTAAAATAATTTGAGGACAGTAACATCTGAAAGACCTATGTAATTATCAATAATAATAATAATAAAATCCTCGCATATGATACAAATAAGGGTTTGACACTAAAAGTCAACATGGAGATTGCAGTATTAGCTCTGAGGCTTATGTTGTCAAATACATCCCTAACCTATTATTCCTCATCAGGCTCAATGGCAGTTTTGTCACTTCTTGATAGGATCCACATGAGCTGTAGAAAGGTTTTGCTCTTTGCAGAGTGACATCCTGGATAATGAGATTGGGCCAATGCATAAACCGAGTGAGACTGGAGACTCCATTTCAATGATATATTCAGCAGACTTTGGAATGGAAACACTTGCCAATATTCTATGTGAGACGAGAAGCGCTGTGTCAATACCAATAACAATCAGAAGGTCACAGACCCAGTAAAATAATTCCATCATCTTGCTTGTCAGAGGGTGACAAGAGAACAAGGGTCTTGATGTAAAACATCACCATTGGGTCACTGACTATATAATATATTGTATGATATAGACCAATTGATAATAAGATCCTACTGCAGAAAATGCATTAGAGCCATTGGAGGCTGTGTCATAAGATATATACTGGTTACTTCAATAGTCAAATTCTACAAATTCTACAAGGTCTAGTGAGTAAAGTCGTATTTTATCCATTCACTCCTCCAAAATAAAAAGTTCTATAGTTGTCTTCTATCTAGCAGACAAAAAATGAATATAACCATTTCTTTACTATATCTGACTTGGTGACTTCAATGGTTGTCACCTGGACTACAATTTACATGAGGGTACACAAAACAATGGATATTATTCTGTAACATGGTGAATACAATGCTGTGAGAGGTAGCTACAGTGGGACAAGGGGGAAACTCCAACCTATCATTTTATATGGCAGCAAGGATCCATACAAATTCCAGCTATATGTAGCTATATGAACCTCTGTTCCCTCTACAGCTAAACCTCTAATTCAGTTATGCCTCTGATGTTTCTCTATTACACTTCATTATTAGAGGGAGTCTATCATTGGCTGTAGTGATTTTCAACTAAGCATATATTTGCATATTTGCAGACATACCTTTTATTCATTAATCCTCCTAGCCGTTTTTTTAATTAGCCCGCTTTTATTGTTATGCTAATTAGCCACCACTGGAAGTCTCTGTAAGACTCTCTGAGCACCGCTTGTGTGATATGCGTAAATAAGGGGGAGGTGAGAGCAGGGAAGGCTGATGATGATGATGATGAAAGGGGAAATCATGCCAGTGCATGTACTTGAGGTGCTAGGTGTTTGGCCCCATTGGTTCTGGCAGGATAAGCTATCAGTAGCATTAATAATGTTATTACACAGTAATTTATGACACAATATGTATAATTTTGGAATTCAATTACCCTTTATATGGCGGAGAACATCAGTGTTGATGCAGTGCCTGTGGCTAATAGGGCCAAGGAGCTACTATACTAGATATCTACAACGGCATACTGGGAATTGCATCTATTACTTAGTCGGAGAGTAGTAACAAAGTGAACATTTGTCCCAGGTGAAAGATTATCTTTGTCGATACCCCGCCACTGCTGTCTTGCAAACAGGAATGGCAATGTAACCTTACATGTATATACAGGTCCTTGTACATGCTGAAATATGAAGTTCTATAATAACATCAGAGGATTTATTAATTATATAGCAGACATGGATTTTCATGTGATTTCTTTCTCTCATTGCTAAAATATATACTATCACTTGTGGAAGTGGCACTTTCCAGGTTTCAATACCACGCAGAGCGATCTGCTTCAGCGCGTTTCCTTCTTCTGAGCAGTATGCTCCTGTTGCACACTCAGCAGGGGGTCATGAGGCAAAAATCCCAAGACAGATAAATAGTAGTCACGTCAATCATTATTGTATGTATACAGAATATACACATGTCATAATACAAGGCAATGGAGGAGACATAGCATCTTTTGTATCTTGGGCCCTTGTCTATTCATAGCACTCTTGCCAGGGACACTGATCGCTGACATGTATTGATGAATACATTTTGCAATGAAGCCTCTCTTTCTCTGCAACATAAAATATAACTTAAGAAAAAAATGCTTCACAGATTTGAAGTAATTAAGCAATGTTTTCTCAATATTTCCTCTCTCTGCTTGAAAGTCGATGCCAGCATTTCAATAAAATTAAAGCCTGTGTAACTTCAAGGATGATTTGCCATACACAGAAAGTTGCCTGCTGCAGTCAATTTGAAGTATTAAAATTTGATAACTCTTTAATCACTTTATTTAATGAGATAGAAACAGCAGGAGAAGGGGAAATTCATCATGTCAGTTCGAGTACCTGGCTGTCTTCCTGCTGTGAATATTTAACATGACACCAATTCCTGAGCCCTCCTTTAGCCGCTGATGTTGAATGAGCAAATTCTTTATGTCTACGAGGATGTTTGATTTCCCTCCAGAATCCACGTCAAGTTGGATCCTAGGTCAAAAAGTCCCTATGGTACCATAAGGGAAAAATCATTGTAGGTACTAAGACTGAACTGTGTGTTTATGCTTCAAAGTATTCCAAAGTGTGAGCAAGGTAACAAAATCAAGATATGGGGGGAGTGGGATAACAGGATGATGTGATATGTGGGGCAGCCCATGACAATTGGCAATATACCAACCTCATCTTTTGAAGGGCTGAAAAACAAGAGAAATTACCTAACTGGATGCTATGAGGAAATGTCTCATCTCTCATACGCATTAGGTTTTACAACCCCTTCATCTGATTTATTAGAGTATTTACTTTTCACATAGATATTGACTACCCTTTGAATGAACTGAACCAGACTACTAGATTTTCTGGACCTTCAAGGCTCATTGTTACACCTTTGATGGACACTATTATGGTTTACAATGTCTTAAAGCAACATTATTGGAAATGCAAGTCATGGTAGTGATCCTATTCATGGTATCATGCCTATTAAAGAGTGTAAAGCAATTGACGGGTGCCCTGTTTTCTCCCATAACTTCTGTCCTTGGGGTTGGCTGATGGTTTTAGATTGACAGCCTGGACGAAGGCAAACCATTATGGCTGTCCAAGATAATTCCTCTTATAAACAGTCTTATTTTTTTTCAATGGGTTCAAATGTTTCTTGCTGTTAAATGGACATTTCCAGCATTAATACATTGTTCATACACAGAGAAGTAGGTGCTGAAGGTCTCTAGAAACTGGTCATCCCTCCTTTCAACATAGAAAGAACATTCACGTTCAATGAAGCTGACTAAATGCCTCATTTGTTGATCAGACCTGGTAACATTTACCTTGCGTCTATGGCCACATTTAGATGAAAGGAGTTTTACGGTAGAGCTCTAGCCCTGCACTAGACTACTAATCATGTGCTCATAGAGCTGACACCAAAGAGACAGAAGCATGAGTTTCCTATCTCTTCTTCCTACAGAACATCAGCGTGGGCCCTTGCTATCCCACAGTACTGCAATTATACTACATCATCACCAGAAACATATGCTCTGCTTGAAGATTGTACATTAGAGTTTTGAAATCAGAAGACGCAGGAAGGAGTCAAGCTTCCAAATAATCCCCTTTCTGCAGTGGTTAGAAAGATCTATGTGTATTAGAAGAGCTTTTCTGCCAGATTAATTCATTAGATTTTACCCTGAAGCTTGCTCCTACTGTGGATTTTGCATGAAATCAGCTAGGAGTCGAAATCAAATGCACAGACATCTGGCGACGAAAATTGAATACAAAATATTGGGCATTAGCAAAGCCTTCAACTGCTACTATTGACACATTAGAAAGCTAGGAGAGAAGGTATCAGATCATACAGAGAGATGAAAACTTCTCCTGCAGACATGTGTCTGATCTTCAGAGCAATAACTGGATCAGATGTCTTTACAAATATACATTAGAAAGTCAACGGGAAACACTTACCAGTGTATTGAATGCCATGAATATTAACTAGCCTGTCATTACTGCCACTTTTATATTAATAGTAAGACAACCACACCACTAGTAGCTAGTAGGGTATATTCACATTGGCACCCCAGCAATGGAATAATGGAATGGAACAATGGAAATAAATAGTTAAAATGATGGACACTAACAGATCTCAAAATATCCCGTTAACTATAATGGAGCTTTTTAAAGGTTTGTCTAGTGTTTGTCTCTTTTTCCAGGTATATCTCTCTATTTGTTCCCTTATCCTGTTCTAGTACGTGGTGATATATGACGTAGTATACACAAATATAGCTGTAGCTTTGTATGCAGCCCACGCCAGTATTTCCTAACTACAATTGTCCTGCGGCAAATACAGGAATGTCCCAAGAATTCACTGAGGTGTAGTGGAACAGTATCATCCAGTTGTGTCTGAAAAGTTGACTATTGATATAGACATGCATAAATGTATTTCTACATTTCCCTTCACACAGTCTATAGGACTTCAGTTCCTGTTTTTATCGTTTTGTATGCAAGCCTTTTTATGTTGCAGAACTGTGATAGAACTGGTATGTGCCAAGTCATATTTAGCCCTTCATGACCAACAACATCCCAAAACTGTGCTCACCCACAATTCCCATTATTAAAGGTATTTTCCCATCGTAGGATTTAATCCGTCTTCCTGTCTCCTTTCCCCTCCTCTTTGTGGTTTCTAGCTCATTCCAGCAACATGCTCCATGTTTGTCGTAAACTGTGCAGCTATTTCTCGATTTACCTACAAAGATAACAGAGACAAGGAATAGAGATGAGCGAACAGTGTTCTATCGAACTCATGTTCGATCAGATATTAGGCTGTTCGGCATGTTCGAATCGAATCGAACACCGCGTGGTAAAGTGCGCCATTACTCGATTCCCCTCCCACCTTCCCTGGCGCCTTTTTTGCTCCAATAACAGCGCAGGGTAGGTGGGACAGGAACTACGACACCGGTGACGTTGAGAAAAGTAGGCAAAACCCATTGGCTGCCGAAAACATGTGACCTCTAATTTAAAAGAACAGCGCCGCCCAGGTTCGCGTCATTCTGAGCTTGCAATTCACCGAGTACGGAGGTTTCCGTCCAGCTAGCTAGGGCTTAGATTCTGGGTAGGCAGGGACAGGCTAGGATAGGAAGGAGAAGACAACCACAACAGCTCTTGTAAGAGCTAAATTCCAGGGAGAAGCTTGTCAGTGTAACGTGGCACTGATGGGCTCAATCGCCGCAACCCAGCTTTCCCAGGATCCTGAATGGAATACACTGTCAGTGTATTCCCGTATACCCGATATATACCCCCGATACCCGTTCCAACGGTGTGCCCCCCCACCTTCACCCCAGAAATACCCTGCAAGTCCCCTAGCAATAGAATTGGGGCTATATACACCCACTATTTTTGCTACTGCCATATAGTGCCATTGTCTGACTGGGAATTCAAAGAATATATTGGGGTTACGTGCACCCACAATTTTTACTACTGGTATACAGTGCCAGTTTCTGACTGGGAATTCAAAGAATATATTGGGGTTATAAATACCCTCATTTCTTGCTACTGCCATATAGTGCCAGTTTCTGACTGGTAATTCAAAGAATATATTGGGGTTATAAATACCCTCATTTCTTGCTACTGGTATATAGTGCCATTGTCTGACTGGGAATTCAAAGAATATATTGGGGTTACGTGCACCCACAATTTTTACTACTGGTATACAGTGCCAGTTTCTGACTGGGAATTCAAAGAATATATTGGGGTTACAAATACCCTCATTTCTTGCTACTGCCATATAGTGCCAGTTTCTGACTGGTAATTCAAAGAATATATTGGGGTTACGTGCACCCACAATTTTTACTACTGGTATACAGTGCCATTGTCTGACTGGGAATTCAAAGAATATATTGGGGTTATAAATACCCTCATTTCTTGCTACTGCCATATAGTGCCAGTTTCTGACTGGGAATTCAAAGAATATATTGGGGTTACGTGCACCCACAATTTTTACTACTGGTATACAGTGCCATTGTCTGACTGGGAATTCAAAGAATATATTGGGGTTATAAATACCCTCATTTCTTGCTACTGGTATATAGTGCCATTGTCTGACTGGGAATTCAAAGAATATATTGGGGTTACGTGCACCCACAATTTTTACTACTGGTATACAGTGCCAGTTTCTGACTGGGAATTCAAAGAATATATTGGGGTTACAAATACCCTCATTTCTTGCTACTGCCATATAGTGCCAGTTTCTGACTGGTAATTCAAAGAATATATTGGGGTTACGTGCACCCACAATTTTTACTACTGGTATACAGTGCCAGTTTCTGACTGGGAATTCAAAGAATATATTGGGGTTACAAATACCCTCATTTCTTGCTACTGCCATATAGTGCCAGTTTCTGACTGGTAATTCAAAGAATATATTGGGGTTATAAATACCCTCATTTCTTGCTACTGGTATATAGTGCCATTGTCTGACTGGGAATTCAAAGAATATATTGGGGTTACGTGCACCCACAATTTTTACTACTGGTATACAGTGCCAGTTTCTGACTGGGAATTCAAAGAATATATTGGGGTTACAAATACCCTCATTTCTTGCTACTGCCATATAGTGCCAGTTTCTGACTGGTAATTCAAAGAATATATTGGGGTTACAAATACCCTCATTTCTTGCTACTGCCATATAGTGCCAGTTTCTGACTGGTAATTCAAAGAATATATTGGGGTTACGTGCACCCACAATTTTTACTACTGGTATACAGTGCCAGTTTCTGACTGGGAATTCAAAGAATATATTGGGGTTACAAATACCCTCATTTCTTGCTACTGCCATATAGTGCCAGTTTCTGACTGGTAATTCAAAGAATATATTGGGGTTACGTGCACCCACAATTTTTACTACTGGTATACAGTGCCATTGTCTGACTGGGAATTCAAAGAATATATTGGGGTTATAAATACCCTCATTTCTTGCTACTGCCATATAGTGCCAGTTTCTGACTGGTAATTCAAAGAATATATTGGGGTTATAAATACCCTCATTTCTTGCTACTGGTATATAGTGCCATTGTCTGACTGGGAATTCAAAGAATATATTGGGGTTACGTGCACCCACAATTTTTGCTACTGGTATATAGTGCCAATTTCTAACTGGGAATTCAAAATGCGCAAGGCTCCCGGAAAGGGACGTGGACGAGGCCGTGGGCGAGGTCGGGGGAATGGTTCTGGGGAGCAAGGTAGCAGTGAAGCCACAGGGCGTCCCGTGCCTACTCCTGTGGGGCAGCAAGCATTGCGCCACTCCACAGTGCCAGGGTTGCTTGCCACATTAACTAAACTGCAGGGTACAAACCTTAGTAGGCCCGAGAACCAGGAACAGGTCTTGCAATGGCTGTCAGAGAACGCTTACAGCACATTGTCCAGCAGCCAGTCAGACTCTGCCTCCTCTCCTCCTATTACCCAACAGTCTTGTCCTCCTTCCTCCCAAAATTCCCAAGCTTCACAGAACAATAACCCCAACTGTCCCTGCTCCCCAAAGCTGTTCTCCGCTCCTTTCATTGTCCCTCAACCTGCCTCTCCACGTCACGATTCCACGAACCTAACAGAGGAGCATCTGTGTCCAGATGCTCAAACACTAGAGTCTCCTCCATCTCCGTTCGATTTGGTGGTGGATGACCAGCAACCCACCCTCATCGACGATGATGTGACGCAGTTGCCGTCAGGGCATCCAGTTGACCGGCGCATTGTGCGGGAGGAGGAGATGAGACAGGAGTTGGAAGAGGAAGTGGTGGATGATGAGGACACTGACCCGACCTGGACAGGGGGGATGTCAAGCGGGGAAAGTAGTGTGGATGTTGAGGCAAGTGCAGCACCAAAAAGGGTAGCTAGAGGCAGAGGCAGAGGTCAGCAGCTTAGGCGAAGCCAGGCCACACCCGGAATCTCCCAAGATGTTCCAGTTCGTACCCAGCCCCGAAAAACTCCCACCTCGAGGGCACGTTTCTCGAAGGTGTGGAGTTTTTTCAAGGAATGCGCCGAGGACAGATATAGTGTTGTCTGCACAATTTGCCTCTCGAAATTGATTAGGGGCTCTGAGAAGAGCAACCTGTCCACCACTTCAATGCCCCGTCATTTGGAATCCAAGCACTGGAATCAGTGGCAGGCAGCAACGGCAGGACAAAGGCTGCCTGCCGTTCACGCCACTGCCACTGCCTCTGCCACTGCCTCTGCCTCTGCCACTGCCACTGCTGACTGTGCTGGCGATGCACTCCAGAGGACGAGCCAGGACACCACTTCATCTGCCTCCGCCACTTTGTTGACTTCTCCCTCATCCTCCCCTGTTCCTGTCTTATCTCCTTCTCCTGCACCATCAAAGGCACCATCAGGCGCTTCTTTACAACAACCCACCATCTCTCAGACATTGGAGCGGCGGCAGAAATACACTGCTAACCACCCACACGCGCAAGCCTTGAACGCCAACATCGCTAAACTGCTGGCCCAGGAGATGTTGGCGTTCCGGCTTGTTGAAACTCCCGCCTTCCTGGACCTGATGGCAACTGCGGCACCTCGCTATGCCGTCCCTAGCCGTCACTACTTCTCCCGGTGTGCCGTCCCCACCTTGCACCAGCACGTGTCACTCAACATCAGGCGGGCCCTTAGTTCCGCGCTTTGCACAAAGGTCCACTTGACCACCGACGCGTGGACAAGTGCATGCGGACAGGGACGCTACATTTCACTGACGGCACACTGGGTGAATGTAGTTGAGGCTGGGACTGCTTCCCAAACTGGCCTGGTGTACCTCGTCTCCCCGCCTAACATTCCTGGCAGGGACACGAGAAGAACACCCCCCTCCTCCTCCTCCTCTACCGCCTCCTCCTCCGCCACCGCCTCCTCCTCCGCCACCGCCTCCTCCTCCGCTGTTAGATTGACCCCAGCTACGAGTTGGAAACGTTGCAGCACTGGCGTTGGTAGACGTCAGCAGGCTGTGCTGAAGCTGATCAGCTTGGGGGACAGACAGCACACTGCCTCCGAGGTGAGGGATGCCCTCCTCGATGAGACGGCAATATGGTTTGAGCCGCTGCACCTGGGCCCAGGCATGGTCGTTTGTGATAACGGCCGGAACCTGGTAGCAGCTCTGGAGCTTGCCGGACTCCAACATGTTCCATGCCTGGCCCACGTCTTCAACCTAGTGGTGCAACGTTTCCTAAAGAGCTACCCCAATGTTCCAGAGCTACTGGTGAAAGTGCGGCGCATGTGCGCCCACTTTCGCAAGTCGACAGTAGCCGCTGCTAGCTTAAAATCTCTCCAGCAACGCCTGCATGTGCCACAACACCGGCTTTTGTGCGACGTCCCCACACGCTGGAACTCAACGTTTCAGATGTTGAATAGAGTGGTTGAGCAGCAGAGACCTTTGATGGAATACCAGCTACAAAACCCTAGGGTGCCACAAAGTCAGCTGCCTCAGTTTCTCATCCATGAGTGGCCATGGATGAGAGACCTTTGTGACATCCTACGGGTGTTTGAGGAGTCCACAAGGAGGGTGAGCTCTGAGGATGCGATGGTGAGCCTTACAATCCCGCTCTTGTGTGTTCTGAGAGAATCCCTGATTGACATCAGGGATAACTCAGATCACACAGAGGAGTCAGGGATAGCATCCGATCTGTCACAGCTGGAGAGTAGGTTCACACATCTGTCCGCTTCATCGCGTTTAATGGAGGAGGAGGAGGAGGAGGAGGAGGAAGAAGAGTTGTCCGATGATGTGATGGTGATACAGGAGGCTTCCGGGCAACTTCGAATCGTCCCATTGTTGCAGCGCGGATGGGTAGACATGGAGGATGAGGAGGAAATGGAGATTGAACTTTCCGGTGGGGCCAGAGGAGTCATGCCAACTAACACTGTGGCAGACATGGCTGAGTTCATGTTGGGGTGCTTTACAACCGACAAGCGTATTGTCAAAATCATGGAGGACAACCAGTACTGGATCTTTGCTATCCTTGACCCCCGGTATAAAAACAACATCTCGTCTTTTATTCCGGTAGAGGGGAGGGCCAATCGCATCAATGCTTGCCACAGGCAATTGGTGCAGAATATGATGGAGATGTTTCCAGCATGTGACGTTGGCGGCAGGGAGGACAGTTCCTCCAGTAGGCGACCAAGTTCTCACCGGTCCACACAAACGAGGGGCACACTGTCTAGGGTCTGGGACACCTTGATGGCACCCCCTCGCCAAAGTGCCGCCACAGAGGGTCCTAGTGTCACCAGGCGTGAGAAGTATAGGCGCATGTTGCGGGAATACCTTTCCGACCACAGCCCTGTCCTCTCCGACCCCTCTGCGCCCTACACGTATTGGGTGTCGAAGTTGGACCTGTGGCTTGAACTTGCCCTATATGCCTTGGAGGTGCTGTCCTGTCCTGCCGCCAGCGTCCTATCTGAGAGGGTGTTCAGTGCAGCCGGTGGCATCATCACTGACAAGCGCACCCGTCTGTCAGCTGAGAGTGCCGACCGGCTCACTTTGATAAAAATGAACCACCACTGGATAGAGCCTTCATTTTTGTGCCCACCTGTGTAAAGCACCCCAACATGAAACTCCATGTCTGTACTCAACCTCTCCAATTCCTCCGCATCCTCATACTCATCCACCATAAGCGTTGCACAATTCTGCTAATACTAGGCTCCCTCCAACATGATTTCCCCCAACTCTGCTGGTTAGAGGCTCCCTCCACCCTGATTTCCACCAACTCTGCTGGTTAGAGGCTCCCTCCACCCTGCTTTCCCACAACTCTGCTGGTTAGAGGCTCCCTCCACCATGAATTTGCCCAAACTGGGCTGGTTAGAGGCTCCCTCCACCATGAATTGGTCCAAACTGGGGTTTTTAGAGGCTCCCTCCACCATGAATTTGCCCAAACTGGGCTGTTTAGAGGCTCCCTCCACCATGAATTGGTCCAAACTGGGCTGGTTAGAGGCTCCCTCCACCATGAATTGGTCCAAACTGGGTTTTTTAGAGGCTCCCTCCACCATGAATTGGTCCAAACTGGGGTTTTTAGAGGCTCCCTCCACCATGAATTGGTCCAAACTGGGGTTTTTAGAGGCTCCCTCCACCATGAATTGGTCCAAACTGGGCTGGTTAGAGGCTCCCTCCACCATGAATTGGTCCAAACTGGGTTTTTTAGAGGCTCCCTCCACCATGAATTGGTCCAAACTGGGGTTTTTAGAGGCTCCCTCCACCATGAATTGGTCCAAACTGGGTTTTTTAGAGGCTCCCTCCACCATGAATTGGTCCAAACTGGGGTTTTTAGAGGCTCCCTCCACCATGAATTGGTCCAAACTGGGGTTTTTAGAGGCTCCCTCCACCATGAATTGGTCCAAACTGGGGTTTTTAGAGGCTCCCTCCACCATGAATTTGCCAAAACTGGGCTGTTTAGAGGCTCCCTCCACCATGAATTGGTCCAAATTGGGGTTTTTAGAGGCTCCCTCCACCATGAATTTGCCCAAACTGGGCTGGTTAGAGGCTCCCTCCACCATGAATTGGTCCAAACTGGGCTGGTTAGAGGCTCCCTCCACCATGAATTGGTCCAAATTGGGGTTTTTAGAGGCTCCCTCCACCATGAATTGGTCCAAACTGGGCTGTTTAGAGGCTCCCTCCACCATGAATTGGTCCAAACTGGGGTTTTTAGAGGCTCCCTCCACCATGAATTGGTCCAAACTGGGCTGGTTAGAGGCTCCCTCCACCATGAATTGGTCCAAACTGGGTTTTTTAGAGGCTCCCTCCACCATGAATTGGTCCAAACTGGGGTTTTTAGAGGCTCCCTCCACCATGAATTGGTCCAAACTGGGGTTTTTAGAGGCTCCCTCCACCATGAATTGGTCCAAACTGGGGTTTTTAGAGGCTCCCTCCACCATGAATTTGCCCAAACTGGGCTATTTAGAGGCTCCCTCCACCATGAATTGGTCCAAACTGGGTTTTTTAGAGGCTCCCTCCACCATGAATTGGTCCAAACTGGGGTTTTTAGAGGCTTCCTCCACCATGAATTGGTCCAAACTGGGGTTTTTAGAGGCTCCCTCCACCATGAATTTGCCCAAACTGGGCTGTTTAGAGGCTCCCTCCACCATGAATTGGTCCAAATTGGGGTTTTTAGAGGCTCCCTCCACCATGAATTGGTCCAAACTGGGGTTTTTAGAGGCTCCCTCCACCATGAATTTGCCCAAACTGGGCTGTTTAGAGGCTCCCTCCAGCATGAATTGGTCCAAACTGGGGTTTTTAGAGGCTCCCTCCACCATGAATTGGTCCAAACTGGGGTTTTTAGAGGCTCCCTCCACCATGAATTGGTCCAAACTGGGGTTTTTAGAGGCTCCCTCCACCATGAATTGGTCCAAACTGGGCTGGTTAGAGGCTCCCTCCACCATGAATTTGCCCAAACTGGGCTGTTTAGAGGCTCCCTCCACCATGAATTGGTCCAAACTGGGCTGGTTAGAGGCTCCCTCCACCATGAATTGGTCCAAACTGGGTTTTTTAGAGGCTCCCTCCACCATGAATTGGTCCAAACTGGGGTTTTTAGAGGCTCCCTCCACCATGAATTGGTCCAAACTGGGGTTTTTAGAGGCTCCCTCCACCATGAATTGGTCCAAACTGGGCTGGTTAGAGGCTCCCTCCACCATGAATTGGTCCAAACTGGGGTTTTTAGAGGCTCCCTCCACCATGAATTGGTCCAAACTGGGGTTTTTAGAGGCTCCCTCCACCATGAATTTGCCCAAACTGGGCTGTTTAGAGGCTCCCTCCACCATGAATTTGCCCAAACTGGGCTGGTTAGAGGCTCCCTCCACCATGAATTGGTCCAAACTGGGCTGGTTAGAGGCTCCCTCTACCATGAATTGGTCCAAATTGGGGTTTTTAGAGGCTCCCTCCACCATGAATTGGTCCAAACTGGGCTGTTTAGAGGCTCCCTCCACCATGAATTGGTCCAAACTGGGGTTTTTAGAGGCTCCCTCCACCATGAATTGGTCCAAACTGGGCTGGTTAGAGGCTCCCTCCACCATGAATTGGTCCAAACTGGGTTTTTTAGAGGCTCCCTCCACCATGAATTGGTCCAAACTCTGCTGGTTAGAGGCTCAATCCACCCTGATTTTCAAAACAAATGTTGGTGCCAACCTCAACTTACTACAAGGGCCAAATTCACTGCTGGTGACAAGCTCTCCTCACTGCAAGTGCCAAATACACATGTTTCAAGGTGTTTTCCTACTGTCAGAGAGGTGGTATTGAGTGTGTAAAGTGTGTCGTTGTTAGGCTGTGATGTTGGGGTAATAGAGGGTCTTTGGTGTGTTAGATGCCCCCAGACATGCTTCCCCTGCTGTCCCAGTGTCATTCCAGAGGTGTTGGCATCATTTCCTGGGGTGTCATAGTGGACTTGGTGACCCTCCAGACACGGATTTGGGTTTCCCCCTTAACGAGTATATGTTCCCCATAGACTATAATGGGGTTCGAAACCCGTTCGAACACACGAACAGTGAGCGGCTGTTTGATTCGAATTTCGAACCTCGAACATTTTAGTGTTCGCTCATCTCTAACAAGGAACTTTTCTAGCCTCATCAGGGCTCAGCAACTGAAAGCAATATGTAGAGAGAGGGAGAGAAGATAATGTAGATGGCTTGGAACACTGACCAGTCAGCAGTCAACCAGAGAACACTGAAAATGAATATTTATCTTGACCTGGCAAATGGTGCAAGATAGGTAACACAATGTATTGGGTACAAGACTTCAGTAATTTTAAGCTACATGTCTGAATATGATCCTTAAAATGGGAATACACCTTAGAACTCATTTGACCCAACCTGTGTACAGAAAGTTTATTATAATCTTCTATTTCTCCTGGTGGTTTAGTTGCTACCAGTTTATAATAATTTGGCCCTTGTAATAGAAAGCTGCTCTTCATGTACTAACTATCTGATGAGACTATCATGGGCTTATGTTGTATAAGTAAGAAGACTATGGAGTATAAAATGTAGGGATACATCAACAATCTAGTTTTCTAAAAGGACACAAGTTGGCTTTCTGACTACCAGAGTTTCCCTACTGACAGTGCAGCCAAGCTTTATGACCATGATCTCATTCAATGAATACTAGATCCCCTTTCATATTGACCCTGTTTAAACATATTCACTTAAGAAATAATGCTACCGAATCTAACCTATAATAGACTCACACAGCAAGAAATATCTTGTTTTCCCCAAACAAGCAGACGGAGGCTACAAAACAGGTGTAAGCTCCTGGACCCAGTGCAAAATATCTAAATGGACTTCCAGCCTATCATGTACCATTTATAATACAGTTTAATCTCTGTGTGAATAAACAAGTATTCTATTTTGCACAATTCAAGTGTGACGTTCATTCCTTCAAGTATACTACGGGTCGGGACTCTACGTCCACACACCAGGAATCTACTACTGCATCCCTCTATATTATTATATTTATAATACAGGTGACTTCTTATAGTTTTGGGTGTTACTAGCAGGGCCGGCGTCAGCATACGGCATAGTCGGGCAAGTGCCGGGGCCCACAGAGCCTCTGGGGGCCCCCCGGCACTTGCCCTCCCCAGCACTTGCCTGTCCCGATATCAGCACATCGGCGTCCGACGGACGCCGATGAGCTGAATTAAATACATAAGCGATTAAAGCAGGAGCTGTGTGTGAGATCAGCTCCTACTTTAAAACTGTGGCCCGGCGTGCGTGTGTAGGCGCGATGACGTCATCACATCGCGCCTACAGACGCAAGTAGGGCCGCAGCTTTAAACCAGGAGCTGAGCTCACACACAGCTCTTGCTTTAATCGCCTATGTGAATGGAGTGAGAGCGGAGAGAGGAGCGTCGGGGGAGCGATGGAAGGTGAGTGTAAGTGTGAGTGTGGTTTTTTTGTATTAATTATTAAGGTGGAACATAATGAAGGGGGCCCATGAAACTGGGGGAGGGGGGGAATGGCATGACACTGGGGAAGATGAAGGGGGTGGGGAGAGAACAGCATGAAACTGGGGACAGAGATGGAGGGGGCCCAATGAAACTGGGGGGGCAAATGAAGGGGAGGGGGGAATGGCATGACATTGGGGACAGAGATGGAGGGGGCCCAATGAAACTGAGGGGGGGCAAATGAAGGGGAGGGGGGAACGGCATGACACTGGGGAAGATGAAGGGGGTGGGGAGAGAACAGCATGAAACTGGGGACAGAGATGGAGGGGGGGAACGGCATGACACTGGGGCAGATGGGGGGGTGGAACAGCATGACACTGGGGCAGAGACTGGGGACATGAAACTGTGGGCAGATGAAGGGGGAGAACGTGATGAAACTGGGGACAGAGATGGAGGGGGACATGAAACTGGGGGCAGAGGAAGGGTGTATATGAAACTGGGGGAGAGATGGAGGGGGGCATATAATGTACGGGTGACTGTAGGAGGATTATACTGTGTGGGAGCACATGATAAATTAATGAGAATGGGCAGAGTAAACATAAGTGGGTGGAGCCAAATTTGCCGCGGCGTGCAGAGTGCGCCGCACATTTTGCCCCTCTTTCTACTCTTTAAAAATTGGGAGGTATGGCGTTGGTGACGCCACACTCCTGTGTGACATCACTCGCTTCATCTGCAACACACAGTGTCTCGACTCCCCCACCTCCTTTACAAGGGGGCCCACTGTGGCTCTGTCACCAAAGGGCCCATAAAAACCTGGAGCCGGCCCTGGTTACTAGGGCCCGAGTGTGACGGCTACCTCTCCATTTCAAGCTACACACTTACAATACATAGACATGGTTTAGCTTCCATTGTCTTAATGAAGACCTTTCTCTAAGTCAAGGAGTGTTATATACCATAGCAAAGCTGACAATGCGATGAAATCAGTGCTTTTCCATTCTCTGGTATCTTCCCCCATTTTCAAAGGGGATTGGCATCATTGCTGGATGGTGAGCTATGCCCCTGATGAGGGGAAGTTGATATCACATATTGAAACTGGAGTAATCTGAAGATCTGAAGATGTTTCGACAGTAATAGATATTGAGCAGATATCTTTCCCCGTCTGGTTCTCTATTATCATATTCCTAAATATGATACTACTTATAAGTATTAATTAATAAACCCACAATAGGAGGAAAGAGGAGTAAGCTGTAGGAAATGTCAGCATTATTGGGTGCTTTTGGGCATGATTTGGCTAAATATGTTTACATATGATTTCTATGGACCCAATAACACACATACAATGAAGATATTTGTTTCTGGATCTATAATATAGGCTATAATGTTGCTTATAGTACTTTGCTGCTGATGTGACCCCTTTAGATTTATCCTATGTATAACGATACCTGTATAATTAGTGTAATTACTCGTGCCTGCCATTATGTACTATTGTGCTCCCATTGGGCAGTCCACAAGTGCAATGCTTGCATTAAGTATTTCAATTTATTTACATAGCATTGTCCAATTTAATTAGCACTTGTAAGTAGTGTCTGAGGACCAGACTGGCAGTCGGCAGTAGCTGGGGTGTATTGCACAGACTAGAATGACCTCAGTGACCAGGGATTATACCATGCCCATTATAGAATATACAGCATAATTACACACATTTACCTTTCTCTTGAGTTTATAATTTGAGGCAGTAAAGTCAGTACAGGCTAGATTGTATGGATATCTACCCGAAGTATTAATCTCCATCTGTTTTAATGCATTTCTTAATGATGGAATCAGAATGAGGAATATGTTATAACAAAACTTACCTAAAGCACAGTAATAAATCCAGTATCAGTCATAAACTGCAATATATGAAACCTTGTAAAGGAGAAAGCTGTTAGGGATGCTCCCTTTGGAAATTGGTGACAGATCAGAATAGTTGAACAGATGCCACTATTTCTATCTAATAATGTGAGAAATACAGGATGCTGTTAAAGGCACAGTTGCAGGAACACACTTGGAGGCACTTTATACTTGATGGTTACAGGAACACACTTGGAGGCACTTTATACTTTATGGTTACAGGAACACACTTGGAGGCACTTCATACTTGATGGTTACACTTGGTGGCACTTTATACTTGATGGTTATAGGAACACACTTGGAGGCACTTTATACTTGATGGTTACAGGAACACACTTGGAGGCACTTTATACTTTATGGTTACAGGAACACACTTGGAGGCACTTTATACTTGATGGTTATAAGAACACACTTGGAGGCAATTTATACTTGATGGTTACAGGAACACACTTGGAGGCAATTTATACTTGATGGTTACAGAAACACACTTGGCGGCACTTCATACTTGATGGTTACAGAAACACACTTGGAGGCACGTCATACTTGATGGTTAAACTTGGTGGCACTTTATACTTGATGGTTACAGGAACACACTTGGAGGCACTTCATACTTGACGATTATAGCAATACACTTGCTGGCATAATGTGCTTGTTGTTTGCACATCTGGAACAGTTTCTGACCAGTCTATAACCAGGGCCAGGAACCATGAGAAATGTTAGCAGGCCGTCCACAGAGAGGGAAGGAGAGGAAATGAGCTGCTCTCTTTGTATGCTTTGAGAGGTGAAGAGGAACATGACTGTGGAGATATGATAGTTACAAGATCTTCTTTTGGTATATTATTTATACAGTATTTTAATCACCTACGACAAGTACAAAGAAACAAACCTCCCTGGCAAGGGAATGGAAAATGACCCTAAAAATACAGATTTGGCCCACTATGTTTGATGGTGCTATATTAATATGTAGTGGAAACGCTCTAAAAGTCTCCTCCTCGATGAGATCTCTCTTTTATTATAGAACAGATTATCAGTAGAGATGAGCGAACAGTAAAATGTTCAAGATTCGATATTCGTTTCGAGTAGCCCCTCAATATTCGACTACTCGAATCGAATAGCGAACCCTATTATACTCTATGGGGGAGAAATGCTCGTTTCAGGGGTAGGCAACATTCGATCAAATTATACTTACCAAGTCCACGAGTGAGGGTCGGGCTGGATCCTCCGAGAAGTCTTCTACGTGCAGCGTCCCCGCGGCATCTTCCAGCTCTGAATTCACTCAGCCAGGCATTGGGCCTGGGCAGAGCTGACTGCGCATGTCCAAACTACAAGCGGGCATGCACAGTCGACTCTGTCCAGGCCCGATGCCTGGCAGAGTGAATTCAGAGCCGGAAGACGCCGTGGGGAAGCTGCACGGAGAAGACTTCTAAAGGTAGGAGAAGAACCAGCGTTGATTGGCCGACTGTATAGCATTCGGCCAGTCAATGCTGGTTCTGCATCGAACTTTTCCATTCGAACAGCGAGTGGTACTCGATCGAGTACGAGTATTTCGAATACCGTAGTCTTCGATCGAATACCTACTTAATCGAATACTACTCGCTCATCTCTAATTATCAGTAACACATTCTAATTTCAAGGATCTTACACATCTTCTCTGAGACGACTACCCTTGTAGAAGACCAGTTTTCCATGCTATATGTGCCAAAGAGAATCAATTCTAGATTTGCTGAAGGAGATGACCCGCGCATTTCCTAATACATATGATACTATTAGGTGTGTTTTTATAGGGTCGGGCACATACCAGAGTTCTGCCTATCTGCACCTTCCTTTAGCACACAACCCCATTTTGTCAGATTCCTCCACATTTTTGTATTTACAAAGCAGATTCCTCCATCTTGCATGGTATCACTCACTTTCATAGCATTGCATTTAGACCTTTTTAACAAAGCACTCAGCTATAATTCAGTGAGGATTTCTCTGACTATTGACAGTGAATGATGTCCTATAATAGGTTTAGTTTATTCATGAAGCCAAACAAATTGCTTAAGTTGGGAGAGGGAATTTCTTTTTAATCCTGTGTGAAATGAAATATACAACACCACATTGACTGGGTCTATAGCAGCCATTACTACAGGTAGTAAATTTGCCTCAGCAGTCTCTAATCTGTCATGTCAGCACAAACCATTTCTCTTTGGGTTATAGTATTCGGAAATGATGAAATATTTAAAGCCTCCTGCCAGCACATTGTTATTTAAAGTATGGAGACAGAGAAGTACATCCAATTCAGCATAATGACTGATCTTATCAGACATGTAGTTTCAATCAATAGCTATTAGAGGTAATGTATACACTTCATTATTTTCCTTGTTCTAGATGCTCTCCAGCCTATCAGTCAGATCAGAATACCATATGGCATGTGAATAGGAGATGTACAGTACAAATAAAGTGGTATTCCAGCTTCCCATCACTTTGGCAGGGCTTTCCACCACCCTAAGGCCTGCCATTCGCTAATACTCATAGGGCAGTTAATGCCAGATCTTCCCTGTTACAATAGCTAAAAATTGGAAGAATATGCTTTATGTAAATATTTTCACCCACAAAGGGGTGTAGCATTAGGGGACACATTTTAGCAAAATGTCTAGCTGTGTAAAGTCTCTGTCAGTAGTGGAGTCCTGCTGGGTCTCCTGCCATAGTGTTTCAGTTGATTCAAATGTCAATGGATAGTTCACGCTAACACTGATGCCCCCTCAGCCTGCAGGACAGCTGGAATTTCTTTGGAACTTGGTTGGGGCTGCTTTATCTACCATTCGAACTATCCTGTGTTGGAACCATTCATTAATTTTTATCTTTCATCCACATCCAGGGAGATAAGTTACACTGACATGAGTTGTAAACTTCTCGATTATGTCACACACCAGTGGCGTAACTATCATAGAGGCAGCGGAGGCGGCTGCCACAGGGCCCGGGCCATTAGGGGGCCCGGTGACAGCCGCTACCGATGCGTTATTTATTTATTTATTTTTAAATAGACCGTTACAGGCCCTATTCACTTGCCAATCCTGGCTGGACCGGGATCGGCAAGTGGCACCGCGGGCCCCACAAACACTATCATTATACTCGGGGGTCTGCAAAGACATTAGGACATTAGGGGCCCGGTGACTGCTACCGCTGCTATCATTATACTCGGGGGTCTTTTCGGACCCCCAAGTATAATGTTCGGCTGACCGGGAGAGATAAGGGAACCTAAAAAATACTGTTGCTTACCTCTCCATGATCCTGCCAGGCCTCCGTCATTCGTGTCTGACGTCTCTGATGTCACATGACCTGGGCCTGCTTCCTGGGTCATGTGACGTCCGACTTCATTAAAGCAGGACAAGAGTGGCGGCCAACAGCCTAGGAGCCGGGGGACAGGTAAGCAACTGTTTCCATTTTTTTTAATGTTTTTATTCCCCTGGGTCTCTGATTATTATACTCTGGGGTGTGAAAAAACCCCAGAGTATAATAATTGTTTATGGGTGTCCACAGTGGGACATAATACTGTATACAGGGGACACTATTGGGGATAATACTGTGTGCAGGGGCCACTATTGGGGATAATACTGTGTGCAGGGGCCACTATGGGGGATAATACTGTGTGCAGGGGCCACTATGGGGGATAATACTGTGTGCAGGGGACACTACGGGGGATAATACTGTGTGCAGGGGACACTATGGGGGATAATACTATGTGCAGGGGACACTATGGGGGATAATACTGTGTGCAGGGGCCACTATGGGGGATAATACTGTGTGCAGGGGCCACTATGGGAGATAATACTGTGTGCAGGGGCCACTAAGGGACATAATACTGTGTGCAAGGCTTGCTAAGGGACATAATAGGGTGGGGAGAAGGAGGTCAGTCGTGGTCTTTGGCGTCATTTTTTTTTGGGGGGGGGGCATGTCAAAAGTTCGCCATGGGGCCTTGCCATTCTTAGTTACGCCACTGTCGCACACCATGGATAAAGAAACACCAAGATCTCTGGAGATGGACTTGTAACCTTGAGACACTTGCTATTTTTCCACAATTTTGGATCTCAAGTCTTTAGACAGTCCTCATCTCCTCTTTCTGTTCTTCATCCTTAGTGTGGCACACACAGTGCAAAGATTGCACTCGATTGGACTTACAGTTTCTCTTCTTTTTATCTGGTTTTAGGTATGATTTTTATATTGCCCACACCTGTTACTTGCTACAGGTGAGTTTGAACAAGCATCACATAGTTGAAACAAAGTTATTTGCCCACACTTTTGAAAAGGTGCCAACAATTTTGTACAATTTGCCTTTTTCTCTGTTTTTTTTTTTGTGTTCTTCCAATGCACACAAAGGAAATAAACATGTATAACAAAACATGTGTAATTACCATAATTTTCTGGGAGAAATACTTCATTTTCTGAAAAATTTAAGGGGTGCTAACATTTACCGTCATGACTATATGCCCTTATCACAACCCAAGAACTCTATAAGGCTAACACAGCGGAGAGATATTGTTTTTTTTTTTTTCCCCAGAGTTTTTCATTGCGTTTTAGCAGAGTTTCTCTCTACGAACTTGCTGCCCTTATTATACCTATAGGGAAAATGCCAGTGTTTCCACAAGTATAATTGACGTGCTGCACTAGTTTTGTTGAAAAAGCAAATTTGTCATTGCAGATTTTTTTCTACAATGTGTGTATCAGGTTAGCCAGAATCCCATTCACTTTGTAGGTAATGTAAAATACAGCATTTTTTGCTGCAGCGTTTCCGCAGAGGCAAAAATACAGCATTTTTGCAATATGGGTTTTCAACCTAAGGGTCAATTCCTACAAAGGGAACATTAATTAAGACTATCATTTTATTTTCCAGTCTTAGTCTGTAACCCATTCACAGCGAATGCACCACAATTTTTAAGAGGCAGAGGTATCTAAAGTTGAAGTGGAAGAGATTGGACTTAACCCCAGCAAGTGGCTGCAGTACATTTTGTCCAGAGTCCCACATAGCGTAAACACAGCGATTTTGAGGTTTTTGCCGCTGCATTTTACAGTAACTGCAAAGTGGGTGGAATTCTGGCTAATCCTATCTACACATTACAGAAAAATATCCTCAGCCGATATGCCGCAATTTTAAAAAAAAGTTGCGTTTTTGGAAATCACAGCGTGTCAATTATAAGTGGTTTGTTAGAGAACACTAGTGAACAAACAGCATCATGAAGACCAAGGAACTCATCAAACAGGTCAGAGATAACATTGTGGAGATATTTAACAAAGGGTTAGGTTATAAAAATGTATCCCAAGTTTTCAGAATTCCAAAGAGCACTGTTCAATCAATCATCAAAATGAAAAAGTTACAACTGCAAACCTACCAAGACATGGCCATCCACTTAAGCTGAAAGACTGAGCAAGGAGATCACGGGTCAGGAAAGCAGCAAGAGGCCTATGGTCACTCTAGAAGAGCTGCAGAAATCCACCGATCAGGTGGGAGAATCTGTCCACAGGACAATTATAAGTTGTGTACTCCACAAATCTGGCCTTTATGGAAGAGTAGCAGGAAGAAAACCATTGGTGAAAGAAAAGCAAAAGAAGTGCAGAAAGTTCATTTAATTAAAAAAAAAAAAAAAAACACAGGCAATTGCATACACATACATATCACAACAAAATCGTGCTGTGCAACATCGCTTTGCATTTTTTGTCATGTGACACAGTTACTATGTAGTCCTAGTCTTAAACTGGCTAGTCTAAATTTATAAGACTTATTATTTGCCTTACTTTAAGCAATAATTTTACACTAAATGTTAGCACATCCCCTTTTCCCTTGAAATTGCTCCATTTACTGCCAAAGACATGTTCACTTGTAGAATGAGGCCCGGACAAGTTGCTTTTATTTTTTGCTGCATTTTTTATTTTTTCTTACATTTTGTAGCATTTTTTGTATCCAAACCCATGAGTGGCTACAAAAGGAATGGAAAATATGAAGGAAGTTCCTCCTTCCTCCTTTTGCTGTATCCACTCCTGGGTTTAGCTTAAACAACTGCAGCAAAATCTTCAACATCAAAAAAGGTAGTTTTTCCACAAGTTTGAGCCCTAAGGCCTCATGATCACGACCCTTGTTTGTATCCCCAATTGCGGATTCACAAATGCGGATAAAAATACTGTCCCATTGATTTCTATGTATCTGTACAACATTGAAGGACCGCAAATGATGAAGAATGCTCCATTTTTGGATGCATTTACGGCACAGACCTGTGTAGGAAATCATACAAGATCTATGATTGTAGAAAAAATGTGATGCGCTGCATGGGGATTTAGCCTTAAATTCCTCTCCATCATGTGAATATTTATCAGCTTGAACCTCTCTTTGAATAAAGGAGAGGAAGAATGCATTTAAGAAGCGAGCACTGTTGATCTGATCTGTGAGACATTTGCCAGTGAAGTGCTGTTGCTTTGCAAAAGTAAAAGAATTGATCCTGCTTTTAACCACTGGGTGTCCAGGTGACGTTTGTGACGTTGTGCAAGTGCATCTAAAATAAATGTGTGACTTTTTGTTTTTTAGAGAAGTGGCTTGTTGGGACACAGTAGTGCACGGAATAAAAATCACATCATAAGAATGGCAGTGCATGCAAATTGGTTGGACTGATAAGAAGCAAAACAAGATGCAAAGCATTTTATGTAAAGCAATTATTATCACATAATAATAGCTGCTGAGAATGGCTTTAATGACTATATACACAATTATCCATTAAAAGTAATTCTCCAATGTGAACAAATAAATGGATCAACTATTCATGCACAAAATGCCATTCATCCGATGACCCGACTGTTCTTTATGTGTTTGAAGCTTCTCCTGTAGTCTCATTTTATTACTGTATCACTGTTAGGTATCTTTGTACCCAGGATGAGCTTTCAATTATAGACTCCATTTTATTGGTCCCAGTCAGCACTGCGTATATTGTGTAGTAGATATCTGCCATTATTGATGGGATTACATGACAACCTTTAGGCTAAATCCTTGTAAAACACAATGTTTTTGACATGACAGAAATGCGCTGCGTAAGGCTAAGGCCCCACGCAGCTATTTTTGTTGCGGCTTTTTGAGCCAAAGTCAGGAGTGGATTTAACAGAAGGGAAACATCCAATAGCTTCCTTTATATCTTCCATTCCTTTTCCACCCACTCCAGACTTTGGCTCACAAAACTGCAGAAAAATCTGCAACACAAAAAGCTGCATTTTCGCAATGTGGGGCCTTAGCCTTAAGAACCGCAATGCGTTGCCAGCACAGGATACCATGTAGGGCCTTAGTCTAAATTGGATTGCTTTTGTTCCCACAAGCCAGACACACGGCTGACAAAGGTGTGTGGAAGTAGCTTATCTTCTTCTCCCCATTGCTTAGCCAAGAGTGCACAGGTATGGAGAAATCCTGAGGGATACCTTTTGGTGCAACAAGTATCCAGCCAACATCTATCTGAAGTGTATAGGCAACTTTACACTTACTTGGGCAAAAATGATAAGACCAACTGGAGCTGCCTCAAGCCCTTTTCCTTACTATAGCCCCCAAAGGAGCCAAATTGGAGATATCTACAATAAGCATATTCTTGTCTGTTGAGAACACTATTATCAAACGCCTCTATCTGTCGGGAAGTTACCACATTGTAAATTTACAATTTTCTTACTGCAAAATGAATTCCAGGATTTTATAATACACAATTCCCTCCTGGATACCGCACATACTCCTCAGATTCATTAACTATCTACATTTTATGACATAGTGAAGACGTGCTTTTTATTGAAAGCAAAAGAGGCAAAGCAAAGCGCTTTCAGATACGAGTAATGTGCCTTTAGCTGTGTACAGAAGCGGGCTTGTTGGAAATATCTTTTTTTTTTTTTTTCACTACTTGCTAAACTTTGTCGGCTTACTTTCAAGATGCGCTGTAAATTATATTGTTCAGTTATACCTGCGATAAGCCCAACACTCCAGACAGGAATAAGCCTTTGGCATAAAGAAGAGAAATATTGAGGCTTAGATGAAATTAAATACATGTGCCACAATTGATATAACTGTCCTTCTTGCTGTCACCAAGAATTATATCTTACAGAATAAGCTGTCTTCTGAAACAGCAAGCAAAGATCATCCATGGATTTACCGAATGTGTTTTAGGGGAAGTGGCTGAAGGTACAACTATTGAGTCAATTGGTCTCTGAAATAAGGGTCAAGCTTAAAAATATGTTTTTGGCCCTGTCATCACTAGAATGTCATCCATGAGATGCATTGCGCTGGATGCGATTCATTCTTGATACAAAGGACTGGATTATAGGGAGGGCATAAGGGGCAATTGTCTCTAACACCTACAGGTCTTCATTGGTGAGTGTGCTCAAGAAGTTCAAAAACACAGTAAGACATTGAAGATTGAAAAGATTTAAAGCATCCAGCACCCATCAGGCATGCTAAATACACTCATCGACAAAAAACATAACGCACCCAGATAGAAATGTTGGATTGGTGCAAAACTTGGCATGCAGTTATGTCTCAGGAATATATTGTGGGGAAGATAGCTCGGTAGAAGAAGTGGTGTGAACTCAACCAGTCAGAGACAGGGACACAAATCTTGCAGCAAAGCGGTTTATTTAAAAAGAACAGCAAAATAAATAAACCTTTACGTTAGGCACAAAAATGAGCAAAATAAAATACAGCTTCAGCAAAACAGTAAGAAACAAAATCCTGCTTATCTCAAACACCAACTAAACAGTAGTAGTAAGCTAACTATACATGTGGCTTACTAACAGCCACACGAACAAACAAAAAAACACAGTTTCACTGAACTCAGAGTATCAAGATAGACCCAGACGCCTCCTCTCACTCCCAGGATCTGTCCTGAAGTGCAGGCTCTTCAGCCTTTTATGGGCCAGTAATGAGCCTATGACCCACACCCGGGGCTGAAGCCTACTCCAGACCTGCCCTAGATCACAGGTAGGTTAGAAACCTACGGCTGATATAGTGGGACTCTGCCTGTCACCGTTTCACAATATTTAAATGCTTACAGATGCGGTCTAATTAGATACTCGGTCTTGCCACAAGAGGGCATTAACAGTGTTACTCTGCAAGGCTACTTTTCCATCGTGTACCTGTCAGTGAAAAATAGTTGACTGCTGGCCTGCCTCTATGATGCACTCAATGTAATTTTGCCCAGCTGACAGACTTTGAGAAAAGGTGCATTGTTGGAAAAAAATGGGATGGTTATTATATTGTCCACTGTGTAGATTGCTCTAACCTAGTTGTTTGGAGGTGTTGGGAGCAGTGGTTATGTGATGGATACAAACAGTGAAATATCTCAGGGACATCAAGACGGACCATGAGTAGAGAGCATGCTTTGATGCACTGTCAAGCACTAACAGTTTCCAGTTTCCTTGTCCATCATCCGGGTACAGGTGGCATCTTCATTACACACCCCTGTCTCTGCCCAGACCATTTTCGGTACTTAGCAAAAGGAAATTTTGTAACATAGCTACTCACTACCTGTCCTGCCATTGACAGTCAGCAACTGTCATCTTTGTTCACAGTTGTGAACGAGAAACCTGGATTGCTACCAACTGAAATCGTATTATTTTTAATACTAAAAACAGGTTCTATTTTAGATATGGAGGTATGGAGACCTTATGATGAGCAGTTTAATCCTTTCTGCATAGCGACACATTTCCCCATGTGATGAGAACCATTGTACAAAGCAGTTGGTCAGCTGTAGTATTGATATGAGGGATTTTAACATCTCAGTTATATCTGCAAGAAATCCTGTGGCCGCTTGTGTTGTCTCTCGTGTCTGGACTTCTATGGCTAGGTTCACACTAGCGTTTGGCACTCTGTTCTGTGGTTTCCGTCTTCTGCATGCAAGAAGACGGAAACCACAGACCGGGTCTGGCCGTGGGCGGCGGTGTGCGATTTATGCTCTCCGCCGCAAAACTGGTTTTTTAAAATCGGACACCGAGTACTGCCTTTCTGACTCTGTGTCCGGTTTTAAAAAAACGGTTTTGCGGCGGAGAGCATAAAACGTTCACTGGCGCTCACGGCCGGACATCTTTCAAACCCATTCAAATGAAAGAGTATGAAAGAGTCCTGCAGGTTTCCGTCTCCTGCCTTTGTTTTTTGCAGGAAACAGAAACCTGCAGAACGGAGACCGGGTGCAGATGTGAGTGAGCCCTAACTGGCATTTTTCAACACAATAATGCTTGCACACAAACAGAAATGGTAACCAGGAATTTTTCTACCAAATTGCAACAATTCCTTGGCCTGTCTTGGTCACCAGATTTATCACCTTCTGAGCATTTATAAGAACAGACAGAACGCCAGTTTCAGGAACGTACAAGTATGTGGGATTTGAAGGAGAAGATACTGTTAGGATTTGGATACAAGGCTAAATAAAAAGGAAGAGCAGGAGCTGGCTGATAACAGCGAGCAGTAGAACCAGTTATCTAAAATTTGCACAGCACTGCGAGCCAAGACAGACCCTCAGACGCCTTCACCAGCCAGATGGACTTTGCAGAATCTGATTTGTCACCAATTGTCTCCCAGGTTGACACGGTAACTTTAAAGGTAAAGCAGCTGAATTGAGACTTCTGAAAACAACATCTGTGGGCAAACGTGTCCCACAGCAATATACAGAACCTGTATGCCTCCATATGCTAGAGGAAGCCCAATAGGGTACTAAAGCGTCTTCTCACTTGTGCAGTTTATCCTATAAACTTATTCTCTCCATATTGTAATCACTTACATATACCATAGTTACATTCACAAATATAAAATGTCAATAAATTCCAGTAACTCCTTCTTGGTGCATTATTTTTGTCAATAAGTGTATCTTATTTACCACATAGCAAACACGGGAGAGAAGTCATGGAAAGTTCACAAGTAGGAATTTGACACTGATGTTAAGGCAGATTCCTCCTCTTTACCCAGCACCAGATTCCGCCTTGTTTTAGTGGGAGGCAGAAATGTAAGTAGTACAATGAAAGTACAAGCTGTTGAGCTGCAGAAAACATTGCAGGGCACCCAGCTGATCAGCCATATTGGGGAAGTAGAGGGATAGAAAATGAATTCTTCTAATCTCATATGCATTATATCGTTTGGGGATCCTGACAACATTTTCATCTGACGCTAGGTTCACACCTGCGTTCAGCTGTCCGTTCTGTGGTTTCCGTCTTCTGCATGCCAGAAGACAGAAAGCACAGACCGGGTCCAACCGTGAGCGGCGGTGAGAGTTTTATGCTCTCCGCCGCGAAACCGGATTTTTTAATCCGGACACAGAGTACTGCATGTCCGACTCTGTGTCCGGATTATAAAACCCGGTTTCGCAGCAGAGAGCATAAAACGCTCACCGCCGCTCACGGCCAGACAGCTTTCTCACCCATTCAAATGAATGGGTGAGAGACTCCTGCAGGTTTCCGTCTCCTGCTCTGTTTTATGCAGGAAACGGAAACCTGCAGAACGGACACCTGGGCGCAGATGTGAACGAGCCCTAATGTGTATAATCAACAAAATTTTTCAAAATTGGTGATATGACCAAAGGGTAACAATGCTCCACCACTCCAATGCAATATGTATACCAGACCCCAGATTTTCCATTAGCCATTTATAGCTCTGGTGTCTACTGACTGTATTGTGCTGGTGCTGTTTGAATACTGAGATTCATGAAGAACAATGTATTACATTCAGGTAAGTCTGAGCTATCTGAGTTGCTAGTTTAGCATGCTTCACCTTATGGGTATATTCCCTTAAGCCCTCACTCCCTCTATTATTCAGAGAGCATACTTGGCAGTCTTTTCTTTTCACTATAAGGCCTAACTGGTACCTGTATTGAAGCCATAACCAAGACATTTACCAGCATTTCAATTGAAAAGATCAATGAAGTTTACCTTCACATTATTCGTCTGCTATCTATACCTAGTGTAAACTATTTATTGCAAATTATGCTGACAGAAAAATTCCTGAAAAGGTGCTGTCACGGGATGTTTAGAGTTTATACTATAGGCCATGTGTAATACAGTCCTATGAAAAAGTTTGGGCACCCCTATTAATCTTAATCATTTTTAGTTCTAAATATTTTGGTGTTTGCAACAGCCATTTCAGTTTGATATATCTAATAACTGATGGACACAGTAATATTTCAGGATTGAAATGAGGTTTATTGTACTAACAGAAAATGCGCAATATGCATTAAACCAAAATTTGACCGGTGCAAAAATATGGGCACCTCAACAGAAAAGTGACATTAATATTTAGTACATCCTCCTTTTGCAAAGATAACAGCCTCTAGTCGCTTCCTGTAGCTTTTAATCAGTTCCTGGATCCTGGATGAAGGTATTTTGGACCATTTCTTTCTACAAAACAATTCAAGTTCAGTTAAGTTTGATGGTCGCCGAACATGGACAGCCCGCTCTCAAATGATCTGAAAACAAAGATTGTTCAACATAGTTGTTCAGGGGAAGGATACAAAACGTTGTCTCAGAGATTTAACCTGTCAGTTTCCACTGTGAGGAACATAGTAAGGAAATGGAAGACCACAGGGACAGTTCTTGTTAAGCCCAGAAGTGGCAGGCCAAGAAAAATATCAGAAAGGCAGAGAAGAAGAATGGTGAGAACAGTCAAGGACAATCCACAGACCACCTCCAAAGAGCTGCAGCATCATCTTGCTGCAGATGGTGTCACTGTGCATCGGTCAACTATACAGCGCACTTTGCACAAATAGAAGCTGTATGGGAGAGTGATGAGAAAGAAGCCGTTTCTGCACGTACGCCACAAATAGAGTTGCCTGAGGTATGAAAAAGCACATTTGGACAAGGCAGCTTCATTTTGGAAACAAAAATTGAGTTGTTTGGTTATAAAAAAAAGGCGTTATGCATGGCGTCCAAAAAGAAACAGCATTCCAAGAAAAACACATGCTACCCACTGTAAAATTTGGTGGAGGTTCCATCATGCTTTGGGGCTGTGTGGCCAATGCCGGCATCGGGAATCTTGTTAAAGTTGAGAGTCGCATGGATTCCACTCAGTATCAGCAGATTCTTGAGAATAATGTTCAAGAATCAGTGACGAAGTTGAAGTTACGCCGGGGATGGATATTTCAGCAAGACAATGATCCAAAACACCGCTCCAAATCCTCAGGCATTCATGCAGAGGAACAATTACAATGTTCTGGAATGGCCATCCCAGTCCCCAGACCTGAATATCATTGAACATCTGTGGGATGATTTGAAGCGGGCTGTCCATGCTCGGCGACCATCTAACTTAACTGAACTTGAATTGTTTGTCCAAAATACCTTTATCCAGGATCCAGGAACTGATTAAAAGCTACAGGAAGCAACTAGAGGCTGTTATCTTTGCAAAAGGAGGATCTACTAAATATTAATGTCACTTTTCTGTTGAGGTGCCCATACTTTTGCACCGGTCAAATTTTGGTTTAATGCATATTGCACATTTTCTGTTAGTACAATAAACCTCATTTCAATCCTGAAATATTACTGTGTCCATCAGTTATTAGATATATCAAACTGAAATGGCTGTTGCAAACACCAAAATATTTAGAACTAAAAATGATTAAGATTAATAGGGGTGCCCAAACTTTTTCATAGGACTGTATATATTTGGTGTGGAATGTATTCTCTAACCTGTTGTATACATCAATGTGTAGTTGGCTGATTAGGGTCTAGTGTGTTAGCACATTGTATGCAAATACCTCTAACTAGTGAGGACCAGTGAGGACAATGGGTGGAGATAATCTGATCGGTGTCTCCAAGAAGATGTTGGACAGTGCATTGTCCAAAGGAGACAGGGAGTCTGCTCTCCTTGGTATAGGTGAGGGGGGAAGGATCTGTGACTCAGCCCTTCCCACCCACAGATATAGGATGTAACAGTGTTAGTATATAGTATGTAGCTAGCAGTTAGTATGGGTTAGCCAGCTTGTGAACAGCTCTGCAGAGAGCCAGGATTTAGTTACAGGACCAAGGAACCAAAGCTATCATTGGATTGTGACTTCTGTGGACTTATTGTTATTATGGTTGATGTGACCGCCGTCGGCTACTAACTTTGTGGATTACAATAAATTGCTGTTGTCTCCAGACCTCTTGCGTCCCTGTTGATTCAAGATATCCTCCGGAGGAAGGACGTATACCTTTGCTCCGTGACAGGTGCCATACCAGAATATCTAGCCCCAGCAGTCCAATAGAAGTGAATGTAGAGCTGGTCACGTAAGTGCGCTGGAACATCATTCACAGGGAGGGCTCAGGGGAACTTTAATTCCCCCCATTTTCCTGATTATTGGGGGTTCCAGCAATTGAACTCCAAACAATCTGACACTTTTCTCCATCCTGTGGGAAGATAAAAAGTGTCTGTGGTTAGACAAACCCTTTAAATTGTGGTCACAAGCAGGACCGATTTAACACATTGGTGGGCCCTGTGCAAAGGTTTCATAAGTGCCCCCCCCCCCTTTCCTCATCACCACCACTTAGAAATACTTGACCTTCCCCTAATTGGCTCCTACACTGTATAGTTCACCTTAGTGGCTCTCACACAGTATAATGCCTCTCTAGTGGCCCCATATAATGTAATTACCCTCATAATGTCCCCTTCCAGGTTGCTCCCTCATTTTCCTGTCCTCCTCCAGTTTACCCCCCAGATTCATGTCCCCCCACACTCCTGGTTGCCCCTACAGTGTATGTGTCCCCCTCAGGTTGCCTCCCCAGTATCATGCCCCCCCAACCCTAAGGTTTCCCCCATAGTACCATGTCTCCCTCAGTTTGAACCCACAGTTTCATGTCCCCCTGAGGTTGCCCACACAGTGTCATGTCCTCCCCAGGTTGCTACCACAGTATCATGTCCCCCCCACTCCCTATGTTGCCCCTATAGTGTCATACCCCCCCACCCCCCCACCCCCCGCCGCCTCACCAGGTTTCCCACACATTATCATGCCTCCCCATGTTTCCCTTACAGTTTCATGTTCCAATCAAGTTGTTCTCTGTGTCATGTTCCCCCCACAGGTTCCCCCACATTTTCATGTCCCCTTCTAAGCTACCCACACCCCCAGATTCCTGTCCCCCCACCCTCCTGGTTTCCAAAACAGTTTCATGTCCCCCTAAGTTGCCCCCACAGTATCATGTCTCCTCTCCCCTAGGTTTTCACTCACAGTCATGTCCCCTAACCCCTCAGGTTGCTCTCACAGTATCATGTTCCCCCACTGCACAGAATGCCCTCACAATTTTCTCCCAGGGTGTCACTATTCTACCTGAGGATGTATCTAATATTTCCTTACTACTAATGCTGATATCTCTGGATTGGTTAGGGTGAGAATTTCATCTTTAAAATGATAGACCTTATAGATAGGCCTTATAAATCTGAAGCAATTCAAAGTTGAAAATGCTACTCGGCACTGAGATCCCATTGCATATCTCAATTCCTGAAAATTCATCTTCATAGCCCTAACCACTCCTGAGATATTAGACTCTAAAATGTCCTTCTCTTCCTTCCTAAGGTTGCCCCCATAGTACCATGTCTCCCTTAGTTTGATCCACAGTTTCATGTCCCCCTGAGGTTGCCCACACAGTGTCATGTCCTCCCCAGGTTGTTACCACAATCTTAAGCGTAGCGGTAGGAGGAAGGAGGGGAGAGGAGCAGACCTGAAAACTGCACAGAGATGATGAATTATCATCATCTGTGTATAACCTGTATGTGACCCCGGGATGGGGGGGTAGCCTGGACTTCTTTCCATGTTATCCCCTCTCCGATCGATCAATCAGAGTGCATACTATAATTTTGCTCTCTGATTATCACATTTTGGTATATGTAATTGACCAGTGTTGATTAGCCAGTGTACAGCATTCGGCCAATCAACGCTGGTTCTGCCGGAGGCTCGTCTGTGAAGAGGCGGAGTCTAAAATCGGACAACAGCAGGTCCAATGTGGTCCAATCTTAGACTCTGCCTCCTCACAGATGAGCCTCCGGCAGAAACAGCGTTGATTGACTGAATGCTGTACAGTCAGCTCCCTCGTAACCGCAAGCTGCCAGCTCTCCTGACTAGCAAAGACGAGCCTCCAGCCAATCAACGCTGGTCAATTCATTCCTATGAGAAAAAGTAAACTCCCTCCTAACAGCAAGTTTCCAGCTCTCCTGACTAGCAAGGATGAGCCTGCTGCAGAACCAGCGTTGATTTGCTGGAGGCTCGTCTTTGCTAGTCGGGAGAGCTGGCAGCTTGCGGTTACGAGGGAGCTGACTTTTTATCAGCGTAACTGCAAGCGCTGTGCAGTTAATGGACGTTATAGTCTATGGGGTCCGTGTGCTTTAACTGCACAGCGCTCCTCCTAAACACTCTCCTCCTGCTATTCATGGACTTGATGACTCTCCTTTAGTCGTATAGTGGTTTCCCCTGAAACAAGCATTTTTTCCCATAGACTATAATGGGATTCGATATTTGATCGAGTAGTCGAATATTAAGGTTCTACTCGAAACGAATATCGAATCTCGAATATTTCACTGTTCACTCATCTCTAGCTAGAGTACTTTTGCCAAGGTGGAGACATGCTAGAGTAACAGGGCTTCACTTTTGCCAAGGTGGATACATGCTAGAGTAATACCTGGGAACAGTTGGAGATGATGATGATAACAATGACCATGTTCTAGGTGTGGATGTGGCCTGTCTACAAGGAAGATGTAGTGCTAGCATCCACCCCCCTCATGGATTGTAGGTGTGTGAGAGGATGTTTCATTAGCATTTTTCATCTGTATTTTTCTAACATATCTTGCATTGGGGGCCTGCTTGCATCCTGAACAAACATGTACCATCTGGTATTAAGTGTGGCCTTTTCTGTAATTTATTTTTTTGTGTATTATGTCCTTCTTTAGTAATATGTTTTTTAATTTTTTTTGGTTATGGACTCACAATGCATGAGGAACCTTGACATTGGTTTGTAAGTTTGCATATTTTAACCAAAATATTTGGCTTATGGTTATCTAATCTTTATTCAGTCATTTTACTTCTCATGAGATGAATTGCAAAGTTTTTGCATTCAATAGGGAACAAAACTTTTGGAAAATTTGGGTCAATTCCGACTCATTATCAATTGATTCACACATCTCTAGTTGCTATATATATATATTACTAAAAAACGATGATGTAAACTTCAGTTCCTTTCACGGAAAAATGAATGCCCCTCAAAGCCATAAATGTGAAAAACCTGCTGCAGTCATGAAGGGGTTAAATGAACCCTGTACCAAGATCAATAGGAGTAAATTTTGCATGGCATCAGTGGATCCCCTACATAAAATGGTTTCATGTTTGTTTTGGGTTTTGATTCATCCTCAGCTGCTGCGCTGCATTTTCTATCTTTGAGATGAATTCCTTCTGCATCTCCATTCCTTTCATGTTTCCTTGCCACAGGCTGAGAAAAAAATTTACACCTTATTGTCTGAGGATCATATTGACACGTGTGACAGCTTGCTGGAGCGTGGCATTGTGGGACAGTTGTTGGATGCTCGCAGAGACAAATCATAAATCATCCTATCATAAAGTTTGTCAGGACCCAGGATTTATGCTGCAAACACTGGCAGTGAAACAAACATGGAGCCGTGTTTTAGAGGAGTGAAAAAAACTGACCTTGATAGGGGCTGACCTGAAGAGAAGTGATATTTCAGCCTTCCTGACACCTCAGCAGTTTATATCTCAAGTACTGCAGGGTTACTTATTTATTTACAAGACAAAACATAAGGGAATAGATTCAATGTATCTGGGTTTGTTTCATATTGAAATATGTTTGCTAAAAACCAAGGTAAGCCTTGGAGGCATCCTCTTGGACAATGTCTTCTATTCCATCAGGATATAGCTCATATATTGTAGTGTTCTATAGATGCTGGATACAAACTAATGTGCAGGCTGAGCCTGGATAGAAGAATAGATAGATGGCATGGGTAAATAGTAAGAAAAGGTGGTCCATGCTAATAATTCACCCGTACACTTTATTATTATTTTTGAATATGGATTATTGTAATTAAGCTTATTATTCTGCACTTTAGAACTTTAAGGCTGAGGCCCCACATTGCGGAAACGCAGCTTCTTTTGTTGAAGATTTTGCTGTGGTTTTTTGAGCCAAATCTAGGAACAACTGCAATGGAAATGGGAAATAAATAGGAAGCTCTTATACTTCTCCCTTCTGCTCAATCCATTCCTGACTTTGGCTCGAAAACTGAAACAAAAAAAGCTTCATTTCCGCAACGTGGGGGGCCTCAGCCTAAAGGCATTGTTGGCCCCAAAAGGATTTTTCATACTGATGGCCTATCCTCAAGAGAGGACAATAGTTTCTGATCTGTGGAAGACTGACACCCAGACCCTTCTCCTTCTCAAGTCTATGAGTTGTGCAATAGTCCCATCCCCTGCATAGTGGTGTCTCCAGTGAAGACTAGCTCTGTACCTATTGCTTCAATGCATCACACTGCCTATCCACAGCAGCTTCTTGCAATGACTGATGGCTGCCGGAACCGCTGATATATATGGAGTTTGGGTGTAATCAGTATGAAAAATCCTTTTGGGGCTAGATGGCCCCTTTAAGCAATCATTTTATGAATGACTTTTTTTAACATTTATTTTTTCAAAATCCATCTTTTTTTTTTTTATTCTGCCTATAGAACCATCTGAAGGTCCAATTTTTGTGCAACAAATTGTACTTTATAATGTTACTATTTAATATTCTTTCTGGAGCTGAGTAGTGGTCTAATTTTTTAAAAAATTTAAGTCCCTGGGCTCCATTTATATTCAGCCAGACCACATTGCGCTTGCAGAATCTTAACTTCTCACCATGCGGCAGGGAAAACGTTCTACAGAGGAGTATTGTTCAGAGCTCTGTAAGTGCAGTGTAGCTGCAGATTGGTGTAAGTCTGCTCTTAAGGCTCACTTTCAATAAGGCTTGTGTGATCGTGTTAATGAGGTCTGGGTTGGTCATCCAGATCCCCCTACTCTTGAGCAGGCCATGACTTTGGTGGTCCATATTGATCGTAGAATTACTTTAACGTCTCTGCCTGTTTAACGTCTAATCCACCCTATGCTCGCACGCTGAGGCGCAGGAGACCTGAACAGGCAGAGATGTTATAATAAAAACACTAAGCAAAAAATCAAACTGAACTTGCCTCTTGTGCCTCAGTGTGTGAACATAGGGTAATGCAGAGACCCGAACAGGCAGAGACGTTACAGCGGTTTGTTACAAATCTTTGAATAAGGGTGAGTTCACACAGTGTAAAGTGCCGCGTGATGTGGCATGTATACACCGCGTGAGATTTTGCAGGCCGTATACGATCCCATTGATTTCAATGGGAGCCGGGATCGTATACGTGGCGCTATTTTGCGGCTGTGATTTTGCGGCTGCAAAATCACGGCCGCAAAATAGCGCCGTGTATACGATCCTGGATCCCATTGAAATCAATGGGAGCATATACGGCCCACAAAATCTCACGCGGGATCTACGTGCCACATCACGTGGCACTTTACTCCGTGTGAACTCACCCTTAGGTTGGATTTGGGTAAATCTGGCCACAGTGAGAAACCATGGAGAAAGGAGAGAAGGCTCACATGACCTTGTGGATCAGGCTCATATATATGGCCTTTCTAGACACCCTCATGACATGGACAGCCTATAGGTGTAAGGTTGCTGATGGCTGATATGCAGTATAAAAAGCCCAGACAGATAGACAAGGTGATCATTTTATGGGGAAACAACTAGGGCTCGTTCACACGGGGGGTTGTATTTGTACAAAACCCGCCTGCCATGACCGTCGCGGTCCCGGCTTCCCCCTCCGGAGTCAGCTCAAAAAGAACACTAGTGGTCTCCATAGACCACCATTGTATGGAGGCAGATTTTGAAATCCACTGACAAAATCCGCCTCCTTGCCACCGTGTGAACTAGCCCCTAGGGTCTCAGACTGTCAGCCTGTGATAAGACCATACACAGATATTAGTGTGGGGGAGTAAAGCGTCTGTTAGGAAAGACAGGAGAAGATGATTTTTAATGTAATGAATTCATTTCTAGTGAGCTATAGGATAGGAGACTGAGTGAGAGTGTCTATCACAACTCATAGACCAGCCAGCAGCGCAGTAAAGACACAGGCTGTGTGTTTATCACCCATAGTGACCCACTATGCAACTGCTGCTTCACAAATATTAGACCTAAATTCAACCTGTACTAGAAGTGTATAAGACCTGTCCAATTTTACAATTTTTTTTTAAAGTTGCCAAAACACAATAACATAACACACACTAACAACACTACCTCTTTTTTTTTTCCAAAAAGCCATTAGCTTCCATTAAAAATTGACCTGTTTTGATATTACCAAACATTAGTTATATAGAAGTTACAAAGTCCCCAGCAATAGTAAAGTTATACACTAGCTTCAGTAACACTAGTACAGTCATTGTTTCTCTGTGCTATAATTGAGTTTTTGCTGCATAAGACTTGTTCTTAAAAAATTGGCCTATTTTTATAATTACATAGAATTTACAATTTCCATCTCCCCTCCCTCCCCAAGGATGGCAAAGTTGAACAGTAACTTCACTAACTGTAGTAAGGTCAGTGTACCACTGTGTTATAAGCGAGGTTTATTCATTAACAATTGGCCTGTTTTTTCCTTGCCAAATAATAATTACATATAAATTAGAAAACCCTTAGGGTTAATCATAAGCTTCTGTGCTTATTTTTTAAAGCATAAGACTTGTTTGTTCATTATAAATTGTTCTGTTCTCTGTTCTTTTCTTTGTCAAACACTACCAAAATGGCAAAGTGCATGACCTATTGTTTACATGCTGACAAGTATATAATCAACATCAAGCAAAGGAGTTGTAAATAGATAGCCATGGTTTCACAAGCTTGCTATAAAGGTAAAATGGGGTAATTTTTCCTGCTTTTTAAAGAGAGACAAAATTGTGATATTACATAGAAATGCTCTGTAGCCAGCTGACCCCAGCATTTAGCTAGCATATGTGTGCCAGTGCTGGGCACGTTTGTTCAGATGGCTCCTTCCAGCTCTATCCACCTCTGCCACTAATAACAGCATTGTTAAGTAAGGATGAATTCACATGATGTAACGCGGTGCTGATTCTTGCACAATAACTCGTGTAAGAATCAGCGCTGCAAAACAGAATCCCATTAAGTTCAATGGGTTCCATTTAACACGCGTAACACATTGAAATCGGCGTGTGAGATTTTGAGTGCCGTAAAATCTCCCATTGATTTCAATGGGAGCCTGGATCGTATACGCCGCGTTATTTTGCAGCCGTGAGTTTGCAAAATCACGGCCGCAAAATAACGTGGCGTATACGATCCAGGCTCCCATTGAAATCAATGGGAGATTTTACGGCACTCAAAATCTCACACGCCGTATACATGCCACATCACGCGGCATGTTGTGAATGCACCCTACCATTGATGAGGTACTACATGCTATTAGGATTTGTAGAAAATTAGGTACAAACACAGTATATCATCAGTATATAAACTTTATAATGGCTGCAACGCCATAGTCAATAAATATATTGAGAGAGAAAGAGAGGGAATTTTTTTGCATTGCTGAGGTTTCCAGGTAGATTATCGGAGGTATCTGGATTTTTGGTGTTTAATTCCATTTTGAAGCTAAATATTTAGAAAGCCATTGGCGTTGCTTAGTAAGTTTTAACAAAATCTGTTTGACTGCAGCACTGACAGAAAAGACAAGTTCATGACACCGAGTAAATATACAAGAATTCAGTTCCAGGTACAAAGCAAACAAGTATGTTAAGAAGTAAAGGGCACATTCTGGCTGTAAACTCAATGTGAATGTGATTTGTGGCATTTAAAATCATTTTGAAGCCTTGCTGAGAATATATCAGAGGGGAGCATGAAATGATGGATTACTGTGCTGCTCTCACCAGAGGAATTCACCCACAACCCACAGGGGTAAAAGTATATGTACCTGAAGAAATCCTTAAAGATGCCATGAGGCCTGAAGAGGACCCAGCTCTGATTGCTCTCATCCAATTTAGGCCTCCGTTGATGGTGCTAGGTTTATACCTGTGTTTGGAGTTCTCTGAAAAAAAGAAACCCAATCCGATTAAAAAGCAGTTAGGGGTCATTCACACAGAGTAATGCCAGGCGTGTATTACAGCCGTCCACGCTGGCGCTACGGCAGACTGCCGAATACTTCCCATTCACTTCAATGGGAGCGCTCGTAAACACTAGAGATGAGCGAACACTAAAATGTTCGAGGTTCGAAATTCGATTCGAACAGCCGCTCACTGTTCGAGTGTTCGAATGGGTTTCGAACCCCATTATAGTCTATGGGGAACATAAACTCGTTAAGGGGGAAACCCAAATTCGTGTCTGGAGGGTGACCAAGTCCACTATGACACCCCAGGAAATGATACCAACACCCTGGAATGACACTGGGACAGCAGGGGAAGCATGTCTGGGGGCATAAAAGTCACTTTATTTCATGGAAATCCCTGTCAGTTTGCGATTTTCGCAAGCTAACTTTTCCCCATAGAAATGCATTGGCCAGTGCTGATTGGCCAGAGTACGGAACTCGACCAATCAGCGCTGGCTCTGCTGGAGGAGGCGGAGTCTAAGATCGCTCCACACCAGTCTCCATTCAGGTCCGACCTTAGACTCCGCCTCCTCCGGCAGAGCCAGCGCTGATTGGCCGAAGGCTGGCCAATGCATTCCTATGCGAATGCAGAGACTTAGCAGTGCTGAGTCAGTTTTGCTCAACTACACATCTGATGCACACTCGGCACTGCTACATCAGATGTAGCAATCTGATGTAGCAGAGCCGAGGGTGCACTAGAACCCCTGTGCAAACTCAGTTCACGCTAATAGAATGCATTGGCCAGCGCTGATTGGCCAATGCATTCTATTAGCCCGATGAAGTAGAGCTGAATGTGTGTGCTAAGCACACACATTCAGCACTGCTTCATCACGCCAATACAATGCATTAGCCAGTGCTGATTGGCCAGAGTACGGAATTCGGCCAATCAGCGCTGGCTCTGCTGGAGGAGGCGGAGTCTAAGATCGCTCCACACCAGTCTCCATTCAGGTCCGACCTTAGACTCCGCCTCCTCCAGCAGAGCCAGCGCTGATTGGCCGAATTCCGTACTCTTGCCAATCAGCACTGGCTAATGCATTGTATTGGCGTGATGAAGCAGTGCTGAATGTGTGTGCTTAGCACACACATTCAGCTCTACTTCATCGGGCTAATAGAATGCATTGGCCAGCGCTGATTGGCCGAATTCCGTACTCTGGCCAATCAGCACTGGCTAATGCATTGTATTGGCGTGATGAAGCAGTGCTGAATGTGTGTGCTTAGCACACACATTCAGCTCTACTTCATCGGGCTAATAGAATGCATTGGCCAATCAGCGCTGGCCAATGCATTCTATTAGCGTGAACTGAGTTTGCACAGGGGTTCTAGTGCACCCTCGGCTCTGCTACATCAGATTGCTACATCTGATGTAGCAGTGCCGAGTGTGCATCAGATGTGTAGTTGAGCAAAACTGACTCAGCACTGCTAAGTCTCTGCATTCGCATAGGAATGCATTGGCCAGCCTTCGGCCAATCAGCGCTGGCTCTGCCGGAGGAGGCGGAGTCTAAGGTCAGACCTGAATGGAGACTGGTGTGGAGCGATCTTAGACTCCGCCTCCTCCAGCAGAGCCAGCGCTGATTGGTCGAGTTCCGTACTCTGGCCAATCAGCGCTGGCCAATGCATTCTATTAGCCCGATGAAGTAGAGCTGAATGTGTGTGCTTAGCACACACATTCAGCTCTACTTCATCAGGCTAATAGAATACATTGGCCAATCAGCGCTGGCCAATGCATTCTATTAGCTTGATGAAGCAGAGTGTGCACAAGGGTTCAAGCGCACCCTCGGCTCTGATGTAGCAGAGCTGAGGGTGCACAAGGGTTCAAGTGCACCCTCGGCTCTCCTACATCAGAGCCGAGGGTGCGCTTGAACCCTTGTGCACACTCTGCTTCATCAAGCTAATAGAATGCATTGGCCAGCACTGATTGGCCAGAGTACGGAATTCGGCCAATCAGCGCTGGCCAATGCATCCCTATGGGAAAAAGTTTATCTCACAAAAATCACAATTACACACCCGATAGAGCCCCAAAAAGTTATTTTTAATAACATTCCCCCCTAAATAAAGGTTATCCCTAGCTATCCCTGCCTGTACAGCTATCCCTGTCTCATAGTCACAAAGTTCACATTCTCATATGACCCGGATTTGAAATCCACTATTCGTCTAAAATGGAGGTCACCTGATTTCGGCAGCCAATGACTTTTTCCAATTTTTTTCAATGCCCCCGGTGTCGTAGTTCCTGTCCCACCTCCCCTGCGCTGTTATTGGTGCAAAAAAGGCGCCAGGGAAGGTGGGAGGGGAATCGAATTTTGGCGCACTTTACCACGCGGTGTTCGATTCGATTCGAACATGGCGAACACCCTGATATCCGATCGAACATGTGTTCGATAGAACACTGTTCGCTCATCTCTAGTAAACACCGCTGTTACGAGCGCTCCCATTGAAGTGAATGGGAAGTGTTCGGCAGTCTGCCGTAACGCTGGCGTGTATGGCTGTGATACACGCCCGGCGTTACTCCGTGTGAATGCCCCCTTACTCACTGAAACCTGCAGACCCCATAGTCTATAATGGAGTCCACCTGGGTTCCACCCCATTTCCACCCAAAAAATGCAGAAAAATGTAGAGAGAAAAACCCTTCCGGCAAGACTGCATTATTCAAGTGGATTTGGGGACATAAACCCCGAACGGAATCCAGGCGCAGGTGTAAACCTAGCCTTACAATGATCAGTGTGGACTTTTTTTTGGTTCTCTCAAGATACAGGGAAACAAAATCAAGTGACCCTCACAAATAAGGGTAAGAAGATCAAGCATTCACTAGTATGATCTGTCTTGAAAAAAGCTCATTTTGATATAAGCAGTGTGATTCCATTCCAATATATAGACAGCGACATTGTGATCTGATCCTGTTGTACACATGCATCAAAAAACACCCCAAAGTGTTGATCTAAATCATAAATGGTATCGGACTCCTGCCCCTTTTGCGAACTGTTTTACCCAATGAATAGTACTAATTTGGCCCATGTGTTTTCACTCCCCCATAGACTCATTAACAATTTAAATACACATTAGATGATGGCCAGCCATTGATTGCAATAAAAATGTCCTCCCTGCAGAGATCCAGCAATGTGACATCAACATGCCCCAGGTAACCACTGAGGCCCAATCACAAGACTCAGCAGTGATCCTCGGTATGTGATGTCATCCGGAGGCCAGAAGAGGCCTGAAAAGGATGCTGAAGAACTGCCAGATGTCCAGAAGAGTGGAGACAATTAAGACCAAGCGCTTATAATTTTCCTTCACCTCCCAGAGCCTCGACTTATTATATTCTGGGGCTTGAGGAGACCTGAGAGTATAATAGTGTGTTGTGGGTGACAAACCCCAAAAGTTTCTGGTGAACCCAAAACTTTTGGAAATTTCAGGTCAAATCCAGTTTTAAACAAATTCTTTCAACCAAATAGTTTCAAGCAAAGACAACTGAGAGGCATATAATATTTTTATTTATCCATGTATGGAGTTGGTTATTTTTTGACTGTTATTGGTACTATTTGTCCATTTAACGAAGTAGGAGAGATAATGAAGAATCATTACTTCTGACGGTCCACCATGCAGGATAAATTTGTATGGGTTATTACAGATGCGCTGATGCCAAATATCTAATGTTTATCATTATTTATTTATTTTATTTTACAGTATAAATAATCGTATATGCCAGGATTGTTACTAGAGAAGGCAGAGCCAGGGTCACTAATCAGACCCTAAGCCACCATAGCAAAAGATCAGCACCTTCTGAAGGCAGTATGGGGGAAACTATCAGGGGTGCAGCATGTTAGAAACCCCTAGATACTTACCTCTGACTGCTGGCCTGAAAGGAGGGTGTCAGCTGTATGATATGGCTGATACCCACTATCCTTGATTACTGCTCAGCCATAATATTCGACACATTGCATTAACTCCTCTGGTGGCTGCATCACACATCTTCAAGAGGTTATTTGCATCGAAATGACAGAATAGGACACGAATAAAGTATAATAGGTTCATTGTAAATTATTACATAAGAAATAGATACTAGTGACAATGGTTCTAAAGGTACAACCAAATTGGGTTGGTCTTCTGGCCTCACTACTTATGTCAGAGTCTGGCACTCTGGTGGACCTATACAACCCTGCCTGTGTATGTTTTAATGGTTGAAATCACATCTACCAGTATCAAGGTATCAATGTGCACAGTATTCAGCATTATACAATGTAACATGATACAATCATCTTGTAAACAGTTAATGGCACTCTCTGCATGTTTCACGGGACGTAACACATCTCAGCTTCCTTGATTGCCATTAAGAGGGGAATTTATAATGCACGTATGAAGAAAAAAAAATGCAGATTGGGTAAAATGAATAAATGACACCTTCACATAAGACGTGTTAATCAGATTTAATAGTTTGATAGAGCAATAGATGCAAAATCCCTGCAATAAGCTGTGAATCTGTGTATGCAAGACATCACACTGGGCCAACGTCAAAGGATTAATCAAGGTAAATGTGATTGGTATGATTAACAGACACAGAAACTGCTATGCAGCACTCAGGCTGCCAAGGCTACCCCTGCCGTGCCAGTCTTCACGCTATCACCTTGTATGAAACTGTTAATATGTGCACTCCCAGGTCCAAGCAGGCAGCACACAGCTTGATATCACAAGGAAGTTACAAGTGTTGTTCATTCTTAAGCAAGCAGGACACAATAGAATGTCTAGTTTCTTGCTTAATCTTTGCTCACTGGGAAGTAATCCCTTATTGTATCTTATCCAAAATTTCATGAACAATGCAAAATAAAGCTGGAAATATACATTAGCTGTTGGCTGACTGTTCATTCTGACTCCCTCATACACGTGCATGCTCAGCCAAGCAGTGCAAGTGTACTCTACTGGAAGAGGGAATGATGCACCAAGTCTGCCAGTGGCTGATCTTCCTGAAAATAAAAGGATTGACATTTGAAATCCAGTAGTCTGATCTTTTACTCCCTCAGAAGGAAGAGTAAAGAGGTTCTCATACACATCGGACAGTTGACCAAGGCTATTACAATGTACAAGTTTGGCCTATGCACTTCTAATGTGTATGGGCTGCTTAAAACGTCTAAAATATTTACTATTGCACTGTACACAAGATGTCAACTGGAGCTGCCATTATAGCTTTAAAGGCTGTCCCATCTAGGCAACCCCAAGCCATAACCCTATTAAAACCCCTCTCTGTTAGCCAGAGTGGAGAGAGCAGTACTTCACGATTTTTTGGTTTGAATATCTTCTTTGGAGGGCCAGCAAAACTGAATAATTAATGATTAGGTCCAATAAGAAGTCTCCTAGGAGTCTATGTTTTAGAGTTTATAGAACCATTTCTTTATTGAGATTCTGCAACAATTCCAAGACTTGTGGGGAAAAGGAGACACAAGATTGGAGCTGTAGAATAGTAATAGCTCTTGGATATATTAGCCAGTATTTTTTAAAGTAAGCAATATATCTAAATGAAATGGGTGAACTGTAGTTCCAAGATGGTTTATCAAACTTGGGGTTATGCAGTTTGGAAGGGACAGGTAAGATCTTTCTAACTATTTTTTTACACTTTCTGTAAGCTCATGACCATGACAAGAGGACATCCCCTATGTCTAGTAGATTAAAGGTTTCTTTAATTCCTCTGATTAATGATACATTATACAAGTAAAAGAGCCTGGGTGATTTTCTTGAAAATAAAAATATCACAAGATGTCTGGTCATAGGGCATTGATCTAGGGATTTTGTTTACTTGCTATTTATTAAGAGTCCAGAAGGAATTTTTTTCTAGTGTTAAGTAATTGGAATCTGCCTCTTAAAGAGTTATTGTCTTCTCGAATAACAGTAGGATTATAGGTTGGATGTGATGGATTTCCATCTTCTTCCAACTAGTTCACTTATCTTACTACAATATATTATAGGACAACCCATTTGATAAATCTTAATCTAAATCAACATCCTGTATTGTTTCTACATCCCTGCAACTTTCTTAAGATTTCTGTTAGAAGATGGCAAGAGAGAACTTTCTAGTTACTAGACCATTAGATTTTCTTCTATGTAAATACTGTAAGTGTCTGTGATATAGAATGCATGCTTACAGTATACACATACATCAGAATACACTTACTAAAAAAACTTAGAAGATGTGCACTAGTTCCTTCTCTAGGTTGTGCGGGAAGGTGACAGGCAAAGTGCTGGAGTCCAGATATATCAGCCCCAGGTTTCTGACAGGGTGGATCTGGAGTAGACCTCAGCCCAGGTGTAGATCCTTGGCTGAGGCCAGAAAAAGACTGCAGACCCTGTATTCCAGGGCTGTTCCATGAGGTGAAAGGAGGTGTATGGTTCTGTCCTGTAACCCTGAGTCTGGTGAGACAATATAGCACTTGTCTTGTCCATGTGGCTGGAAGTAAGCCACACATATAGTTAGTTTAGTTAGTTGCTCAGACGAGCAGGTTTTTGTTTAGTTTATTTTGTGCCTGAAGTGAAGGTTTATTTATTTTCCTGTTTTTCTCTAAATAAACCAGTTTGCTGCCTATTTTGTATCCTTGTCTTGACTGTTTGTGTCTGCATCATTGCTTCTACTGAGCTAACTTCCCCACACTTGTCAGTCCAGGGATATATTATAAAGCTTCAATCCTTCTCAATTGATGCATATTAGACAGCATGGTATTTAAGTGTAGCAACCATTAGTTAATGTAGTAAAACTATAGACGGAATGTATTATAAGCATTAAGAACTGTAACAGTTCATTTTTCCCTCTTTGCTCCCACCCAAAGATTGAGTTCCACAATTACCACATTTGTATACATAAATGTATTTATTCGTGGTGCACTGTTTATGACTCTGAGGGCGATCACTGCTTGACTTGCATTTTCTTCCTTATTAGAAATGACAAGAGAAACTGAGATACTCAAGAATCCAACTCAGGTAAAGTGATCTGCCTACGGCAAAGAAAGAGGCAGCTGCCAAGACGAAGACTCGACCCACAGCCATGAAACAGGCAGCTGTTCATGGTACTGAAATGTTCCAGCCACATACTCTTCACTATACCTTACCCTGTCTCTATATATTCATATATTGTATTGTCTGCTAATAGGAAGTATTTCTTCATTTGATGTAATCTTCTGTAATCTGAATTCTGAAAACATTTGTCTTTGGCAGGAGACAGAACATCCAAAGTAGATACCCTGAATCATTTTGTAAATGTGTGCATATGGTCTCAAGCAAAGTCGCATTTGTATTTTGACTCATAATTTGATGCAAATAATAAAGCAGTGCCATATTGCACACAGTATTATGGAGCTTAGCTCTGAGAGAGGTTATTTTCTATGGATCAAGATTTCCTTTTAGAAGCACTGAACTGAATTATTTTAGTAATGAAATTGCTGTGATATACAATATGCAGTAGAGAAGGTTTTGTAGAGTTTTTATTGTTTTCCATGTACTCCATACTCATTTACCACTGCACTAGTGTGCACCATATTCAGGATCCCAAACCATACAAACCATAGTCATTTAGTACAGCAACAGATGGCTCAGAGGGGACAGTTATCAGCAGTGTGTTAGCATAAGTAACATGGCAGAGGCCCTTGGAACTGACAACTACATGTGCGCAATTCTACAGCTCTTCAAGAGAACATTCATTCTGAGCCTGTCACTGATTTCCTGAACTTGTAAATAAAATTGTTATTTTGGTCGTGTGTGCTACAAATAGCCACTTTATCAATTTCTAACACATTTTGAATATGCTTCACTACATCAACCACCTGCCAAGACATTAGCTGAATCTGAAGGTTCCAGACCATTGGCACCTTAATCATCGTGGGCTCTAGAGGCCCTCGAAATTGCAGAAAATTGTGCATTGATTGTTGGCAAGCTCGCGCTGGGCAGGAGACCTAGGCTTGGTTGAGTACATCTAGGTTCGGCTAATTTATTTTTCCATTTTCTGTTTCAGCAATTAAAATAGTCACAGTAAAATGTGTGCCATGTTTCTACCACTGAACCTCAATGTGACTCTGTAAAATAATCCCGTCTGGGCTTTTTAATTCCAAGACCCCGGCATTATGAGACATTTTAATTTTGCTCTTTCAAGGCTGCAGCTCATCTTTACACTAAATTATGCTGGCAAAAGGAGTTCAGATTCTGTGGTCATTTGTCTATTTAACTGTATAGGCATGAAATGTCTATTAGGCACGCTGTTACTATGGAATTAGTTATGTAGAAATGAAGGTGACTAAACTCATCCAAGGTCATTCATTGAGGTATCGGAACCATGGTTCTGTCATTTATACTGCAAAATGACTATAGGGGTTGTTTTATTATCCACCTACCCTATGTCTATAAATCACCAGTACATAATGAATGAGGGAGGGGCTGTAATGCTAGAAATAGTCCATGTTAATGTGAAAAATAGCATACTTTTTTTCTAATCTCAGACATTGTCTGCCTTTAACATGTTTTGGATATAAGAATGGGATTAAACTATGTAAATATCTATGATACTAGGAAGGCCTTACCGTGTTTTATAATGATAAAGGTAAATGGTTCCTTTAAAGTCCCTTTTACAAGGGCCAACTGAAGGAACAATAATCATTGCTTGGAGTGTTCATTTCTGATCAATGCTCACTCATTTAACGCTATTCTCATCAGCAAACTGTTATTTCCCTTTATAATTTGCATTTTTCAGCATCACATTGTCCTGTTTATATGGGGTGATATGTTATCGCCAATCTAGCATGTTTTAAGATTCAATACAATTTATGAACATCGATATAGCTATAATAGTAATTATAAGCAATATGATTGGTTTCTTACTGACTGACAGTCTTCAATTTATGACCGATTTCTTTTTTTCTAGCACAATAGCACGTAGCCCTACCTACCCTTCAATCGTTTACTTGAGTTGGGTAAGGGCCCCGTGCTTATGAATCAGCACTCGAATTGAATATAGAATAAAAATATTCCATTCTATATTCAATTCCAGCCGCTTTAGGCCCAGGAGGGCTCTACAAAAAAATAATAACAAAAAATACCGGATTGTTGTTTTATTTAAGTATTTCACATTGATTCACTCTTTGCTTGCTTATGGGGCTGGTTAAGGGGTTGCGCTTCTAACCGACCGATCCAACCTCGCCCGGCCCTGGATCCGCCCCTGAAGCAGACCATCCTGCAATGGCCCATTTTTGTGATTACTTTTCACTATCACCACCAATAGTAATCAAGTACCTCCATCAGTGTAGAAGTATGAAATGCCCCCCCCCCTTCTGCAATCATAGCCCCCCAAAACAGAAATTTATCAGTACAGCACTTTATCTGCAGCTGTAGACACATGCCATTGTAAATATATGGTACAGGGTTAAAGCTTCAGCTATCTAGTAAAAGCAGGTTGTGTCTCTGGAGACATGAGACTATGAGGAGAAGACCAAAATAGTTACACATGGCTTACAGGTTACACATGGCTTAATATGGTCTGTGTAGGTAGTAGCGGTAATACCTGTGTTGTTTATTAGATCTATTGATCACTTGATGTATGGGCATCCTCCCTGGTATGGCTGCCGGGTCTTAGCTCTGCCAATGACAAGTTTCAATACAGAAGGCCAATTTCACCTGTAATTGGGGTTTCTATGGATGCCCCAGATATAGAATATTACAAAATAAAAATATTTACAGTTGTACTGTTCTATAGAGATCTTTTATGATACGAAAAAATATATAAAAATAAGAACTGTATATATATATATAATATGTGTGTGTGTGTGTGTGTGTGTGTGTGTGTGTGTGTGTGCCCGCTACAGTACATCATGTAAACATGAGCCTCATTCATGATGGTATGTGAGGAAGAAGCAGAGCCATATTTTCAGACCCCCGAGTATAATAATACTTCTTGTGGGGCCCGTGCTTAACGATCCCAGCCCCTGCTAGGATAAATAAATAGGGCCCATTACCGGCTGGAGTAACTCTAGCCAGTAACTGCTTATTAAAAGAAAAAACGGTAGCAGCTGTCGCTGGGCCCCCTAATGTCCCAGGCCCTGTGGCAGCTAACGCTGCTACCCCGGTAGTTACCCCCCGGATAGAGATCTTCTATATTACTGGCTGTCGAATCCAACAGCTTTTATATATGTAATTTATTAGCTTTAAAGGATGTGTGCACATTCCCAATAAACTGTTTCATAGGGTGGTTTTAAACATGCCATTTGATGCAGTATGTTTTGCTTTTATTTAATCTAAAACTAGGAGTAAATAGTAATAGGAAAGGAACCACTGCATTTATAAAGAATTTTAACTCTCATTTTTGTTATCTACTAGAGATGAGCGAACAGTGAAATGTTTGAAGTTCGATTCGAGTAGCCGCTCAATACTCGACTGTTCGATCGAACATCGAACCCCATTATAGTCTATGGGGAATAAATACTCGTTTAGGGGGAACCACTGTTCAACTCAGGAGGGTCACCAAGTCCACTATGACACCCCAGGAAATGATGCCAACACCCTGGAATGCAACTGGGACAGCAGGGGAAGCATGTCTGGGGGCATCTAACAAGTCCAAGTCACTGTATTACGTTGGGATCCCTGTGTTGTGGTCCAAAATAGTTAAGACAGGGACACAAAATATGCAGCAAATTGGTTTATTTAGAAAGAAACAGGAAAATAAATATACCTTGACAGGCACAAAATGAGCAAAACAAAATACAGCCTTAACTTCAGGCAAAAACAAGATAAAAACCTGCTCGTCCAAGCAACTAACAAAACAGAACTGATAACCTAACTATACATGTGGCTTAGTTCCAGCCACATGAACAAAATAAGCGCAATATTGTCTCACCGGACTCAGAGTTAGGGTGCATTCACACTGAGTAAACGCTAGCTTATTCTGAACGTAAAACACGTTCAGAATAAGCGGCGTCTAAAGCAGCTCCATTCATTTCTATGGGAGCCGGCATACGAGCGCTCCCCATAGAAATGAATGGGCTGCTTCTTTCACTCCGTGCAGTCCCATTGAAGTGAATGGGGAGTGCCGGCGTGTACGCTCCGGCATGAGCAGAGCTTGCCGTATACGCCGGCACTCCCCATTCACTTCAATGGGACTGCACGGAGTGAAAGAAGCAGCCCATTCATTTCTATGGGGAGCGCTCGTATCCCCGCTCCCATAGAAATGAATGGAGCTGCTTTAGACGCCGCTTATTCTGAACGTGTTTTACGTTCAGAATAAGCTAGCGTTTACTCAGTGTGAATTCACCCTTACAGGACAGAACCATACACCTCCTTTTACTCCATGGAACTGCACTGCAATGCAAGCGCTGCAGCCTTTTATGAGTCAGTAATGAGCCAAGGGATCTACACCTGGGCTAAGGCCTTCTCCAGAGCAGCACTGGACCACACATATGTCAGAAACCCGGGTCTGATATATCTGGACTCCATCACTCTGCCTGTCATCTTCTCAGTGTCTATAGTTACAGACTATGAGCAAACCTTGTGTGATCTAATTCTGTAGTCTTGTCTTACTTCACTTTCTTTGTCCCCTCTTCTTGATAACTATACTAACAGACAGTAGAAGAGGGACACGGTGTGGGTTTGTCATGTAGTTTTCTGCCTATGTGTTCCATTATTTTTGGGTTTTTTTTTGTGATTTAAGGCCTGTTTAGATCATGTTCACACCTTCCAGTGGGCACTCATTGAAGTTCCTGACACAGACACATCCTCCCCTAGTTATCCATTTTAAATCTGACATTTCATGATGGGTCTGAAAAGCCTTGTGTCTATAGACACTATGAAACTATTTCAAGCTTTTGTGCACCACCTCCACCCCCATATAAAGGTAATCTCCAGATATAGCAGACATTACAAGGCATCATAACTTATTATGGACATAAGTATATTAATTTGCTTTTTATTGAGGTCACCTTCATGTAAATTATTCTTCAGATGCTGCCCTGATCACATGCACTGGTTTATCGGCTGACAATAAATCTTTGGATTTTAGTTCTGCTAATAAAACCTGTACTGTGCAGAGTAGTTACAGATTAGGTTTGGGATGTAAGAATTGTGTATCTTGATTCTTAATGGTTCTCGATTCAATTGGGGGTTTACAAGTAGGTATGGTTGTACTGGTATTGACAATAGCAATGTATATCCACTATGTTATCAGATAGCTACACCTTATAGGACAGTGACGCCACCTGCTGGCTGATTGCCTATCATTATAGCATAAACCTTGATATTGCTGAAAAGATTTTAAATAGATAACAGTAGGTGCAATTGTCACCTTTGTTCTTGCCTGAGATACTTCACATAATATTACCATATTTATAGGAAAATACTAAGTTTTTGTTCTTTTTGGGTAAACTCTTTATGTTAGAAAATTCCAAAATGTTTTATTGCTCTGATCTCCAGCAATCAGCTCTGTGGAACCTCAGAGGAAAGTGTTCAAATCCCCTGCACTGCCCCCACAGGAGTAATGAAGCATTACACACTTCTCATTGAAATGAAAGGATTGATCTTAGCTTGGGAATAAGTGGTCTGGCCCCCAAATTTCACTAACCAGTGAGGACCATACACGTTGAAGGCACAAAGGACAGGCTCATTTCTGGTCCCTGACTGGCATATCAAGGCTAAATTCACTCACTTCATTCAAAAACATGAAAATGTACATGTTAATAATATGTCATAGAAGGATAACCTATGGGAAAATTCTTCTAACAACCCTCTAAACTTCAGCTTTCGGAACCCCTCTAATAGATTATGTAGTAAAGTGATACGGCACTCAGCCACCAACCCTGGAACTACCACCCTACGTAGTGGATGGGCTGGGTTACTGCAGCTCAGCCCCCATTGAAGTGACTACCTAGCAAGGAGCAAGCATTGATAATAAATCTGTCTGGACTGATACGCCCCAAATGCAGAATATGCAATTTATACCAGAATTCTAGGACAGTATCTGCATTGCATTTTCCATAACATCACCACAGTGTGGGGGTGAATCACAATACCAGACATGACCTATGCAGAAGAGGGGCACTGTTTCTGGAACAAAATCAGCTACTTTTTCTCAGAAAAGCTATGACAGGACATCATCCAGATACCGTAAACTGGTGCCAGGTTTATAAAAATGCAATGTATATTTTTAGATGATTTAGAGCTGTTACAGTTATCGTCTCGTCTGCATTCCTGATTTAGAAATCTCCAAGAACTTTACTGCATAATTTCCCCAATATTGCCGATGAACATTTTATTCCAGAACTAGAGATTTGAAAATCAGAATAATTTATAACTTTCCTAATGCGCAAGGAAGAGGTCAAAAGCAGCATCTCAATTTTATATATAACTAATAAAGACCTTTCCAAGTGTTCAAGGCTGGAACAAGTTCCTCTTGTGCCTTTTTTATTACTGCAGAAATTGAACTGTCTACCATCGTCTCGGTACCTCGGATAAGCTCTGCTAATTAACCCCTAGATCAGGTTCCTTATACGACGGGCTGCTCAGGGGTTGGTAAGGGCCACATACTTTTTACTAGAGTAATAAATTGGTGACAGTATGTGTAACCCTCTAATACTAGCAAACCCGAAGAGCTCTTTCACCTCAAATGAAGCAGATTTCATTTGGGCTGAAAACAAATTTGTACATAGATCCAAAATAAAGAATGTGAGCGGAGGCTTACTGACGCTGTAGGGGGTCCAAAGGAGACAGTCACACACTGGTGACCGTAGAGGGATTGTGCACTCGTACAATGTGGTCTGATAGTTATCAAAGATACAATATAAATGAACTAATAACACCCAAACAATTGTATTGTTCATGTCTTTTATCAAGCGCATTAAGTAAGCATCTACAATAACCTATAGATCCCCTTTACCAATAGCCACCTCCACTAAACAAATACAATGTGCACAATATTGAGCAGGAATTATGGATAATGTCTTTCTGCAAATGTGTTATAGCTTGTCAATATTTCTGAGGTGGCTTGTGTGAACAAGATTCTTAAGGTCATGGCAAAGCATCTTAAGGTTAAGGTCAGAACGCCAACTTAGCTACTCCAAAGCAAAATTTGTCTTTTTCAACCATCTTTAGTTGATTTACTTGGTTCTGTGGGTCATTGTCTAGTTTCATCGCTCAATGTCTCCTCAGCCTAAGGTCATGAGCTGCTCTCCTTACGTTCTCCTGTAAATGTTTTAGTACACTTTAGAATTCATTGTTTCTTCAGAGATCACAAGACGTTCAGGCCCTGTGGTGGCCAAGCAGACCCAAACCATAATGTTCCCTTCACTATGTCTTACAGCTGGGATGAAGTTATGGTATTGGCATGCGGTGTTCTTTTTCCTTCAAACATAGTGTACGTTTCAGACCATATTATATTAGGAATTAATGCAGAAATCCAAGTCATTCCCAATGGACATAATATATTATATATCCACTGAAAAAGGGGACTCTGCAGGTCTCTGATCATAATGGCATAGTAATGTTTGCAAACCTTATATCCATTTACCTATGATCATTTGATACAGGACAAGACTATGGCACTTAATATAGGTAAAAAAAGAACAGTATTTCAATTTAAACATTTGTTCACATTGGGTGCATCTATTAGGGCATGTAAAGGCAAAAGAGGGAACATGTTTACACTAGCAAATTTTCATTCCACAATGTCCAAAAAAATTATAGCAAGACATTCTGGACTCCATTTAGCTGCTTTTACATAGAGCAATTATGGGTATTGTATGAGACCAAATGATCATGGAAGCACATACTGTATAAATGGAAATATGTGCTGCCAACAATAAATATTTATAGGCTTTCATAGAAGATGGGGTCAAAGGAGCAAACACTGAGCCTGGAGACGGAGAGACCTGGAAACACTAGATATGAAGAAACGATCAGGTATAAATATTTGATATGCCATCATTCACCTTTTTTCAGCCAATATGAATGGACTTTTCCCCAAAGCATACAACCCCTAGAAAGAGTAAGTCCTAGCCTGTACTATCAAGATATCAATGGAGACCTGGTTTTTCAGAAAATGAAAAAATGCCCAAGCAAGTGTTCCCTCACTATCAGTTTCCTGCCAAGTGAAAAGTGCTTGTCCAAAGCCACCCCATTGCAAAAAGTATGGATCGACAATTTATGAAATCTCTTTATTAAAACGAGATAGTGAAATGTATAATTTATAGGGTTGAGCGATCAGGATTGGAAAAGATCGGATTCCGATCGGCAATCGAGTAAATTTAACGATCGCAATTGGAATTCCGATCCCCAACTTTTTAGGTGAGATCAAGGTCAGAGGTTATTTCCCACAATGCTTTGCTACTGGCCAAGCATTGTGGGAAAAGCTAATAATGTTGACTACTAGAGATGAGCGAGTACTATTCGAAACTGCCGTTTTGAATAGCACGCTCCCATAGGAATGATTGGATGCAGCCGGCAGACTTTGCAGACTTTGCCAGCGTCCGGCCCCTTAACCCCCTGCACACTGGTTGCGTCCATTCATTGCTATGGGAGCGTACAACTCTTCTGTTTCCTCCCTGCTATGCCATATATTTGGCTCTGCTACATCTCAGATGTAGCAGAGCTTGTCATGCAGATGTAGCAGAGTCCAGTATACGGCACAGTAGGGAGGAAACAGAATAATATAGTCCACTAGAAACAGAATAGTCCACTTACCTGCACAGATCCGCTGCCGCTGTCGCTCCCCGTTATTCTCGGTCTGGTTCTGTCACATTTACAGGACTTCAGAGCGCCGTGTGCACCCCTGCCTCCCAGGTTAGTGTTGCAGACCTAGGAAGAAGGCGGGGCTTGTGGCTTAGAAGAGTGTGGGTGGGTACTGAGAGGGGAGACAAGAGTGATGCACTCACGTCTCCCCACCCTGTACCTCCCCACACTCTCCTAAGCCACAATAAGCCCGCCTACTCTCAGCATCTCTAACACTAGCCTAGGGAGGCAGGGGCGCGTATGGCGCTCTGCAGTCCTGTGAATGAGAGAGAAGAAGAGCGAGAAGAATGGGGAGCTACAGCAGCAGCGATCTGTACAGGTATGTGGACACCATGGGGGACTAAGTAGCCAGAGGATTTTTTTTAAATCACTACACAGTGTGGAGTCTAAAAATTAAAGTGTTCAAGTTTTGGACACCACGCTGTGTAGTGAATAGGATCGTTTTTAAAATCCGATCTTCGATTATTAAAAAAATCCCATTGACTTGCATTGGGATCGGAATTAGGATCGGGATCGGGTTTTAATGGAAATTGATCGGAAATCGGATTTTAAAAACGATCCTGAAATCTCAAGATCGGCTCAACCCTAATAATTTATTCTTCAAATCACTTTTTATTTTCTGATTGTAAATTTATTTTATTCTATTCTCTATACATGGGTATGTGGCTGCCACCTTTCCTGGGCTTCTCCTCAGCACCGTTAACAGCATTTAATGAATAACATGCTTTACAGCATAGTCATGGCCATAGGCAATAGTCTAGAGCTAAACCATTATGGTGTATGGGAGAGTTTACTAGACTCTGTGCAGGGAGTTGGATAGATAAACTGTGACATCATGTATAGTAGTGGAGGCAATGATGAATGTTACATGATGTTATCTATAGATGTGTTAACTTCTATTGTAATCCTGTCTGTCTGTGTTTGTGATGTAAATGAGGAGACTGCTGTAAATGAAAATTACTACAGAATTGTCAAGTGTCAGTCTTTTATTAAGCTAAAATATAGATAGTGACATGAGAAGTTAAAAATAAAGTCATCGAAAATTCTGAAAAATATGGTTTACAAAATAGGCCATTTTTTGTGATGCATTGCCTTTAGCTCACTTTGTACATTTACTGTCAGGCCATTTAGTAAAGGTAAAGGTGGGAACATTGCTACATAAAATTCTATATCAGAGAAAAACCTAGAAATCTACCTTTCCCCATATGATTTACCATTATTAAAGGAGAACATGGAAAAAACGGATACACTATGTTATCCTAGAGCAGGAAGGGATGGTACTAGAGATGAGCAAACACTATTCGGAACAGCCGTTCCGAATAGCAGGCTCCCATAGTAATGAATGGAAGCGGCCGGCACGCAGACTTCCCGGCGGCCGGTCGCTTAACCCCCCCGTGTGCCGGCTACGGCCATTCATTTCTATGGGAGCGTGCTATTTGGAACGGCTGTTTCGAATAGTGTTCGCTCATCTCTAGATGGTACAAAGCATGCCATAGAGATTCAAAGAACAACAACAACAAAATCCACGCTCTGCCTCTCATTCCTACTTTAGGACTATCTCATTAATAACTTTGGCTTCATTTGTAGACTTACATTAAATTTAGATATCTCTTGTCACATTAACCCATTATCCACAAATATTCCATGACAACTATGCCCAGTGGTAGACCTGAAAGGCTCTCTAAGCAGTTCTTGAAGGCACTTGGCATATGCATCCTGCTGCCAAAAAGCCCAACTCTCAATAAATCGCTAAAACAACTGTTGCCCTTCACCCCCTTGTAATGAAGTTATGTTATCCGCTAGTCTCTTGCAGTCCCGACTGAGAATTATTTGAAATCAAGGTAACATTTTGAAACTTCCAAAGCTTTGAGACGCAAAGGCAGCAGGGAGTCGAATGTTTAAGCCTCAGTGCGCCTTGAGATTGCTTTTGTCTGGGCACAACATCTTATTATCTATACTGTGACTGGATGTGTTACCTGTTTTGACCTTTCTTTGTTTCACTGTGGATAAAACGTGTCTTCACAAGCTGAATATGTTTGGATTGCTGTCTTTCTATTCATCCCCCGGATTTAAAAGATATAATCCTGCAATCTAAGCTGGAAACAATCTACACATTTGTATGGAATCCTTATTATGTCAAATATCAAACATATCTATTGCTATTTTTGGTTTGATTTTTAGAATTTAAGTAGACAAGGATCATTACTTTCAAGCTCAATACAATGTATAAAGCATCAGAATTATGTACAGTACATGGAGAGATATGTCAGGGATGGAGTGGACCACCAGAATACCAGAGATCCTACAACGGGCAAGACTTGGATACAACAATGGGCCATGGGATGATTTACAAGCAAATAATAATAACACAGATTATTACAATCCAATTATAAGTGGATGTATATGTGGTTTGTAAAGTTGGAGGAGAGGCCTCAGAATCATATCCTTTGGGGTCCTAAGGAACCACAGTCACAGACAGTACATGTCTATAGTTTTCCATCAACATTACATAGATTGCACCATCATTCTGAATGCAACCGGGCAAGGGCCATCAACTGATCATCCAAGGTCCTGCATCCGACATGCTTGCTTGGCAAGAAGCAGATTTGTTAGAGAAAGCCATTACCAGCAGGTACTGCAGGTGAATTGTCATTCTACATGACAGATCACCAGAGCATGTTGTACCAAATTTATGTGACTTAAAGAGGAGTATGCCTTTAAACAATGGGCTAACATGCAGCGAAACCATGTGGTTTTCTATTTTTCCATGCTAAAAACCTCAAATTTTGCTATTTTGAATTGCAGAAATGATGCAAATAACACAAAACTTTATTTGTTCAGTATCCCTTTAATAACCACGACAGGTTTATCTGTCACACTGGCATCCTTACACCATCGGGACGGGCGGAATCAGTCATGTTGCTGCCGTCTCATCATTTCTTACACGCCTTTTTTCATTTATCATTTCTGCAAATTACCATAGTGGAGTTTAAATAAACCTCAATATCAATGCAAATAACAGGCGACTACAAATAGGGTAAAGATTTTCTCCTTCTTCTTCCTTCATTATTAGGACATGGTTATTGATAGCAGCTGCATCCATGTAATGGCCACCGGATTTATTATTAGTGGGTATAAAAGAATAATGATCTTCTAGGGACACATCTGGATCTCGCCTGAAATATTGATGGAACAATTACTGCACTGATCATCCCGATGCTGAAGATTATTATGAGATTTATGCTGTTTTATTTATATGTAGTTGTTTTATGTATGTATTAGTCAAAGCAGCGTGGTCGTATCTAACATCAGCTCATCTTTTTCCATCGAGAACTAAATTTAGCCATTTCATAGGGATATCTGTGTTGTGGACATCTGAATGATTAGAAATATGACCTCCATGGTGGATTTAGAGATTGCCACCTAGCTTTCCTGGCCTCCTAAATGTCAAAACATAAAGCAATATAGAAGTAGGGTTTATATCAATGCATAATCAAATTTGTCATAAAGGAGCCCTGTTTTGGAGCAGCTGATCTGCAGCGGTCCTAGGTTTCAGACTATCACAGGTATAATATTGATGACCTATCCTAAGGATGACCATCAATATTATACAGTGGATAACTCCTTTAATATATTCATTATAACAACTTCTACAGGATTGTAACAGTCAGATGGGTGACTTTAAGAGGACAGGAGCAAAAGTTGCCCATGCTGTCTTGTCACCAGAAGTGTTGCATGCACAGTAAATGGAAATTGGGGGGGCCCTGTTACAGATTGTGGATTGCAACACTGGATCTCTTAGTGATGAAGGGAAGGTGTTAATATTACATTCCCTAGGGGCCACACGGTGGCTCAGTGGTTAGCACTGCAGCCTTGCAGCGCTGGAGTCCTGGTGTTCAAATCCCGGCAAGGGCAAAAAAATATCTGCAAGGAGTTTGTATGTTCTCCCTGTGTTTGCATGGATTTCCATCTCATATTCCAAAGACATACTGATAGGGAAAAAAAAATGTACATTGTGAGCTCTATGTAGGGCTCACAATCTACATTATAAAAAAAATATATATATATTACATTCCCTTGTGATCTAGGATAGTGGTTTATTTATGTTCTTCCTTAGGATCTTGTCCTAATAAACCCCTTAGGAAAGAGGGACAGAGGGCTTTGGCCAGTTACCGTCCCATGAAATTAAGAACAAACAGCTCCCCTAGGGATTGCCACCTATATTCCCTGATCTAAAGAATGGCAAACTGCCTGCTTATACTGATAAAGATCCATTGCATTATTAAATAAGTAACAATTCAATTCAGTTCAATTATATAAGCAGATGATCAAGAAAAAAAGTATCAAAAAGTATAAATAAATGGGTAATAAGGGAAAAAATTATGGCAGAATGGCTAATGTTAAAATAACATATCCTAAATACCACTATGGACATATAGGTAGCATGCACACAGCAGAACAGAATGCATGGAGCCCGTACAATAGAGCATGTGGAGTCTATGGGGCCATTCACACGGAGTAAAGTGGCGCTGATTCTGACACGATAACTCACGGCAGAATCATAGTTACATAGTTCATGAGGTTGGATAAAGACACTAGTCCATCAAGTCCAACCTATAACCCTACAATCCCTACAGTGTTGATCCAGGGGAAGGCAAAAAACCTCATGAGGCTCATGCCAATTGCCCTATTTCAGGGGAAAAAATTCCTTCCCGACTCCAAATCCGGTAGTCAGTATAAAAACCCTGGATCAACGTGTCCTTAAAATCTAGAGTCCATAACCTGTTATATTTTTCTCTTCAAGAAAGGCATCCAGGCCCTCTTTGAACTTGTTTAATGAATCTGCCATCACCACTTCCCAGGGCAGAGATCTCCATAGCCTCGCTGTTCTTACTGTGAAGAATCCCCTTCTATGTTTCTGGTGAAACCTTCTCTCCTCCAGACGTAGAGGATGTCCTCTTGTCACTGTCACTGGCCTAGGAGTAAAAATATCCTTAGAAAGTTCTTTGTATTGTCCCTTCATGTATTTGTACATTGTTATTAGATCTCCCCGTAGACGTCTTTTCTCTAAACTAAATAACCCCAAGTTTGGGACATTGATAAAAAAAAGACTTTTATTGAGTTCAATGAGTTCCATGCGGAAAACGGAACCCATTGAACTCAATGGGAGTCTTTTTATCAGCACTGATTCTTCCGCGAGTTATTGTGGCAGAATCAGCACCAATTTACCCCATGTGAATGACCCCTGTATGTTGTACATGCAGAGATGGAAATATTCAGCTCCTGTTCACATTGCACATGCAGTTTGGCATAGACACAGCCTCAGTACACTATTACAAAACTTAGCTCACTCTATGCTGTTGTTACTTAGCTTTAATGCATGTTGTCTCATGTTTGCATATGAATGTGCGATGGCTGGTGCATTGGGATGACCTCGTTTGGGAGATTGTTGGAAACTGGATATACTTATCAGGGGGGATCATTACAGAAAGCGGGGCTATTATTTATAAGAGGGCACTGTAATAACTAAGGGGGTACAGAGGTGGTCAGTTATATTGTTGTTTGTTATTACTGCTTGGGGAGCAGAAAGGAGGTATTATTAAATCATTATTTTAATTTAGAAATCTAAATTCTTAGTCCTATAGTGATGTAAATGCATAAATCTGGGTATTACAGCTATATGTCAGTTAAGTCATGGACCTCAACCATGACTTTTATGCTTTGCTATTCAGAGATTGAAAGCTGTGAGGTACTTGCAGTGAAAGATTGGAGGATTGTAGAGATGGGCAAACCGATTTGGTGCATTCCAGGTTTGACCTAAATATTCCAAGTTGTTTGGTTTTAACGAAACCAAATACTTCATGATTAATTCTAATAAGAAAAGGGAAAAAAATTACCAAAGCTCACCGTTTGTTGTGCAGATCTTCAGGGTGCACGACCTGGCTTCTGGACTTAATGGCCGCTTACAATACTGTATAAGCGGCCATTTTCTTGTGGCCGGCGGGCATGCGCAGTCGGCTTTGCCCTTGGCCCGAGGCCTAGAAGTTTGAAGCCAACCCCCGGAAGAAGATGCGTCAAGACCCCGTTCCTGAAGAAGATGGAGGCGGCGCTGGAGAGTTCTCTTGCAGCATTGGGGATGCCCCCAGTGCTGTTTGAGCACTGAAGCCCGCCCCCAGTGCTGCGAGAGAACTCATTTGCATACCGGCGAAAACCGGGATTTCAAGCAAACGGCTGCCCAGAGAAGATATCTAAAGGTAGGAGAAGAATAGCCTTTCTTAAGGCTATTTCTACGTGTCAACCAGAAAAAAATGTGTTTAAATGATAGGATCCCTTTAAGAAGCGTTCAATGTAGGCATGAGAAGAGAAGATAGATCAGCATCTCACTGGATATTGTAAAATTTAACTTTTAGGGTGCATTCACACTACTGATACGCTGATTGATTCTGAACGTTAAAACACAAGACTTACTGGAGACTTATAGGACTTATAGGAGTAGGAGAAGTAGAGCTTTGCTATTTTTCTTTAAATAGATTTTTTTTTGTAATGTATGCACAGTGTCAGAATTGCAGAATTGTTGCCAATCACTAATATAATTAAGCAGTTTGCAGTAAAGCAAATGGAAAAAAAATAGACTAGAGGATAGGTAAGTACATAACAATAACAATAAGAATGTGGGTGGCAACACTACTTCTTGTCTTGACAGCCCCAGCAGCAGCCACAGTGTTGTCATACTTCCTGAGAATAAAGATGTTGTTAAATGCAATAAAACAAAAATGTTAAGTCAGGATTCTGTATGTTCCTCCTCCTCTATCGTAACATGTAATTTACTACAGTGTTTTTCTGTGTTGTCAACGGGTCTTCTTCTTTATCTTCACTGACACACATCCCATTATCTAGTAGTCATATGGCATCTACTGAGAGAGATATTCCTCACAGCTCAAGACTTCCTCTTCTTGATGAGTTGGGAAAGAACAGAGACTGTCTTTTGAGATGTAGAAGAGGTACAGGGGAATGAGCCATGAGTGTTGGTTGAGGTAGTAGTGGCAGGAGGTGTGTTAATGGTAGTTAGTTAAGCTGGAAGGAGCACTACGGGAAATTGTTAGGACAGTTGAGAGGCATAGAGGAATCCAATTACCATGATGAGTCACAAAAAAGTATGGAAGTTGATACAATTACAGAATCCAATGATTAAGCAGGTCAGGGTGACTTCAAAGGAAGAGGGTGGTGGATGCTGCAATATTAAGAATTTCACCCAATGTGCAGCCTCAACATTCAAAAGACCTGCCTGGGGTAAGTCTAAGGCAAGCTTGGTTGGTGGTGGAAATGGCAGAAATGTTTCCACTGGAGCTGGTGTTAGGTAGATACCTCCCATATGGTAACTTTTTGTATATTACCCAAAGACAAATCTATGGCACTGTCCAAAATCTACAAGCAGAAAATTAGCCATGGACAGATAAATACACATGTAGGAACTGGGTCTCTCTGTACTCACATGAGTTTGTAACCACTGCTTACCATCCGTTTTCCCATAGAAATATATTTCACGTTCACATTGTTATTATTTTGGCTGTTGTTGGCTTTAGAGAGCTTTAAATTGGATAGATAGGTTCCTAGGATCCCTGACAGTGTCAAACACTATGTGTTATAATATAAGCTCTGGTTCGCACCAAAATTAATTTTTAATCCCAAAAATTTTTTGTACTGAACCACTGGACTTAAAATGAAATAACCCTTGAGAAGTTCTCCCATCACTTAGTGGCTTGCAGATTTACTGTATAATATGCATGGTTGTCCCTTGCGCCCCTACTCTTAGGTTTATTCGGGGAAGCAGGTCTTTCAATAACTTTTTGAACACCCCTCACTATGCAAATTTGGTAGTGGAAATCTGTATCTAAACCATTGATAAGACTAAATGCAGCAGATTATTCAAAAATTGACCATCTCCTTTGATTTTAATTATTTTTATTCATTTTGTTTGATTTTTAAGAGTAGTTTTGTAATTGATGTCATTTGTGAACCTGTCACTTGGTTTCAGACATTGAGAGGGCAAGTGTTGTGTTTATATATGTTGATTTATTTCCATTTCTTTTTGTGATTCAGGCTGTGCTGCTAGAAAGCTTCCATATCTTTTCTGACATCTATCCTCCAATTCTATTCATTAGTTGTCTCCTTTGAATAATAAATAATGACAAGACATCACCTTATTATCATCCAGGAGATGATTCGATGGGTGATAGATGCTCCATGAGTGATACCTGTCATGACTGAGGAGCCAATAGAGAGCCTGGAAAGCCTGGAATATGTATCACTTCTCATCTCAGTTATTGTGTTTATTGAAATTACATTTTAATGGAAGAGAAGCATAGCTTTATGGGTAAAATGCTAATCACCCAGAGACAGATACAATATTTTACAAATTTAGCTTGAAAGTCTCTCAAAAGTCCCCAGGGTTGGTGGAATTTCATTCAAAATGCCATAAAGACTATTTTGGGTTCTTTAATAGAGATGAGTGAACACTAAAATGTCCGAGGTTCGAAATCCGATTCGAACAGCTACACACTGTTCGACTGTTCGAACAGATTTCGAACCCCATTATAGTCTATGGGGGGAAATGCTCGTTTCAGGGGTAGGCAAAATTCGATAAAATTATACTTACCAAGTCCACGAGTGCACAGTCGGCTCTGCCTAGGCAGAGTGAATTCCAACCGGAAGACCCCGCGGGGACGCTGCACGGAGAAGACTTCTAAAGGTAAGAGAAGAACCAGCGTTGATTGGCAGAATGTATAGCATTCTGCCAATCAACGCTTGTTCTGCATCGAACCTTAAACTTCGAACAGCTAGTAGTGTTCGATCGAGTACGAGTATTTCGAATACTGTAGTATTCGATCGAACACCTACACTATCGAACACTACTCGCTCATCTCTATTCTTTAACATTATGGGAACATTCAATAACTGAGATTTCTCCTTGGTTGTGGTAGTACTCAACCACAGCACCAACAGCACCATTGTTATCTTCATGCAACTCTTTCTACATGTGGACTGATGTGGAAGTTTTTTTTTATATTGTGTCCTAGTACACTGAAACATTTATCTCTTATATATATAAAAATGAGTTTCTGTTTGTCTGTTCTTTATGCATGACCAAACGACTGGACCGATCCTCACCAAATTTGGCACACAGGTATACCAGGTGTCCGGGGAGGTTTTAGACCTGCTCTCAGCTCTCTAGGACATACCGCTCCTGAGATACAGTATTCCCCCCAAAAAAATGACCTGCATTAGCTAATACAAACCTGCAAGTCTTTCACTCATATTCCAGCTGCCATACACATGGTTACGTGTTCCTTGTCAGCCAATAAAAGCTCACAGGCAATTAGACTCCACATGCACACAGCATTACTCCAGATTTCCATAACAACCCAGCCAATTTTCTTCACTTCTGCAGTTCAGCTTTAAAAGGGCAGTGCGCTGCGGATGACACTGTTACACAAGGTCACATACACACAACCGTACTCCCAAGTTTCCATAACAACCAATTACAGGTTTTTCACTGATATCCAAACTGAGATACACATGATCATATGACGCTTATGGACCAATGGAAACTCACAGATTCTTTGGTCTTCACATACACACAGCTTTAACACAAGGTTTCCATAGCAATCAATCTATTCTTATGGGGCCACAACACAAACAAAAAATTAAATATACTCGTGCAAAGCTGGGCCCTTCAGCTAGTACATTATGTAATTAGAGTATAGTATGAGCATTACCCAGCAAGATCAGCTGCATAGGGTTTTCATGTGGAGTAGGAGATATCCTAACCATCTTATTGTAGAGTGTAGAATAAATAATAGTTCCTAGTAATCTCCAGGAAGGGATGAAATTAGTTTTGCTTAACTGCATTGCTAGGGGTGTGGTTTAAAAATGTCAAGGACATAGTTTTTCCACCATTGCACCCTGTTTGACATAGGACTGTAGTTAGGTAAACTAGTACTAAGGTGCTTCACTGTTATATAGACTCTCAGAAAAACGTGTCTCAAAATTGGGTATATGTCATGAAGGTCACACACAAATGTTTATTTTGTACATGGATACATACTGGCATCAGCATGTTACCATGATGTGGCCCAGGAAATGAACTTCAGGCAGTTAGTTCAACTTGTAATACATGTCTTAAAAGTGGTAGGGGAGTTTGATAAATATAGGACTGAGTACAAAACTTGCATATTTGCATTAATTCTTGTGTCCCATCATGTACACTGTAGCTTCACAATTCTTCAGCCGGGGATCATTAAAGTGGGTTTATGGGGGAGGGGGCAGTTTTTAACAAAACAAAATTCTTTATATCTCCATTTTTCAGCCTGAAATTGTTTGTTTCCTTAAATTCTAGTTCTGTGAAAGCCCACAGCTGGACAACTTATAGTATAAAATGTTCCAGCAGCTGTCGGAGGAGCGAAGAAATGTCAGACTTGTAGCGCAGTTTGATGTTCCATTAAAGAGTCCCTTCTGTTTATTAAATTGCTCCACTCTGGAACAGGATGCCAAATGGTAAATGTGTACAAGACAAAGTGTGATAAAAAACGCTCTCGCTTCCACAGAAGGACCATTGCCCTTATTCACTGATTAATGAACGCCATTCTCACTGGAAGTGATGCCACCGAAAGTATCCCTGGCAAGAACAGATGTACGGGTGAACTGAGCACAAAGGGCAAAGTATTAATAACACAGTGAATACATTACCACTGACAGAGGGATATCAGCTTAATCGCTCTCTCTCTCTCTATATATATATATATTCAGGGGACTGCTCTGTGCAAGAAAGAAGCATCTTAAAGGGACAGTGAAAATGTCTAGGCATCTGATTTGTATCATTAAGTATTAGCAGCCTATTAGGGCGCCTGGCTCTGCCATATACCTATTCCATAGCCTTTCACCATGTCCCCTAAGTATGACAAAGCAACATCAGAAGCAGGAATACCCCTTTATTCTTTCATAGTCTTTAGATCTAAGTTTGTCCTGCTCTGCTGCTGAGAGTCTTCTGGACTTAATCTGCTTACCCTGATAGACATCTGACTAACTCCATAGGGTGTAGTATTATAGTAGTAATAGTTTTGGGCATATGAATAGGTATTAAAGGGGCTATCCAATTATATAAAGTTGATGTCTTATATTTACAATGGTTGTTTAATAGAGATGAGCGAACACTAAAATGTTCGAGGTTCGAAATTCGATTCGAACAGCCGCTCACTGTTCGAGTGTTCGAATGGGTTTCGAACCCCATTATAGTCTATGGGGAACATAAACTCGTTAAGGGGGAAACCCAAATCCGTGTCTGGAGGGTCACCAAGTCCACTATGACACCCCAGGAAATGATGCCAACACCTCTGGAATGACAATGGGACAGCAGGGGAAGCATGTCTGGGGGCATAAAAGTCACTTTATTTCATGGAAATCCCTGTCAGTTTGCGATTTTCGCAAGCTAACTTTTCCCCATAGAAATGCATTGGCCAGTGCTGATTGGCCAGAGTATGGAACTCGACCAATCAGCGCTGGCTCTGCTGGAGGAGGCGGAGTCTAAGATCGCTCCACACCAGTCTCCATTCAGGTCCGACCTTAGACTCCGCCTCCTCCGGCAGAGCCAGCGCTGATTGGCCGAAGGCTGGCCAATGCATTCCTATGCGAATGCAGAGACTTAGCAGTGCTGAGTCAGTTTTGCTCAACTACACATCTGATGCACACTCGGCACTGCTACATCAGATGTAGCAATCTGATGTAGCAGAGCCGAGGGTGCACTAGAACCCCTGTGCAAACTCAGTTCACGCTAATAGAATGCATTGGCCAGCGCTTATTGGCCAATGCATTCTATTAGCCCGATGAAGTAGAGCTGAATGTGTGTGCTAAGCACACACATTCAGCTCTACTTCATCGGGCTAATAGAATGCATTGGCCAGCGCTGATTGGCTAGAGTACGGAACTCGACCAATCAGCGCTGGCTCTGCTGGAGGAGGCGGAATCTAAGATCGCTCCACACCAGTCTCCATTCAGGTCCGACATTAGATTCCGCCTCCTCCAGCAGAGCCAGCGCTGATTGGCCGAATTCCGTACTCTGGCCAATCAGTGCTGGCCAATGCATTCTATTGGCGTGATGAAGCAGTGCTGAATGTGTATGTTTAGCTCAACTACACCGGTGGAGTAGTTGAGCTAAGCACACAGATTCAGCTCTGCTTCAATCAGCGCTGGCCAATGCATTCTATTAGCTTGATGAAGCAGAGTGTGCACAAGGGTTCAAGCGCACCCTCGGCTCTGATGTAGCAGAGCCGAGGGTGCACAAGGGTTCAAGCGCACCCTCGGCTCTGATGTAGCAGAGCCGAGGGTGCACAAGGGTTCAAGTGCACCCTCGGCTCTTCTACATCAGAGTCGAGGGTGCGCTTGAACCCTTGTGCAGCCTCGGCTCTGCTACATCAGAGCCGAGGGTGCGCTTGAACCCTTGTGCACACTCTGCTTCATCAAGCTAATAGAATGCATTGGCCAGCGCTGATTGGCCAATGCATTCTATTAGCCCGATGAAGTAGAGCTGAATGTGTGTGCTAAGCACACACATTCAGCACTGCTTCATCACGCCAATACAATGCATTAGCCAGTGCTGATTGGCCAGAGTACGGAATTCGGCCAATCAGCGCTGGCTCTGCTGGAGGAGGCGGAGTCTAAGGTCGGACCTGAATGGAGACTGGTGTGGAGCGATCTTAGACTCCGCCTCCTCCAGCAGAGCCAGCGCTGATTGGTCGAGTTCCGTACTCTGGCCAATCAGCGCTGGCCAATGCATTCTATTAGCCCGATGAAGTAGAGCTGAATGTGTGTGCTTAGCACACACATTCAGCTCTACTTCATCGGGCTAATAGAATGCATTGGCCAATCAGCGCTGGCCAATGCATTCTATTAGCGTGAACTGAGTTTGCACAGGGGTTCTAGTGCACCCTCGGCTCTGCTACATCAGATTACTACATCTGATGTAGCAGTGCCGAGTGTGCATCAGATGTGTAGTTGAGCAGAACTGGCTCAGCACTGCTAAGTCTCTGCATTCGCATAGGAATGCATTGGCCAGCCTTTGGCCAATCAGCGCTGGCTCTGCCGGAGGAGGCGGAGTCTAAGGTTGGACCTGAATGGAGACTGGTGTGGAGCGATCTTAGACTCCGCCTCCTCCAGCAGAGCCAGCGCTGATTGGTCGAGTTCCGTACTCTGGCCAATCAGCGCTGGCCAATGCATTCTATTAGCCCGATGAAGTAGAGCTGAATGTGTGTGCTTAGCACACACATTCAGCTCTACTTCATCGGGCTAATAGAATGCATTGGCCAATCAGCGCTGGCCAATGCATTCTATTAGCATGAACTGAGTTTGCACAGGGGTTCTAGTGCACCCTCGGCTCTGCTACATCAGATTGCTACATCTGATGTAGCAGTGCCGAGTGTGCATCAGATGTGTAGTTGAGCAGAACTGGCTCAGCACTGCTAAGTCTCTGCATTCGCATAGGAATGCATTGGCCAGCCTTCGGCCAATCAGCGCTGGCTCTGCCGGAGGAGGCGGAGTCTAAGGTCGGACCTGAATGGAGACTGGTGTGGAGCGATCTTAGACTCCGCCTCCTCCAGCAGAGCCAGCGCTGATTGGCCGAATTCCGTACTCTGGCCAATCAGCACTGGCTAATGCATTGTATTGGCGTGATGAAGCAGTGCTGAATGTGTGTGCTTAGCACACACATTCAGCTCTACTTCATCGGGCTAATAGAATGCATTGGCCAATCAGCGCTGGCCAATGCATTCTATTAGCTTGATGAAGCAGAGTGTGCACAAGGGTTCAAGCGCACCCTCGGCTCTGATGTAGCAGAGCCGAGGGTGCACAAGGGTTCAAGTGCACCCTCGGCTCTGCTACATCAGAGCCGAGGGTGCGCTTGAACCCTTGTGCAGCCTCGGCTCTGCTACATCAGAGCCGAGGGTGCGCTTGAACCCTTGTGCACACTCTGCTTCATCAAGCTAATAGAATGCATTGGCCAGCGCTGATTGAAGCAGAGCTGAATCTGTGTGCTTAGCTCAACTACTCCACCGGTGTAGTTGAGCTAAACACACACATTCAGCACTGCTTCATCACGCCAATAGAATGCATTGGCCAGCACTGATTGGCCAGAGTACGGAATTCGGCCAATCAGCGCTGGCCAATGCATCCCTATGGGAAAAAGTTTATCTCACAAAAATCACAATTACACACCCGATAGAGCCCCAAAAAGTTATTTTTAATAACATTCCCCCCTAAATAAAGGTTATCCCTAGCTATCCCTGCCTGTACAGCTATCCCTGTCTCATAGTCACAAAGTTCACATTCTCATATGACCCAGATTTGAAATCCACTATTCGTCTAAAATGGAGGTCACCTGATTTCGGCAGCCAATGACTTTTTCCAATTTTTTTCAATGCCCCCGGTGTCGTAGTTCCTTTCCCACCTCCCCTGCGCTGTTATTGGTGCAAAAAAGGCGCCAGGGAAGGTGGGAGGGGAATCGAATTTTGGCGCACTTTACCGCGCGGTGTTCGATTCGATTCGAACATGGCGAACACCCTGATATCCGATCGAACATGTGTTCGATAGAACACTGTTCGCTCATCTCTATTGTTTAACTCTATGTTTGTACATAGGCAGTATTATAGTAGCTGCATTCTTGTACATGGGGCAGTATTATAGTGGTTATTCTTGTACTCAGGGATCGGTGTTATAGCAGAACAGTATTCTTCTTCCATGTGAGTTATTTTAACAGCAGGCAATATTGTATGCAGCAGATATTATAATAGTTACAATTCTTCTACATGGGCATCAGTGTTATAGTACCCTTTTTTGCGACATTGGGAACAGAAACATAGCGGTTATTGTTTTGGAGAATGGGGGCAATATTAGTAAAAATCAAAGAATTTTGGCTAAAGAATTTGGAACACTTGATAATCTGCAGCTTTTCTTGACTCCTTAAGCTATTGCTGTGAAAGCCTTATGGTTATTTTCATAGGTAACATCTTTTGTGACTTGCTTGTATTGTAGCAGATAGAAGCTGTATATCTCTGCTCAGGAACACTGCAGTTTCTCACGAGATATCCATTATTTAGGAATAACAGAAGCTTAACACTTCACTCTTTACATTGTTTTACGGGTCCTTAAAAAATAAAATGATGTCATATAGCGATGTATTAATATCTCCCCAAAGCAAAAAGATAAAAAAAAAGTTACATCTCAGTAGATGCTGAACAGATGTCTCTCAACCAAACATAAAACTGTAAGCTTGTTTTGTGAAACCCATAAAGCACTCATTGTCCCTCACTAGTCCTGCCCAAAATGGAGCTGAATAAAAGCTGGCCCATAGATCTTGATGTATTTGGAGCGGACTGCATCCATATAAAAGAAACAGTTTGTCAAATCTATACAGTCAAAGCCATTTCCTGCCCAATAACATTGCTCATAAAATGTTAGGACTTAATGGCTGTTGTACTTGCTGTTAAGAAAAATGCATAAACCAGCAACACATTAGCTGTAATACAAGTGACATTATGGGTGATGGATACTTCTTTTGCTCATCCCTTTCTAGAGCTCAGCATTTATCATTGTATCAAGTCTTAGAACATTATTTCCTCCTTTTCATGGCAGAATGTTGGCTGCTACAATTTTATGGTTTTATATCTTCTTTATATACACTACTTGATCAGAAATGTATGCTAGGCCTTTTGAAGGATGTTAGTGGACATTGATGTAGATGGCTCTCTATGAAATGTAAATGAAACCTTCTGTTATTATGAATAGCGATGGGCCAACATAGTGAGATTCAGCTTGTGAATATTCTCTAGTTTTGATTCAGAACTGTTCAGTCCTATCCATAAGTGCTATATTTTGGGGATACTGGAGTATGATAATTGGAGGCCCAGGAAAGGTGCGGATAAATCATTAATGGCTTATACTCACCTTTCTTCACTTCTCTGAGGCTCTACCGCAGCATCTGGTCTTCTGTCTCAACTTCTTCTGTTCTACCTGGGGCCACTGAAATCACCCATGAGGCCTGAAGACACCATGATTGAATATTGTGCACTCCTCTGAGGATTAGGCCCAATGGGAAGACCAAGGAGATGGTGGTGGACTTTAGTAAACGGAGAAGTGCTCCGACCCCGGTGGAGATCCAAGGGACATGTATTGAGATAGTCAGGACCTATAAGTATCTTGGTGTGCTCCTCAACAATAAACTAGACTGGGCTGATCACCTGGAGGCGCTGCAAAGAAAGGGCCACAGCAGACTCTACCTGGTCAGGAGGCTGAGGGCCTTCGGAGTCCAGGGGCCACTTCTTAGGGCCGTCTTCAACTCTATGGTTGCTTCAGCCATCTTTTTCGGTGTGGCCTGCTGGGGGAGCAGTATATCAACCGGGGACAGAAATAGACTTGACAGGCTGATCAGAAGGGCCAGATCTGTCCTGGGGAGCCCCCTGAACCCAGTACAGGTGGTGGGTGACAGAAGGATACTGTCCGTGGTGACCTCCATGCGGGAGAACAAATCCCACCCCATGTATGGGACCTTGATGGGACTTGGCAGCACTGTAAGTGACCATCTGCTCCACCCCAAGTGTAAGAAGGAGCGCTATCGCAGGTCCTTCCTTCCAACTGCGACCAGGCTGTATAATCTACATCAGACCAAACGAAGATCACTCCGCACAGAGAACTAATGATTATGACTATGAGGTCTTCCTTCTTTCTTCTTCTGTTCCTTAGCTGCTATGGACTTATTATATCTTCTCTTCTCAGCATATGTGTGCCTACGTCTGTAATATATTACTGTGTATTATCCTGTAACTGTATTACTATGCTGCTGTAACATGCTGAAATTTCCCCACTGTGGGACTATTAAAGGATTATCTTATCTTATCTTATGAATGGGACTAGTCGGGAGGAGGGAGTGTTTTCTGGTTGATTTGCGAGCTGAATCCGCTTGAAGAATGAGCATGACGCTTCTTTTTTTCCGGAAGCCAGAACAAACGGCTCCCAGAAAAAAAGAACTGATCGGCTCCCATTGATTCCAATGGGAGCCATCTTTTTGGTCAGGATTTTGAGGCAAATTCGGCCTCAAAATCCTGACCCAAAAAACAAGTGAACTCAGCCTTAGTGTTTTTGTAACAGAACCCTTGGGGGGCAGTATATGTTTATCCTTTATCCTTTTATTGTTATGTAATGTGACAGCTTTGTGACCAGCATGCAACTGTCGAATGTTAGGTCACGTATGTTGTGGCATCAGAACTAGTGAGCACAGGAAAGTTATGCCCCAAGGTGAAGAAATACTCTATGCAGGGTATTATTGATTGGCAGGTAAAGATTCTCTGGAACCATCAGTTTAGGGTTTATATTGTGGACTTTAAAGCAAGATAATCCAGCACATCATCACAACCCTACAGATAGATAGATTATGGTCACCAGATTCAAACAGTGTTTTCCTCTTGTGAATTGGCGCCTCCGTTGTTGAGATATCAGCCTTTTTGTTGATATGCAAATGAGTTCTTTGGATCAAAGAGGTATTGCCATTTCACCAAGTAGATCTCCCACTGTGCTGTGCTGCCCTCCACCCCTCATACCTTTCCTCGAATGAAAGGGCCAGGCAGTGAAGTCAACCTGTGACCTCATATATGACTGTTGTGACTAGCAGGAAGTTCTGAATGCCATGAGGATGCCTATAAGAGGTGAGGGAAGGTGAGTATAAGTGTTTGTTATGTTTTCACATATTCCCTGGGTCTCCACTGAATATACTGTGGGGTCTCGGTTCATTCTGAATTGGTTCACTCATCTCTACCTATTTTTTTAAATAAGCGCACCATCCCAACATAACCAACCCCTTTACAGATCATGGTAAAGGTATACAATCAATTGATCAGCATGCTATACTGATAAATATGGTGATAAAAGAGTTCTAAAGGCTTATGGAGAATATTTAGAAAATGTTTGTGTATCCTGTTGTGATCTTTCATTGAGAGCCATCCACATCAATGACCATTATCCTATTTTCAAAAGCCTCTATAAAGATACAGAGGTCTGTAATCAACAAGAATTGGTGGATAACTTGTCAGCAAGTGCTAGGTTTCCCTGCAGTGCCCCCACAGGAGAAAGAAAGCATTACTTAGTGACCATCAATTGAATATACAGTATGTGTGATCTAGGCCAGGACCTTCAGCCAGAGCTGTACTTTGCAATGACTTACTACTGTGGACTAACTTTAGAATTTGCAGTTTCTTGTGAATATCGAGACATCTTTTATTCAATACCCTGCTGTTTTCTGTAGTGTTCATTATACCGGAGGTGTACTTTAAATTCTGTTTACAATGATTTTCTTCACATTACAAGCACTCATAATGATAATCGCTGTCTGTAAATGAGCAAGATGATCAGTGATAAACATAAAACACACCATGGATGAAATTGATTGATCATACATAAAAATTTACATTATCTCCACTGAATGCAAGAAAGTTTATATTTCTACTCATTATGTGTACCACCAAATCAGAACCAACACAGCAACACTGCTACCTAGAGACTCATATGGCACAGCAGCACCTTACTGTCTTTAAATGTAAGCTATCACTATTACAGACGACAGCAAATAAGGATGACAGTGTGATAACGTAATAGATTTATGATAGAGGGTTAAGACCCATAAAAAAGGGGGTTCGGAGATGAAAGAATTTCCTGGTTCAGACACATGACCTATCATGGAAAAAAAACTCTGAAAAGCTTTGCCTTGTGTAAAGCAGTCTTCTTCCAGGGGAGTCAGAGTAAAAAACACATTTCTTTTTCAGAGTTGTTGTCTGGTTGGCGAGGATCATGGGATACAGTTTGGTATTTATTAGACATATAATATAATATCTATACCCTGATAAACTGATAGCAATGGTGACAGTTATAGTTGTGGTGTCATTTTTGTTAGTATTAGGATGGTCATGTGTAATAACTGTGAACAACCGCTTCCGGTAACCATCAATGAGTTTCTTACAATGCTCTGCTGGAATTTTAGACCATTCTTCTTTGACAAACTGCTCCAGGTCCCTGAGATGTGAAGGGGGCCTTCTCCAAACTGCCATCAAGAGATCTCTCCACAGGTGTTCTATGGGATTCAGGTCTGGACTCATTGCTGGCCACTTTAGAAGTCTCCAGTGCTTTCTCTCAAACCATTTTCTAGTGCTTTTTGAAGTGTGTTTTGGGTTATTGTCCTGCTGGAAGACCCATGACCTCTGAGGGAGACCCAGCTGTCTCACACTGGGCCCTACATTATGCTGCAAAATGTGCTTGTAGTCTTCAGACTTCATAATGCCATGCACACGGTCAAGCAGTCTAGTGCCAGAGGCAGCAAAGCAACCCCAAAACATCAGGGAACCTACACCATGTTTGAACATGTTTGTAGGGACCATGTTCTTTCCTTTGAAGGCCTCTTTTTTTCCTGTAAACTCTATGTTGATGCCTTTTCCCAAAAAGCTCTACTTTTGTCTCATCTGACCACAGAACATTCTTCCAAAACGTTTTTGACTTTCTCAGGTAAATTTTGGCAAACTCCAGCCTGGCTTTTTTATGTCTCTCGGTAAGAAGTGGGGTCTTCCTGGGTATCCTACCATACAGTCCCTTGTCATTCAGACGCCGACGGATAGTACGGGTTGACACTGTTGTACCCTCGGACTGCAGGGCAGTTTGAACTTGTTTGGATGTTAGTCGAGGTTCTTTATCCACCATCCGCACATTCTTGCGTTGAAATCTCTCGTCAATTTTTCTTTTCCGTCCACATCTAGGGAGGTTAGCCACAGTGCCAAGGGCTTTAAACTTCTTGATTACACTGCGCACGGTAGACACAGGAACATTCAGGTCTTTGGAGATGGACTTGTAGCCTTGAGATTGCTCATGCTTCCTCACAATTTTGCTTCTCAAGTCCTCAGACAGTTCTTTGGTCTTCTTTCTTTTCTCCATGCTCAATGTGATACACACAAGGACACAGGACAGAGGTTGAGTCAACTTTAATCCGTTTCAACTGTCTGCAAGTGTGATTTAGTTATTGCCACCACCTGTTAGGTGCCTCAGGTAAGTAACAGGTGCTGTTAATTACACAAATTAGAGAAGCATTACATGATTTTTCAAACAGTGCCAATACTTCTGTCCACTCCCTTTTTTATGTTTGCTGTGGAATTATATCCAATTTGGCTTGTTAACAATTCTTTTTGTGGTTTTCCATTGAAGACAAATTAAATGAAGATAATAATACCAAATAATTTGTAATTGCAATCATTTTCTGGAAGAAAATGAGTATTATCTGACATAATTGCAGGGGTGCCAATACTTTTGGCCAACACTGTACATTACATTTTTCCAATAAAACATAGCTTTTGCCCCATATATTTCATTTTCACGAGGGTTAATAAGAGAAAATGCATTCAAAAATGCTAACTCAATTTTCCCTGAACATGGAAATATACCACATATGGTTCTAAACTGCAGTTTGGTCATACCACAGGGCTTGATAGGGAAACAGTGATATTAGTCTTTTGGATGGCAGATTTTTTTGGAATGGTATCAGCTGTAAATTCTCATTTGCAGAATCTCTAAAGTACCAGTACAATGGAAAGCACCAAAACGTTGTAGAAAACTATTTTGGAAACTATACCCCTGTCCCCAGGACAGCAGTATGTGATCTGTGGGGGGCTGACACCTGATTCCCGTACAGATCAGCAGTCCCAGCAGCATCTGGACACTGAAAGCTATACAGATTTACAAACAAAATGATACCAAATTTGTTTTTTTAACAAAAGTAAAAAAATATTTTTATATGGTAAAGGGGTACATCTTTTTTGCAATGATTAACTGACTCAGTATTATACACTGCAATACTCATGACTTGCAATGTGTAAAATTGATCAATAAGGGCTCGTTCACACGGGGCGAGAGGGGACGGATTTTGGCACTGAATCCATGTCAGAATCCACCCCCTCACAATGGAGGTCTATGTAGTCCGCCAGCCTACTTTTTTCCGTGAGCAGCATGTTGCCGCTCACAGAAAAAAGAAGCAAGCTGCCCTTTCTTCAAGCGGATTCCGCGGCTGATTCAGCCCCAGCTTCCGCCCTGTGGCAGCACCCTCGGGACTAGACCCATTCATTTGGACCTACTCCAGAGCGGAAGCCGCAACAGTCATGACAGACGCATTTTAGCCCTATTCTGACGTGGATTCCCGTGTCACAATCAGGACCATAATACGCCATACCGCCCTTAGGTGAACTAGCACTAATTGATCTTATGCTGCCAGACAAAGGGTTCTTGATCATACCTGTAGAAACTGAACGGCACCCCCTATAGGCAGTGAGGAGGACCAATCACAGGGGAACATATTTGTAAAATGTCTTAAATGCTATGTCTAGGTTTTAACATCTGCAATCAGAATTTTCTTACTGACTGTGTGTGTCACAGTAGGATATCAGTTGTACGTTACTGCTGACACCCGCTATCCATGGCGCCCCCTCATGTTCATGATGCAGTATTACAGCACTGTGCATTAAGTAACAACTTCTATGCCATAATATACATCATGTGATTAATTTGCAGACCTTTGAAAATAACACCTTCATGTTTTAGTGCATCCACCACATGTAAACCCAGTCTAAATAGCACATTGACATCCCAATTTAATGAGATTTTTTTACGTTGGCGGGTTAAAGAGATATTTTAGACATTACATAATATTACATTGATGATCCCTGTACAATGTCAATGACAGGGAATGAAAATTGTAGAATGGCAATGAATAGCAAAGTGATGTTATGGGCAAATTAATTGGTTCATCACTGAGTGTAAGAGCTTGTTCACACTACCGTTTTCCACGGTCCGATTGATTTTATGGGCATGTTCTGTCCATGGTAATTTCACTGCCGTGAACAATGGATTAAGCATCTTTTTTTTCTTGTCATACTTTTTTATTGCCTTGGAATAGTGGTGAGCACCAGGCGCCATCAGTTATTTCATGGACCCATAGACTTTAATTGGCCTGATTAGTGCAAAACAGAATGAAATAGATCAGATCTACTCAGTTGGAGCAAAATAGATCATTTTAGATGCATTTACATGCCAATTTAAAATCAATAGGATCATATGCTGTCCATAGAGAGTAAGTACAACATATATCCCTAAAAAATGGAAGTGTCAATAAGTCCAATGTCTCATGTAGAAAATCATCAGTTTACAATCTTCTACTGCCCACTTTTTTTGCAAACTTGAGCTGATGCTTCTTATGACAATATTGAAGTCAAGGCTTCTTTTAGTCAACCATTTCAGACTTGTGTAACCTGTGTTGCATGTTGTTTGCATGGATGTCTGTGATCTCACTATTACAAAGCATATGGGCAACCTTCACTGCCATGTTTCTCATGCCAGAACTGATAGACCTAGTGATGAGCCGACTTGTTGACGCCGATATTTTGCTTGAACATCCACCTCTCGCCTTTTGAATGGATGGATGGACTTCATTTCATATTCTTCCAACAGTCAAGACACTCACATGATGCAGTTTGGCAATTTTCTTGGCCGAGAGAAAGCTATTGATGAGCTGGATGATGGTGTTTCTCTTTTTCTTGAGAAATCTTCTTCATGGCTGATCCTCAATTTGAACCAGTGACCTTTCGCTTGGCAATCAGCCTGAGGAACAGGAGAACAGGTTGTAATTTATAATATACACAAAGAAAAAGATTTTTCCGCCACCAGGAGCAAAACAGTAACAATGAAGTTACATGACAATAATATGCATAACTATTCATATGCTGAATAGCTGCAAGTCAAATTTATGTATGAGATAGCCAAGACGATTGTTTAAGTTCAAAGCTGTAGTGGATGGTGAGATATGGAGCCTGAAAGTCAAAAGCTCAAAACATTGTTACCCTTTTGCTTGTCAGTGTACATATGAATACATGCCAACCTCCCTGATTTTCAAGGAGCAGACTAGTAAATAAGACGATCATGGAGTTGGGTTTGGAGCACTTCTAGGTGTCACAGGAGGAGTATATAAAATAACCCATGACTTTGGAAATCAAATCTTGGTAAAAATGCTACAGGTGGATTCTGCCACCCATTTAATGACATAGTAAAATGTGTCATAGAATGAGCAGCCACAAGTTGCTACAATGTATGAACCGTAGTTCAACAGCAAGAAAAGGGAGCGCACTGCCTTTAATTGTACAGATAACCTAAGTATATAAATATAATTTAGAGAATTTCTGAAATTGCCTCTGAAGCCAACTAATGAGATGTTTAGAAATGTGTAGATTTTTAGAGGAATCGTAATAAGCTTTTAAATACCCAAACAGAACAGCGAGTGGTTATGTTTTCATACATTCCCTTCTCTCTCGCACATTGGCTCTATCCAATTATAAATGTCCTGTATGTTGGAATAAACTGCTTAGAAGCTGCGACAGCCATTTTTCAAGCACTTTTAATTAGCACTTGTGACAAATTGTATTTCTTCCATAAATGACTCGGTAACTTTTCACTTTACTTTTTAATTCAAGTATTTAAAGTATTGCGGCCATTTTGTAATTTTCTCTTGTTTTATTGCAGGTCCAAAAACACAAATTGTAAAGGAAACGTCAGCAAATTTACTGTTGTGTTATATCCATTCTTTATGGTTATTTGCAACTTGTTTGTATATCTCCTACTTACTGAGAATTAACAACTATCTCCATAGCACATCTGAGACTAAATGTATACAAATATGGTCTCATAACTTTAGAATTAATGTCCAGAGTTTTAACACTATCATTAACCCTTAAAGAACCTATCCATTTTGGGCTTTGTTAATTGTAGGATTCCAAGACCCCTAACATACCGTATTTTTCGGACTATAAGACGCACTTTTTTTCCCCAAAATTTTGGGGGAAAAGAAGGGTGCGTCTTATAGTCTGAAGGTGGCGCCTGGCATCCGCTGTAATAGAGAGGCGGAAGCCGGCAAGTGACAGACGCCATTACAGGTGCCGGGCCTGCGACATCGCTGCGCTCCTCTGCCCTGTATGAAGCCAGCAGCGGGAGGAGTGATGCTATTCCCCCGCCGCTGGCTTCATGCAGGGCAGAGGATCGTAGCGATGTCTCAGGCCCCGGCGTCTATCCCTCCCCGGCATCCGCCTCTCTAGTACAGCGGATGCCGGGTCAGTATCCGTGGCCCCTTCTCCCCCGGGGCCGGTCCCCACCGGCCCCGTACCTGTGAAGTTGCAGGCTGGCTCCTGCGCGGCGATATCGCAGGAGCCGACCTGTTCGGGTGACAGCCGGGAGCCTAATGAGGCTCCCCGGCCTGTCACGGCTATATTAGTATTGCGGCTGGTCTCTATGACCAGCCGTAATACTAATAGACAGAATGGCCCATAGACGGCAATACAGTTGTATTGCCGTCTATGGGACTTGCGATCAAGTGACCGCAGGTTCAAGCCCCCGGGATGGAATAAAATAGTAAAAAAAAAAAAAAAAAAAAAAAAGCTTTAAAAATATGAAATAAATAAAAGTTCTAAATCTCCTTCTGTTTTTTTTTTCAATACAAGGTGATCTAAGCAATAGATATCCCCCAAAATGGTATAACTAAAAAGTACAGCTGGCCCCACAAAAAAAAACACTCTATGCATCCCCGTACAGCTGCAGGATCACCTGTCAATGTGGCCTTGCAGCTGTTGCAAAACTACAACTCCCATATATTAAATATTTTACCAATTTTTGCTTCAAAATTTTTTTTCCCTATTTTCCTCCTCGCGTCTTATAGTCCAGTGCGTCTTATAGTCCGAAAAATACGGTAATTCACTTTTCAATGCAACTGTGTATTTTATGCAAGGCGAGCTTTATTATTCATTATGAGAAACAAATTTCACTATTTCACGCTTTTTTTGCTGTGGGATGCCACATGGAGCCTTAGCCTGAAGCTAATTCCCATCTCTAGAAGCGAATACACTATATCTGCTTTATGGCAATCTATAGAACTTTTGCTTGCAACAGCAGCTCGATAGAATATGTCTGCCCCACATAATGCATAAAAAATAAAAAATTTTAAAATAAGTATATAGGTGAAAAAAAATACTTTTACTTAGTTTACAAAAATTGAAAATTGTGACACATTTCCTTTTGGCTGGATGATGGGTCCTCTGAATCATTTCCTCTAGCTAATCTGTTGGAAGTCTTAACCTAACAATCATTATTATTGGGCTTCACACAAATTGTAGCTGACAAACAGGTCCTATGGTAAATCCATTACTTATATCCAAGTAGAATAGTTATCTACGACTAATGGATTTTAGTTGTTCATAAAATCGTCCAGGTGCTCCTGAACATTGCAGAAAATAAATACATAAATAAATAAAATGGAGAAGAGCCTAAAAGCTTCTCACGTTGAAGAGATTGTATGAAGACCAATTAACACCGTTGTCCATTCAGGCCCCCACCGTGTGCTACATCTTTGATTCATGCCTGATCTCATATACAGATATATACAGTTCATAATATCCAGTACTCAACATCAGAAATCTCGTACCATTGACCACACAGATTCTTCTCTTCAAACAATCAAGACTGATACACAATCTCCAGTTAAGATAGGGTAGTGCACCGCCATAGCGCTCTTCTCTATAGAGGCAACAGGGCTTTACAAACTGGAAACACTGCCAGATGTGATGTAAGACAGAGCTTTTATTATACTCACATAAGGAATATGCAAACCAGACCTCACTGGTGGAAAAGAGGAACTTGCTCATAGCACCACTTTTTGGAAGATAGCTCCCTATTGTTTAATGCATGCTTTAATTAATGCAAGGTAGATGCATGCATTAATCTATAGGGCGCTACCTTCCCAAATGTGGCACGATGAGCAAATTCCTCTTTTCCACCAATGATGTCTTACTTGCATATTCCTTATCCAAAATTTTTAGCAGGTTATGCATTGTCTAATAATACCCTGTATATTCCCTTTATAGTGAGAGATATTACCCCCTTCTGTCTCAGAGTTGTGATAAAAACAGGCACTTCAAAACAAATCACAGCATACTGCTGGCCCAACCCTAGGGGCTTCCTCCAGGGCATGTCATAGATAGTCATAGAACCTGTTGATTAAGGTTAGAACAACATGGCGACTTTGTTCACGTAACATAAAAATTGAGATGCCTCATTGCGACATTGCATCTCACATGCAACGTGTTTGTTATTTTGTTGATTTTTTTCAGCAGCACTTTCTCACCATGTAGCCCTTGGCCTGGTTCACATCTGGATCAGTAATGTGTTCAGGGAGTGTGCATGGGGACCCCCCTTGAATGGACTACCCAATGCATTGACAAGTGGAGTGCAGTGAAAGCACACGGATCCCATAGACTTTAATGGGGTCTGTGTGCTTTCCGTGCAGTGTCTGCACGAGTATGCGGACAGGAAAGTAGATTGTGAAATACTTTTCTGTCCGCATATTCTGTGTGGAGACTGTGGAAAGCACAAGGACCCCATTATAGTCTATGGGGCCCATGTGCTTTCACTGCAAATCGCTTGCCAATGCATTCAGCAGTCCATTCAAGGAGGGTGGGGAGTTCCCATGCAGACTTCCCAAATGGATTACCGACACAGATGTGAACCAGGCCTCAGCCTAAAATAGCACATTTCTACTTTTTCTATGTACCCATGACAAAGGTATGAAATGCTTTGTGGTTAAAATTCTCATGGGAGATGCAGAAGTTTAATGGTTGCAGTGCAATGTAGAAGGCACTATACGCTTGGTAATTTCATTCCCTCCTGGTGATGCAGAATCCTTGAATGTTAAGTGCTCTCTGTTCCTTACAATTATACTTATATGGAAGTCTGGCCATTTATGTGAAGCAGAAAGTTCACAGAGGAAAACTTTCTGGACTTTCTTTGAAAAGCTCTGTGAGAAAAAAAACTGATGCATTTCCGCTGCTTTACATTATGAGAAAATGTACTTTGGATGTTGTCAGATGTACCTGTGATGGACAAGCTCAAGACAGTTTACATAGCCCAAATGCAGTGTCAATAAAACTACAAACTACAGCAACTAAAGTTCTAAAGGTGCACAATGACTATGTAACATAACATCACATCCACAGAATATCATGCACATAAACAAATATTTATATACTGGAGCACATTTATTGTTTTTGTAAGCCATCAATTCGTAATTTCTATATGACCCTTGTGGCAATTTTTGTGTTGCCCTTGCCCTATTTTGTGGAAAGGGCCACCAACCCTGTCAGATTTATGATCATTGTGAGGGAGGTAGCTCGGTAGCAGCAATGGTGTGGACCCAAACAGTCAAAGACAAGGACACAAAATATGCAGAAAACAGGTTTATTTAGAGAAAAAAAACAGGAAAATAAATAAAATTTCACTTCAGGCACAAAATGAGTAAAACAAAATACAGCCTGAACTTCAGGCAAAAACAAAATAAAAATCTGCTTGTCTGAGCAACTAACTAAACAGAAATCTTAACCTAACTATACATGTGGCTTACTACCAGCCACACAAATAAAACAAGAACAACTTGGTCTCACCGGACATAGGGTTACAGGACAGACCCAGACGCTTCCTCTCGCTCCCTGGATCTGTACTAGTGTGCTGGATCTGCAGCCTTTTTCTGGCCTAGTAATGAGCCATGACTCACACCTGGAGCTGAGGCCTACTCAACACCCACATGGACCACACATAAGTTACAGCGTGATTCGAGCACTCTACCTGTCACCTTCTCACATCATATATGACAGTTTAATGATGCCTGAAATGTTCACCAGCTATAAGCATGGAATAGACAAAGGCTGCGCCTCATTTATAAGGATGTGTGCGCCTCTTCATCAATCAGCGTCATCCTCCATCAGAACAATGGGATAAAAAACAGTTAATAGAATACAGGATACAGACAAAGAACATTCTTTCTTCATCTGTCATCATTGATGTTAGTGTTACAAAAAGGCAGAAGTTTTCATCCATCCTGTTTCTTTGATTTTTGTTTTTTGTTTTTTTCAAAAGAAGATAAAATCCTACACGGATCAGAACAACAGACTAAACTTTCCTAAGAAAAACAAGAGAAAAGAACAATCATTTTGAAACAATTGAGCCTTTTCTGAGTAAAATGTGCTGTCTTATCACATTAAGGCAGGTGTAATGTTTACGCCCCTAAAACCCTGTTATTATGTTGAGAGTTGCTTAAAAAAAGCCTAATAGAAGTTGTCAGTAATCTTTCTTTGTACTTGCCTCCCCCAACTCTAGTGATAGCTATGGAACTGCTCCCGAGTCATGAAATGTGACTTTACAAATGGGAAAATCTGCCATTTGCCACTTTAATCTAATCAGCTGTCTGGGGGATATATCTCTTGTCGGTGACTGTCGCAGGTGATTTATGTTTGCAGCCGTATATGCTGTAGAGAAGTAGAAGAGGAAGTTTTCCCATAAGTCTACACAAGAGTCCTAAAAGGTATTTAATTAGTATTTCAATTAATTATGGATATTTTTGGATTCTTATATCTTTACAATAAATTGATGAGTGCCCATAATATTGTAGTACAGTATATGTGCACAATAATAAGAAGAAACTTGAAGGAAAATACCATTTTCAACATACTATTTTTTAATTTATATTCTTTGCTAATATATGAGATTTTAAGCAGTTCAAGAACAACAGTGCAGTTAAGCCTTGCTTAAAGTGTTCCTAACCTTTTGACCAACTTTTGATTTTCTGGCAGCATTGGTGTCATTAATTTTGTAATATCCTTTATTAACAAATTGTGGCTCCTTTCTGTGAAATCCTGCATTTCTTTATCCTTCCTTTCATGGTGTATGGTGTACGCAGTGGTGAACCTAGCCTCTCCGCTGCCTGATGCAGACGAAAGACGTAACCCCCCCGGGATGTTGTTCATCTTTTGATCGTCTGCCTCAGACAGCGGGGGGAAGGGGGGGGGGGATTACAATAAATACAATGCAGTAATACTTACAGGAGACGTCTCCCCACATTTCCCGTCTCTTCCCTTTGGACCGCCATGACCACTTCTTTCAGCTGTGACTTGACTCTGTAAAGTTATAGATATATATACTACCATGTTTCCCCGATAGTAAGACACCCCCGATAGTAAGACGTAGCGGGGGTTTTAGGGAGGTCGGCTAAGAGGAGGTCGGCTAAGACATACCCCGAAAGTAAGACATAGTGGGACTTTCGGGGTAAAAAGAATGTAAGACACTGTCTTACTTTCGGGGGTGTGTTACTGTGTTACTGTATCGGGGAAACACAGGGCTCCACTGTGCTGTGAGAGCCGGGGGGAACTCCCCGGAGAGGGAGGGTGCGTTCCCCCCGGCTCTCACAGCACAGCGCTGTGAAGAAGGACTTTGCCGGCGGCCGCTTAACCCCCTGCGTGCCAGCCGCTTCTATTCATTTCAATGGCACGCTTCCATTGAAATGAATGGAAGCGCTCGGCACGCGAGGAGTTAAAGGGATTCTTCCATTAAAAGAAGTTCTTTCCTCTGACCATGTCGGAATAGCCTTAAAAAAAGGCTATTCGTCTCCTACCTGTTGCCATAGCCAGCGCCGCCTTCTTCCTCAGCTACGTCCGCCCCGTCTGTCTCTTCTTTGGGCCTCATGGATGACGCATGCGCAGTCGGCTCTGGCTGCGAGAGCCTGTTAGAGCCGACTGCGCATGCGTCATCCATGAGGCCCGACGGGGACACAGACGGGGCAGACGCAGCTGAGGAAGAAGGCGGCGCTGGCTATGGCAACAGGTAGGAGACGAATAGCCTTTTTTAAGGCTATTCCGACGTGGTCAGAGGAAAGAACTTCTTTTAATGGTAGAATCCCGTTAAGCGGCGGCCGCCGGCAAAGTCTGCCTGCCGCTTCCATACATTGCAATGGGAGCGCGCTATTCAAATAGTATTCGCGCATCTCTAACTTCAATTGTAAGAAGTAAATATGGTAAATAATTGTAAGAAGTTACAATTGAAGTTAGAGATGAACGAATACTATTTGAATAGCACGCTCCCATTGCAATGTATGGAAGCGGCAGGCAGACTTTGCCGGCACCCACTTAACTCCTCGCGTGCCGCCTCTTCAATCCATGTGATTGATGATGATGATGATGGGGGCGGGGGAGGGGTGGTTGGTTTTCCCAATATAAGACATACCCCGAAAGTAAGACATAGTGGGACTTTTGGGGGTAAAAAGAATGTAAGACACTGTCTTACTTTCGGGGAAACACGGTAGCTGGTACCCACGACTTTGTCTGCGGTGATTGTAGAAATGGGTAAATACAGGTGCGGGTAAGGTTTTAGTACTGTGTATAAGGTATGGGATATGAAATGTAACTGTGTATCTTGTTTTTGCTGTAATCCAGAGAATACATGAGACTTTTGTGTTGAATGTAATTTGTATTTCAGCTGCTATACGGTGTTCTGAGAAACTGTACATAGTGTCTTTGGGACAGAGGTATTACAAGTGAATATACTTGGATATACGACATTGTATGATTTGTTATTTTCCGCCAGTACATGTAAGTTTTGGGCACAGGATACTCTTGAGCAAGCAACATAAAGTTGTCCATGTGAGAAGCCTGGTGTGGCCAAATGTATTCCTGCTACTTTCAGCATTTGTCCTTGGGATTTATTAATGGTCATTGTAAAAGCCAACTTAAGGGGAAATTGTAGTCCTTTGAATTGAAATGGGAAATTATTTGGTATAATTGGAATGCGTGGGTTAACCTTTCATGGGTTTGGGCACTGTCAGCTTTTCTGATCTGTGCCCCGGGTGAAGAGCTATCAGTGCCGGTACTGTAGCTCTTCACAGTCAGAAGTCAGCTAGGATTAACATCGGATCCCGGAGAGGTGAGTAACACTGTTTATTATGTTCCCTCACCTCCCCTGGGGCTCCAATTATTATACTTGGGGGTCTGAAAAGACCTCCTAGTATAATAGCGGCAGTGGGATCGCGGCCTGGCCCGGGCCTATTCACTCCGGGGAGGTTGGTAAATAGGCCGCTATGCTGGAGATGCTGCCTATTATAAAACAAAAAAAAATGTTATTATACTTACCGATCGCGCTGCTGCTGCTGCTGCTCCCACTGCCTCTGCGATCTTCTTCTCTCGACAGACGTCTACGTATCAGCGTAGGTGGTGTGATGATGCCGCCTACGCTGGTACGTAGACGTCGTAACCAGCGCAAGGAGAGCGGCAGCTCTCTTTGTGCTGGTTCAAAGAAAAAAACGTAAAAAAAGAAACATAAATGTGCTTGTAGTGCGGGCATGCGCAGTCGGCTCTGCCCAGGACCAATGCCTGGCAGAGTGAATTCAGAGCCGGAAGACGCCGCGGGGACGCTGCACGGAGAAGACTTCTCGGAGGATCCAGCCCGACCCTCACTCGTGGACTTGGTAAGTGTAATTTGATCGAACGTTGCCTACCCCTGAAACGAGCATTTTCCCCCCATAGACTATAATAGGATTCGATATTCTATTCGAGTAGTCGAATATTGAGGGGCTATTCGAAACAAATATCGAATATCGAACATTTTATTGTTCGCTCATCTCTACTAATGAGTAGTACAGTATTGGGAGAAGAAGAAGCCCCATAGTTTTGATGAGCAGGTGGGTTTCGAAGTGCTAAACTGATGAGACTCAAAGATAACCTCCATCACAACTCTTCAGAATTTCCTTTGCCAATGTGCCAATCCACTAGTAACTGAGAACCATGGAAGGATCTGCTTCTGATGGTGTCAGATTATAAGCAATTAAAAATATATTTATGCCATTTTAGTGATTATACCTTTTAGTGACAAACTGAAAAGTTAATGCTATATAGCAAGCTTTCATGATGACTTACATCACTTCTTCAGGCATCAGATTTAGCCCAAAAAGTGAATGGTCACATATTTATGCACAACAGGACAAAGAAATGGTGTAGTAAATAAGACAAGTGATGTAAAGCCAAACAATCATATGGACCTGACTACAAAAGCAATCACCTTATGAAGAATGAGCCACAGCTTCGTGTCCTGGTTCTATCACAAGTAAGAATGGGATGTATATGTGTTTTTTCCCTCCTTCATTCATCTGATGTTCTGCACATCTTACAGGGAAATCACAATATTTTTAGGTAAATACACAGCCAGTCAAGACAAAATTTAAAGCAAACACTTGAATAATCTATCACAATGGATGACTATGTATAGGGAATGCTGTGTCAACATTGGTATGATGATAGGAACATATTTTTACAATCTTATTTTAAAGACCACTAGCTTTCTATATATTTATCAGGAATTATCTGAATGTGCCTATTAGTTGGAAAGAAGGTTATATTTATGGTGCATGGAATGGATGGAAAATATGTTGGACAAGTGGGGACTTAAAGGGATCCAATCATTGAAATCCCATTTTTTCTCCCTAACACGTAGGAATAGCCTTATGAAAGGCTAGTCTTCTCCTACCTTTAGATGTCTTCTCTGTGCTGCTGTTCGGTAGAAATCCCTGTTTTCTTCTGTATGCAAAGGAGTTCTCTCGCAGCACTGGGGGCAGTCCCCAGTGCTCAAACAGCACTGGGGGTGTCCTCAGTGCTGCAAAAGAACTCTCCAGTGACGCCTCTATCTTCGTCTGGAACGCCTCTCTCTGCTTCTTCTTCCGGCACTGGGCTTCAACCTTCTAGGCATGTGCAGTTGGCTCTGCTATGGGGCCTCGGGCAGAGCTGACTGCACATGCCCTTGGGCATTTTTTTGTGGGGGGGGGGGGCATCATCTGAACCAGCATCACTTAACTGTTTGAAGTGACTTTCCCCCACCTTCATTTTCTCTACTTTTTACACAGCCTATACTCCATTACTCCATACACAGTCAGTGAGAGGCAGGAACAGCTCTCCTTACAGAAACAAAGGACAGAGAAAGAGATGCTGGATTTCACAGAAAGGAGCCAAAATTGGTTAATAAAGTATATTACAAAATTTATTAATGACACAAATACTGACAGAAAATCAAAAGTTTTCCAAAAATTTAGTTAGTCTATAAGTGATTGTGATTATTAATGTTAAAAAGTATGTGTATTTTTTTTACAATTGTAGGAGGCGTTTGGTGGAACAATTTTTTAATATACTTTACTTCATTTTAATAAAAAAAACATGCTCTAAAGTTCTCCCTGGTAATACTCTAAGAATTTCCAGGGGGAGTCAGGGGAGGGGGCACTTTAAAGAGATGTTTCTCCAGTTTTATACCACTTAGAACAAAGTTTACAAGGGTTTAATGTGACCTACTGTCCCCCCCCCCCATTGGAAACTGCTACAAACAGTAATGTGCACAAAATCTCCCCATGAAATAAGTTAATAAAGTATACTACAAAAATGTTCACCAAACACCCCCCTCCAAAAAAAAAAAAAAAAAAGTAAAACAACACTTATACTCATATATTAAAATGGGATGTTGGTCAAAGAGGATGCTAATTCAGTAGCCTTTCCTTAGGAACCAAGATATGCAGTCTTTCCAGACACGGTCCATCATAGCTCAGTTTCTTTAAGAAACTGTGATGCAGTTTCATGTCTCTAATCCTGGTGTACCCTGCTAAGTGTTTTTTTTTTTTTCTATGTGATGTTTTTCTCTTCTTTATACAATTAAATGATAAATATTCTATCCAACTTCAGAACTATTATTATTAATAATAATCCTGATAATAACTGCTTAATGGATTTTGACATCTTTCTACAATTATTTCAAAAATCCAAAAAAATCTATTAGACAGATTCACATTCATTGTATCCAAGAAATGTGAAATATCTTAATATACTACGAGAGGTAAAACAGAATTTAGAAAAATCCTTCACACTCAGAACAGAAATGTATTTTATTTTAGATTACGATAAATCGGAGGATGAATGTTACGCTGAATGAAGGTCATCGTCTAGTGGAAATCGAATTGCAAAATGATGTTTGAATTCCATTTAACATTCATTAGCTGTAAAGTTCACATTCAAATCTGTGCATAAGCCAGGTAAATGTGTTTTCAGATACAATAAATAGGACCATCTGTGACCTATGTTGGAGAGATGCATCTATGTCATAGAGAAACACTTAGGAAATATGGCCACTGCATTCCTTATACAAGATCTTATTTGCTTGATTCACTCCAAAACTGCACGCTATGTAGCTAAGAGAATACGTACTATAAAGGAAGGTCATGCTGCTGCTCCAAGGGCCCTTAGGAATCCGTGTAGAGCTGCTTTCTACAAAAAACTGCATTGTTTGAAAACCGGTGGGAGAATGGATGGCTTGCCCATAAGACTTGCACACTAAGAATTCCAAACATCATCCAAGAATACAAAAATACTTACACAGTAAGACTTCCAAACATCATCAAAGAAGACATAAAGAAATCTAGGCTAACTGTTCCATGCAAACGTTTTAGTCATGGTCAAAATGCAAAGTTTATAGCCTACAGCTGTTTAGCACTCCTGCGCACTTTGCCAAGATATATGGATGAAGGTGTGAATTTGTGTCAAGTAGTGCCAATCCACTGTTTTCAGAAGGTCAGGAGGGATCGCCGTTGGCAGAACTAATAGTCAGCTGACAGCTAGCTAATGTATATGATAAGCCTTAGTGTTGCCAATTTGCTGACCCCAACATACATTGACAGCACTATAGAAGAAGCCCTGACTAGACTCTCCAAGCATGGGAAAATAATCTTGTACAGCCGCAACTTGTTCCTGAATCCATTTACTGCCAAAGTATAAGAAGTTAGACTGGGGTTGTATCTAAGGGAATTGCTAGAAGAGCAAATCCCCAATAGCTGCTGGTGAAGGGCAAGCACGTTACACTGTATATGTACGACTAATCTTGTGGGAGGGGCTTAAAGTTTTGAACCAAAATCTAAATACTATTATTTATAGATAAACTCCATAAAGAATTTTAGAACTTGTATACATATTTTGTTATTCATCCTGTTTTTAAAATCCAACTTATCACTTGAAACAGTCAACAATCCTGTTGATGGATATACTTCTTATTGAAGTCTATAAGAAGTCTATAAGAAGTATAGCAGAAACAATGTATAATGCTGACACAATTGTGCACCCCAATAGTTGCTATGACTGTGTTTGTTGTGCTGCCCAGTTTCTCTCCAATACTTTGCCTGCTGTTCCCAAAATCTGCCATTTATACTATGACATCTAGTTCCTTCATCTTCCATGAAGACAATCAAGAAAGATGTTAAATTTTGGCGTATATTCCAGGTTATATTACTCAGATAAAGTAGATCTTCTTTTGTAGATTCTATATGTCAACTCTAAAATGATATTGAAATGTGGATATAAGAAAACATGTTTTAGGTGTGACTTCCGCAGTTACTTCATGTACAGTGCTCAGTTTTCTAATGCACATACACAATACATTAATGTCACTTTAATAATTTAAGTGACTTTATGCTTTGTAAGACTCAAAAGAGGATTTGTTTAAGAAAAAAAAGGAGCTAATGTTGCGAGCGCACACATGAATGATGTATTAGATAACACATACAGCCTTGAGGCAAACAGTGGTGGGTGGGGAGGGGGCTCATGCTTCAATAATGGCCAATCGAATAAATAAAATGCAATAGATTTGATCAAATAGGGAATAGAAATGAGGGTTTCTGTGAGGAGAAATAAGGAGCAGGTTTCTATGACCTTATACTGTATTCCTGCTTCAGAAAAAGAACATAGCATCTCGGTATTATCTCAGTAGTTTTATATTTCTAGAATTTTCCAACCTGAATTTTATGAAGGGGAAATGGGCAAGTTAGAAATCTTTATCTTGGCATAATGGCAAGATGGATCTTGGCTCTACAGATTTTATTAACATGAATGTTTGACATGATTTGTTGCCTAGGTATATGGACTGTGGTCACATGGTTGTTTCACATCATTGGCTGCCAAGGTCTCCAGACTGTGGTCACGTGGTTGTTTGACATTGTTGGTTTCCAAGGTCTATAGACTGTGGTCACATGGATGCCTAACATCATTGCTTGAAAAGAGCTATAGATTTTGGTGACATGTTCTTTTACATCATTGGTTGCCTAGGTCTATAGACTGTGGTCACATGATTATTTGACATGTTTGGTTGCATAGGTGTAAAGACTATGGTTGTTTAACATATATGGTAACTAGGTCTATAGACTGTAGTTAAGTAGTTGTTTGACATCATTGGTTGCCTAGGTCTATAGACTGTAGTTACATGATTATTTGACAATTTTGTTTGCATAGGTGTAAAGACTATGGTTGTTTAACATATATGGTAACTGGGTCTATAGACTGTAGTTAAGTAGTTTTTTGACATGATTGGTTGCCTAGGTCTATAGGCTGTGATTGTATGGTTGTTTGACATTGTTTGCCTAGGTTTGTTTAAATAAAATTACATAATTGGTTTCCAAGATCTATAGACTGTGGTCATATGGCTGCCTAACATCATTGCTTAACAAAGGCTATAGATTTTGGTGATATGTTATTGTCAGGATCTTGTTTTATTGAACTCTTTTTTGCCAGCAGTCAAAATGGAGTCTTTTGTGTTTCCTGTCTGTGACTTACCCTGATTTCCTGATTTCTCGATTATTTAGCATGTGTGTTCTGATTACCCAGTTGCCTGAGTATTGGTTTCAGAAGTCTGTCTTCTGCAAGGTCCTCAAGCTTAAACTGACTGTTCCAAGTTGGTTAGTTACCTGCAAATTGGTTGCTACCTGGAACCACTACCCCCAGCAAGTCCTCCTGCTACTAAGACTTTGCCACCCACCCGGTCCCAAGGAGCCGTGGAACTACAGCCTCCAGCAAGCCCTCCTGCTGAGTATAGGACCACTGCTTCCGGCCAAGCCTCCCTGCCTTCCACAGAACAGACTGAGCCGTGGAACTACTGATCCCAGCAAGCCCTCCTGCTACAAGGACTTTGCCACCCACCCGGTCCCAAGGAGTCGTGGAACTACAGCCTCCAGCAAGCCCTCCTGCTGAGTATAGGACCACTGCTTCCGGCCAAGCCTCCCTGCCTTCCACAGAACAGACTGTAAGTCAATTTGTATATTACTATTGCTAGACTCACTGTTCCCAGCCATTGGTCTCTAGAAAATAGAAAGGGTATTGTGACAGAATACTCAGGCCATGATGACGGAGACCGCTGGTTCAGAGAGTTTGGAGGTACGTTTCAAGAAACTATACAATCTGACTACCTCTATGCATGTTGAGATGCAGGCTCTAAAAGCAAAGATTGATGCAATGGAGGGACAATCTAACCATAATACCCAGGTGTTTGGGCAAGCAATTCAGGAACTACGTAACCGCACTGCACAATTGGAGGCGCAGGCACCAGTTCCCTTTCCTAGTCCCATTCCTAAGTTACCACCTTTTAGATTCGGCGGTGAACGTGACAAGTACCGTGGCTTCATAAACCAATGCCGTTTATATTTTGATGCCAATGCTAGCCAGTTTCCAACTGATCGTTCCAAAGTGCTGTGTATTATCATGCTCCTGACTCATAAAGCCATATCTTGGGCCAACCCTTTCATTGAGACTGAAGATCCCATCTTGGACAAATTGGACGATTTCCTTACCGCTATGAATCTCATGTTTGATGACCCCAATCGATGTGCTACAGCTGAAGCTGCCATTCTAACTTTACGTCAGGGCAGGCGCTCTGTTACTGACTACGCTATGGAATTCCGAAGATGGGCTGTGGATACCACCTGGAACAGTCAGGCACAGCTTCCTCTTTTTCGTAAGGGCCTATCCAGTATTATTAAGGATGAATTATCCCGAGCAGAGGCTCCTTCCAGCTTGGACGATTTCATTAATCATTGTATCCGTATTGACACGCGTATTTCTGAACGGAGGCAGGAGAAAGAGAGATGGCTCGCCCTGAATCGGAGTAGTAATTTTTTCCCCTCTTCATCCGTGAAGGATCCACTGATTAAACCTCCCCGGGATGCAGGGGTTGAACCTATGCAAATAGATTCTCTACAGAGACGTCAAAGTCAGGACCGTAAAGAACATAGGCTTCGGGAGGGCTTATGCTTGTACTGTGGTGGTTCGGGTCACTTCCTTATGAATTGTCCTAATCGTCCCCTTAGAACGGCTGCAGCAATTGCTGAATGTGACTTTTCTGATTCTGAGTCGGTCGTTTCGGAGTCAGCTTTGCTTCTGAATGCTGTCATAGCTCCTGTGACTCTGCACCCTAAAGAAAAGGAAAGAGGATCACACTGCCTCCTTCCAATTCAGATATTGATCAACTCTCAGTGGGTTACTAGTACGGCCATGATTGACTCAGGAGCTAGTGGAAATTTCATAGATCTATTGTTTGCCAAGGAGCATGGAATCAAGTTCCGGAAGAGGGCTTCACCGGTGGTACTGGAGACAGTGGATGGATCTCCACTAGTCTCAGGGCCCGTAGATCATGAGACAGTACCCTTGAGGATCCAGCTGAAACCTGATCACCAAGAGACACTTACCTTCATGCTGATTTCCTCGCCACACTTTCCTGTTATTTTGGGTTTTCCATGGTTTCAGACCCAGAACCCTGATATCAACTGGGAGACTAGTGAGATACGTTTTCCGGGAAAGGATCTCCCTGCTAGCATGCATATACGGGATCCGGCTCCAGCTCCAAATGTACCACTTACCAGCATAAAGATTCAAGATCCAGCTCAAGTGCTAAGTTTACCACCTTGTTATGAGATATTCTCTGATGTTTGCGACAAAAAGAAAGCCGATCTACTTCCTCCACATCGTCCATATGATTGCCCGATAGATCTCCGACCCGGTGCATCGATACCTTTTGGGAGCATTTATCCACTAGCAGGGCCAGAACTGAAAGCTCTCAAGTTGTACATTGATGAAAATTTGGCTAAAGGCTTTATTCGTCCCTCTTCATCTCCAGCTGGAGCTCCCATATTCTTTGTCAAGAAGAAAGATGGCTCTCTCCGACCTTGCATAGACTATCGGGAATTAAATAAAGTTACAGTTAGGAATCGCTATCCTTTGCCTTTAATCCCAGAATTATTGGAGAGAGTACGACAGGCCAAGATATTTACAAAATTAGACCTTCGTGGTGCATATAATCTAGTCCGCATCAGGACCGGGGATGAATGGAAGACCGCTTTCAGATCTCGGTATGGGCACTTTGAATATCTTGTGATGCCGTTCGGACTTTGTAATGCTCCAGCCACCTTCCAACACCTTGTCAATGACATTTTCAGGGACCTTCTAGATCTCTTCGTGGTCATATATCTGGATGACATCTTGATTTTTTCAAATTCTCTCGAGGAACATCAACAGCATGTAAAGACCGTCTTGGGACGCCTGAGGGAAAATCATCTCTACATCAAACTTGAGAAATGTGAGTTCCATAGAACTGAAGTGCAGTTTTTGGGGTATATAATCACCCCTCAAGGATTGAGCATGGATTCAAGTAAGATACAAGCAATCCTTGATTGGCCTGTTCCCAAGAACGTTAAGCAAGTTCAACGTTTCATTGGTTTTGCAAATTTCTACCGACGCTTCATTAAGAACTTTTCAGGGATCGTCTCCCCTATTACCCAACTAACAAGAAAGTCAACAGCGTTTATTTGGACCACTCAAGCACAGGAAGCCTTTGACCGTTTAAAGGAAAAATTTACCACAGCCCCAGTCTTAATTCATCCTGATCCTGAACGGGCCTTCATTGTTGAGGTAGACGCATTGGACAGTGCTATGGGAGCTATTCTCTCTCAGAGAACAGGAGAGAAGAATTTATTACATCCATGTGCTTTCTTTTCTCAACGTTTGTCACCCGCAGAAAGAAATTATGATGTAGGGAATAAAGAATTATTGGCCATCATCGCTGCCTTTAAGGAATGGAGGCATCATCTCCAGGGAGCATCACAACAGATTGTTGTCCTCACTGATCATCGTAACTTGGAGTTTATCAGATCTGCTAAATGTTTGTCTCCCCGACAGGCTCGCTGGAGTTTATTCCTCAATCAATTTAATTTTGTAATTTCTTTTAGGCCAGGTTCTCGTAACGGTAAAGCTGATGCCTTATCCAGAATGTACGCTGCTGACCCTACTCCGGGTTCTTTACCCAAGACAATACTGTCAAATTCCAATTTTGTAGGGGTAATTCACAATCAAGATTTGTTGAGAGACATTAAGGAGGCTTATAATTCAGATCCATTTCTTTCACAACCCACAAGGGATGTACGTTTAACTCTAAGGAACGGAGTGTGGGTTCAAGGGCAAAGCCTTTATGTTCCTGAAGCGGTGAGAGTAAAGATTTTGAAGCTGATGCACGATTCCAAGATGGCAGGTCACAGGGGAATACAGAAGACCCAAGATTCCCTTTCTCGTTTTTTCTGGTGGCCAAGTTTTCGAGAAGATGTCAGGAATTATGTTCGCTCATGTGATGTCTGTGCCAGATGTAAGACACCACGTTCTGCACCAACAGGTCTACTGCAGCCTCTTCCTATCCCAACTCGCCCCTGGGGGTCAATCTCCATGGACTTCATTGTAGAACTGCCAACCTCCAAGGGAAAAAATACAATTTTAGTGGTGGTTGATCGTCTGACGAAAGCTGCTCACTTCATACCCTGTGCAGGTCTACCTTCAGCTAAAGACACTGTTGACTTAATTATTCAAAATATCTTTCGCCTACATGGAGTTCCAGATGAGGTTGTGTCTGACCGAGGTGTTCAATTTACTGCAAGATTCTGGCGAGGGTTCTGTGCGGCATTGGACATAGATGTCTGTTTGTCCTCCGCTTTCCATCCACAATCAAATGGACAGACAGAACGTACTAACCAGACTCTGGAACAATATCTACGATGCTACGTCTGCCATTTACAGGATGATTGGGTTGATTTGCTTCCCATGGCAGAATTCTCCTACAACAATTCGCAAAGTGCTTCTACAAAAGTAACACCATTCTATGCTAACCAAGGCTATCACCCAAAGATCTTTCCCAGATTTCCGGTGGATGCCCCTGTGCCAGCAGTTACAGAAAGAATCGCCTCTTTACAACAAGATCTGAATTTGTTAAAACAGACATTGCGCACAGCTCAAGAGAGATTTAAGAACACAGCTGATAGGTGTCGTAAACCAGCACCAACATTCAAGGTAGGAGACGCAGTTTGGTTATCTACCAAGAACCTGAAATTAAGGGTGCCGTCACGAAAATTGGGACAAAAGTACATTGGTCCCTTTAAGATTAGTGGTCTGGTAAACTCAGTAACCTGTCGATTGAATCTTCCAAAGACCATGAAGATTCATCCTGTTTTCCATGTCTCTTTGCTGAAACCTACAATTTCAAATCCTTTTCCGGGACGGTCATCTCCTCCTCCTGGTCCTGTCTTGGTAGATGATCAAGAACATTTTGTTGTGGAGAAGATTCTGGATTCCAGGATTCTCAGGGGCAAGTTACAATATCTTATCAAATGGCAAGGCTATCCTCCAGAAGAGAATTCCTGGGAACCTCTGGATAACATCAATGCCTCTCGATTGATTAAACAATTTCATGATAAATATCCTGAGAAGCCTGGTCTGGGATCGTCCGGAGGCCGCTCCTGAGGTGGGAGTAATGTCAGGATCTTGTTTTATTGAACTCTTTTTTGCCAGCAGTCAAAATGGAGTCTTTTGTGTTTCCTGTCTGTGACTTACCCTGATTTCCTGATTTCTCGATTATTTAGCATGTGTGTTCTGATTACCCAGTTGCCTGAGTATTGGTTTCAGAAGTCTGTCTTCTGCAAGGTCCTCAAGCTTAAACTGACTGTTCCAAGTTGGTTAGTTACCTGCAAATTGGTTGCTACCTGGAACCACTACCCCCAGCAAGTCCTCCTGCTACTAAGACTTTGCCACCCACCCGGTCCCAAGGAGCCGTGGAACTACAGCCTCCAGCAAGCCCTCCTGCTGAGTATAGGACCACTGCTTCCGGCCAAGCCTCCCTGCCTTCCACAGAACAGACTGAGCCGTGGAACTACTGATCCCAGCAAGCCCTCCTGCTACAAGGACTTTGCCACCCACCCGGTCCCAAGGAGTCGTGGAACTACAGCCTCCAGCAAGCCCTCCTGCTGAGTATAGGACCACTGCTTCCGGCCAAGCCTCCCTGCCTTCCACAGAACAGACTGTAAGTCAATTTGTATATTACTATTGCTAGACTCACTGTTCCCAGCCATTGGTCTCTAGAAAATAGAAAGGGTATTGTGACAGTTATTTTACCTCATTGGTTGCCTTGTTCTATGGACTGTGGTTGCATGGTTGTTTGACATCACTGCTTGCCTATTTCTATAGACTGTTTGACTTCACTGCTTGCCTATTTCTATAGACTGTGGTCATATGGTTGTTTGACATGTATGGTTGCCTAGATGTAACATCTGTGCTTGTTTAACATACATGGTTACCTGGGTGTATGGACTGTGGTTATGTAGTTGTTTGACATCAATGGTTGCTTAGATGTAAAGACTATGGTCATATGGTTGTTTGACATAATTGGTTGTCTAGGTCCATAAACTGATCACATGGTTTATTTACATCTTTGGTGTAAAGACTATGGCTACATGGTTGTTTGACATCATTGGTTGCCTAGGTTTCTTTAAAAATGTGTCTAAATAGTGAGAGTGAGACGTAGAGTGAGTTCTCTCAAATCCAAGTGCTAGCAATTATTCCAAGTTATATCAAGTTACATTATGGCACTTTATAGAAGTCTTTTTCTATTAGTCTTACTCTAGCTCTGTAGAGTATACTGATCCATACTGCTGCATATGGAAAGCATACAGATCTGCAACAAGGATGTGTTGTAAAAGGGGCTTGAAGCACAAAGCTAAATCACATGAATAAGATTTCACAAATTTCAATATATCTAAATTAGGAAGTTAAAAATTTTACAAGTAATCTTAACTAAAAAAAATTCTCCTACTGTTTTATATATACAACTGCCATGATAAGTGTTAGGAGAGCAGAGTCAGTTTAGAGCCAAAGTGAAATCCAGTGCTAGATACACCAATTTAAATGGTCAACACAGCGCCGTGTATCCAACATCCCTTGGGCCACACCAACTCCAATCCCACAATGGTGTTCACCAGAGCCTCAGATGGTGGAGATGGACTTGGCTGCATGCTGGGCAGAGCGGCACAGGTCAGGAAATGCCAAACACACAGCTCTCCACAAATCACAGTAAACCAGACACTAAGACTCTTACCAGCAGATGTTTTGGGTTGCGGTGTAGATCCAAGGATCCAGAAGGATGAGGCGGGTGATCAGCAGGTGGCAGCAGAAAGTAAAGTGTAGTCACTTGGTATGGATCGTCAACACAGAGGGCAACACAGTACAGTGGGAAATCCAAAGGGAACATCAGGCAGGTTGAGTCGGTAACAGGAGCTGCAGCGAAGTACAAAAAAGTGTTCAGGAAGCAGAGGTCTAGAGGCAACAGGAGCAGGTACAATACAAAATCAGGAGGCAAAGGCAAGGTCAAAGGTCAAGCCAGGGGAACAGAAACACAGGCAATCAGATAACAGGAGAAAACGCTTACTACCAGGACATGAGTTACAACTGAATAGACAGCAGCTGTCTGGAGCCAGAGCCCTCCTTAAATGGGCTCTGGCATTTTGCTAGGCCAAAACTGGAAGTTCCCTATCTGGTTCAGAAGGAGACCGGCAACCCTCGCACATCACTGCGGAGGTTCTGGCCTGCCTCCCGAGACCCAGAAGCCGGGACTCCGGAGCTGTTAGCGTCCGCACAGCGCTGTGGAGGCTCCGGCTCTACCTGCAACAATAAGGTTACAGACTACAACAAAGAAGTTTGATCCGTCAGTCTCTTGTAACACTGTTCGCTCTGTACAGACAGAAGAGTGATGGGGCAGATAGAAGGGAGTAACACATGACTACAGGATCAGACCACACATGGTTTGTTTGCTGCCTATAACCACCATACATTAGGGGCAGCATAGTGACTGTATTCACAAAATAGTAGGAGATTTTGAATCTATTTGCAAAGATGTGATATTTCTATATTGTATACACTGAAGTGAAAACAGGTGAATAAAACAGTATAAACACCTTTTAATATGAAAAGTATGGTTCTCTTCAGATAAGTTATTATTATTTTCTTTCATACTTTTATGAGTTACATCTTTTTCTGGGAAATCTGCGCTACATCCTTAAACCGTATGTCATACTACATTCTTAGGGAATTTCCCATATAGATGAACCCTAAGGTAACAGCTTGAATACCTATAAACTGGAACAAATCATCCTAAACAATCACAAAAAAACAGACATAACCAATGTAAAAACATTTTATGCTAATAATTCACCTCGTAATACTGATAAACAAAACCTCCATAATAAATCCATGGATTAGTCACCTCTTTAAATCAAACGTGATATTGAGTATTGTAGTCCTTGTTGATATATGCATGAAAAGAGATTTCAGAAAAGCAGATAATCCCTGGAAAGAATATTAATTGAATAATATGCAAATAGTCACAGTAGAAAACGTGTTTGAGCAATTATACGCAAAAAAGCTCAAGTCCACAGTATCACTCAATATTTCTTAGAAATCAATAAACTAGATGCATGAAATACATGTGGATGTCAATTTTTGAGTTACTTAGCAAATTTCAAGTATAGTACAATACCTTTAGGTGCACGGTGTTCAGTGCCTTCTAACCATGTCATTAAACATACTATTTCAGTGGTTGTAAGGAAGTGATGAAACAGAACTGTATGGCACCCTGTCATTCAAGTTGGGTATACAGTCTGTCCTGATTATATGCCAATTTTGGCTCCCTTTAGTAGGGCATGGAAAAGCCGCCAAATTGATTTTATAACAAGAGTCTAAAAGCACAGCACTACAATAATACACTAGTCACTATATTTGCACTTCCATGCATGGACCCAAGGGCTTGCCATGGTTGGTCTTCTTGGCTAGCATGGATGTTGTCATTATGAAAGGCATGGATTGTCCCTGCCTGTAATTGCTGCTCCAGCTGTCAATGGTGGAGTGCACCTTTTCCCACAGTGACATATCTAAAGAGAATATCACATTCTCTGACACATTGCAATATAAACAGGAACAGCAAATAGGGACCTGAAGGCCCAGTGCACCAACAGCCTTCAAATACTTCAAAATTATTTTTCTTCAAATCTACAAAAGTAACATAAATAACAAAGGTATGTTGTTTATCAGTGTAATGTGCTCTGTAACATGGTGACCTTTGAAAATGCTGGGGGAGGTGGTAGATTCCCTTTAAGGTTTTATTGACACGGCCATGTTCTGTGAGCTGCATTTACAAGGCTGACAACAGCCATGGGGATGGAGCTCACTGCATTATGGTAGATGAAGCAGTGAGCTCCCAAATGGCTGGATTGCTACTTTACCAAACTCAGAGCCAACACAACACAGTGCCCTTCTTACCCAGCATGCTGCAGTGAGAAACTGTTATAGATTGTGTTGTGTGGAGAGGTGACTTCTCAGTGGAAATTTTGATTACCAAACTTGCAATTTACAATTTGCTGTCACGTCCCAGAATAGCCGGCCAGTAACAGTGTAATAGTAGGAAGGAGCTGTTCATGGTGCTGAAGTTTTTATAGCATAACATTGACTGCTGTCAACTCAGTTTACCTAATAGTAAACTGTCATAATCTACATGGGGGGGGGGGTGAAGGAAAGGTCTGAGTCAAGCACAACCCCAAGGCAGTGGGCAAGCTGCCTAAGAGTTATAGTAAAGCCGGAGACTCCAATGGCTATATCAGGGACAGATTAGATGGTGGAAACAGTAGTAGTTCAGTCTTTGAGAGATTCAGTGTCAGATAAAGTGGAGACATGATATTAGAGACAGCAGAAAGACAGTCACTGGTGTTCTGTATGAGTGCAGGGGTGATGTCACGGGAAGATGTGTATAATTGGGTGTCATCAGCATAAAGATGGTACCGGAAGCCAAATCTGGTGATGGTCTATCCAATGGGGGCTGTATAGAAAGAGAAGAAAAGGGGGCTTAGAATGGAGCTCTGAGGAACCCCAATGAAAAGGGGAAGAAACAGAAATGATACACTGAAAGTGCGGTCTGAGAGATAAAAGAAGAACCAGGAGAGCGCAGTGTCCATGAGGCCGACTGAGCGGAGCATAGTCAAGAGGAGTTGATGGTCAACAGTGTCAAAAGCTGCTGAGAGATCCAGAAGAATAAGAGGAGAATAGTCACCATTGGATTTAGCCATTAGGAGATCCTTGGAGACTTCTGTGAGGGCCGTTTCAGTAGCGTGCGCAAACCAGTTTGTAAGGGAAGAGCAGTAAGAAGTAAGTGGGGAGTGAGGAAGGAGAAATCATCAAGCACTTCACCAGACATAAACTGTTGTATAGTTATGCAGACTTTGGTAGGAACAAGGAGGAAACAGTGAGCAGCTTGCTGGGAGCTACAAAAGAGAAAGAGAAGAGTTAAAAGCCTGCTGGGAGGGCAATGCACAAGGCAGACTACTGAGAGCATGTGGGTTTGTTGCAGCAAGACTGATGAACTTTCCAGTCACTTGATCTCACAGATAGGGATTTACATAAAGGCAGATTTGCCAATCCTATCAGTAATCTATGATAATACATTACTAGACCAAGTGACTGACACACTTTCTGTTCTAGGCATCTGCTGGACTGTTTGTCCCCATACTGTAGCTTTCTCACAAGCATAGGCAACCTTATCTGTGTTGAAACCTTGTCTATTGGCATGTAGACAGCGCTCCCTTCACAGGAGGAGCAGCCTCTGCTATCGCACCTCTGTGGCCAATCATAGTGCCACATTATATGCATTGTCCATACAATGCAGGTCCACAATAGGTAATTGTGTATAAGGCCTCCCCAGCCTTTTGTAGACGGCATAAAGTTGTATTATGAATTATTGTATGGATCTATAAATAGGGTCCCCACATACAGCTTTGCTGTGGGCATAGGTCCTTAAGATTCTCTCGTGATAAATCACTAATGCCCAGGTTTCCCCATACAAACAGCTGTCTCATAATAAATGCAGTGTTAATGTGCGACATTCAGTATCACAACAAAAGTATTGGCACTACGTTATTGTTATTAGTTTACATAATAACATCATTAAATTATTTACATCTGTTTCCATAAAAGATGTAAAATAAGCGAAGCGTATACTTAAAAAAGAGTGGGACAGAACATATGCTTCATAGAGAAATGCAAATGACTAATCCCAATAACTGCTCACTCTGCACTATTGTATGATTGTATTAAAGAGATTTTAATAATGTCTCCCGGGTTCATCAAACGTTAACTGAACTCACCAGGGACCATGTTCTGTAGATGTGAGACTACAGCTGAATTTCTAGTACACTGGCCAACACATTGCGCTGACAAATTTCTCAGATCCCAAGGTTTTTAGGGTATTTTAGACACCGTTTTGTTTTGTTTTTTAAAGCCAATGCAGTTTTTTATGCAATTTTTTAAGTCAATGCCAAAAATTGATGCAGAAAGAAGGAATAATGTTCCTCTTCCAAAGTTCACATTGCTGTTGAAGTCTCTTCTACCCTTGGCCTAAAAATCTGGGAGAAAAACTGTAACAAAAAATGTGATGTTTTTTAAAAAAAAAAATTCAAAAAAACTATGTATGAAACTACCTTTGTGTAGAGATTTGGAATCTTCATGTAACAGGCATTTCCTTTGCTTGGCAATGGTGGTTCAATGGAGACTAACAGGAGTAACTCTTCTGGCTTTCCATATAGCATACAGATCTATTACTGTATAATGCAAGCTAGCCACACGTTCCTTAAGGATAAAAGTAGTTGGATGGATATTCAGCATTTTTTCTTTGTACAGAATAATTAATGGTAGGAACATGAATAAAAATTTGTCCTGCAAACATTAAGACTAGAGATGAGCGAACAGTGTTCTATCGAACTCATGTTCGATCGGATATTAGGCTGTTCGGCATGTTCGAATCGAATCAAACACCGCGTGGTAAAGTGCGCCATTACTCGATTCCCCTCCCACCTTCCCTGGCGCCTTTTTTGCTCCAATAACAGCGCAGGGTAGGTGGGACAGGAACTACGACACCGGTGACGTTGAGAAAAGTAGGCAAAACCCATTGGCTGCCGAAAACATGTGACCTCTAATTTAAAAGAACAGCGCCGCCCAGGTTCGCGTCATTCTGAGCTTGCAATTCACCGAGGACGGAGGTTTCCGTCCAGCTAGCTAGGGCTTAGATTCTGGGTAGGCAGGGACAGGCTAGGATAGGAAGGAGAAGACAACCACAACAGCTCTTGTAAGAGCTAAATTCCAGGGAGAAGCTTGTCAGTGTAACGTGGCACTGACGGGCTCAATCGCCGCAACCCAGCTTTCCCAGGATCCTGAATGGAATACACTGTCAGTGTATTCCCGTATACCCGATATATACCCCGATACCCGTTCCAACGGTGTGCCCCCCCACCTTCACCCCAGAAATACCCTGCAAGTCCCCTAGCAATAGAATTGGGGCTATATACACCCACAATTTTTACTACTGGTATACAGTGCCATTGTCTGACTGGGAATTCAAAGAATATATTGGGGTTATAAATACCCTCATTTCTTGCTACTGCCATATAGTGCCAGTTTCTGACTGGTAATTCAAAGAATATATTGGGGTTACGTGCACCCACAATTTTTACTACTGGTATACAGTGCCATTGTCTGACTGGGAATTCAAAGAATATATTGGGGTTATAAATACCCTCATTTCTTGCTACTGCCATATAGTGCCAGTTTCTGACTGGTAATTCAAAGAATATATTGGGGTTACGTGCACCCACAATTTTTACTACTGGTATACAGTGCCATTGTCTGACTGGGAATTCAAAGAATATATTGGGAATACAAATACCCTCATTTCTTGCTACTGCCATATAGTGCCAGTGTCTGACTGGGAATTCAAAGAATATATTGGGGTTACGTGCACCCACAATTTTTACTACTGGTATACAGTGCCATTGTCTGACTGGGAATTCAAAGAATATATTGGGAAAACAAATACCCTCATTTCTTGCTACTGCCATATAGTGCCAGTTTCTGACTGGTAATTCAAAGAATATATTGGGGTTACGTGCACCCACAATTTTTACTACTGGTATACAGTGCCATTGTCTGACTGGGAATTCAAAGAATATATTGGGGTTATAAATACCCTCATTTCTTGCTACTGCCATAAAGTGCCAGTTTCTGACTGGTAATTCAAAGAATATATTGGGGTTACGTGCACCCACAATTTTTACTACTGGTATACAGTGCCATTGTCTGACTGGGAATTCAAAGAATATATTGGGAATACAAATACCCTCATTTCTTGCTACTGCCATATAGTGCCAGTGTCTGACTGGGAATTCAAAGAATATATTGGGGTTACGTGCACCCACAATTTTTACTACTGGTATACAGTGCCATTGTCTGACTGGGAATTCAAAGAATATATTGGGAATACAAATACCCTCATTTCTTGCTACTGCCATATAGTGCCAGTTTCTGACTGGTAATTCAAAGAATATATTGGGGTTACGTGCACCCACAATTTTTACTACTGGTATACAGTGCCATTGTCTGACTGGGAATTCAAAGAATATATTGGGAATACAAATACCCTCATTTCTTGCTACTGCCATATAGTGCCAGTTTCTGACTGGTAATTCAAAGAATATATTGGAGTTACGTGCACCCACAATTTTTACTACTGGTATACAGTGCCATTGTCTGACTGGGAATTCAAAGAATATATTGGGAATACAAATACCCTCATTTCTTGCTACTGCCATATAGTGCCAGTGTCTGACTGGGAATTCAAAGAATATATTGGGGTTACGTGCACCCACAATTTTTACTACTGGTATACAGTGCCATTGTCTGACTGGGAATTTAAAGAATATATTGGGAATACAAATACCCTCATTTCTTGCTACTGCCATATAGTGCCAGTGTCTGACTGGGAATTCAAAGAATATATTGGGGTTACGTGCACCCACAATTTTTACTACTGGTATACAGTGCCATTGTCTGACTGGGAATTCAAAGAATATATTGGGAATACAAATACCCTCATTTCTTGCTACTGCCATATAGTGCCAGTTTCTGACTGGTAATTCAAAGAATATATTGGGGTTACGTGCACCCACAATTTTTACTACTGGTATACAGTGCCATTGTCTGACTGGGAATTCAAAGAATATATTGGGAATACAAATACCCTCATTTCTTGCTACTGCCATATAGTGCCAGTGTCTGACTGGGAATTCAAAGAATATATTGGGGTTACGTGCACCCACAATTTTTACTACTGGTATACAGTGCCATTGTCTGACTGGGAATTCAAAGAATATATTGGGGTTATAAATACCCTCATTTCTTGCTACTGCCATATAGTGCCAGTTTCTGACTGGTAATTCAAAGAATATATTGTGGTTACGTGCACCCACAATTTTTACTACTGGTATACAGTGCCATTGTCTGACTGGGAATTCAAAGAATATATTGAGAATACAAATACCCTCATTTCTTGCTACTGCCATATAGTGCCAGTTTCTGACTGGTAATTCAAAGAATATATTGGGGTTACGTGCACCCACAATTTTTACTACTGGTATACAGTGCCAATTTCTAACTAGGAATTCAAAATGCGCAAGGCTCCCGGAAAGGGACGTGGACGAGGCCGTGGGCGAGGTCGGGGGAATGGTTCTGGGGAGCAAGGTAGCAGTGAAGCCACAGGGCGTCCCGTGCCTACTCCTGTGGGGCAGCAAGCATTGCGCCACTCCACAGTGCCAGGGTTGCTTGCCACATTAACTAAACTGCAGGGTACAAACCTTAGTAGGCCCGAGAACCAGGAACAGGTCTTGCAATGGCTGTCAGAGAACGCTTACAGCACATTGTCCAGCAGCCAGTCAGACTCTGCCTCCTCTCCTCCTATTACCCAACAGTCTTGTCTTCCTTCCTGCCAAAATTCCGAAGCTTTACAGAACAATAACCCAAATTGTCCCTGCTCCCCAGAGCTGTTCTCCGCTCCTTTCATTGTCCCTCAACCTGCCTCTCCACGTCACGATTCCACGAACCTAACAGAGGAGCATCTGTGTCCAGATGCTCAAACACTAGAGTCTCCTCCATCTCCGTTCGATTTGGTGGTGGATGACCAGCAACCCACCCTCATCGACGATGATGTGACGCAGTTGCCGTCAGGGCATCCAGTTGACCGGCGCATTGTGCGGGAGGAGGAGATGAGACAGGAGTTGGAAGAGGAAGTGGTGGATGATGAGGACACTGACCCGACCTGGACAGGGGGGATGTCAAGCGGGGAAAGTAGTGTGGATGTTGAGGCAGGTGCAGCACCAAAAAGGGTAGCTAGAGGCAGAGGCAGAGGTCAGCAGCTTAGGCGAAGCCAGGCCACACCCGGAATCTCCCAAGATGTTCCAGTTCGTACCCAGCCCCGAAAAACTCCCACCTCGAGGGCACGTTTCTCGAAGGTGTGGAGTTTTTTCAAGGAATGCGCCGAGGACAGATATAGTGTTGTCTGCACAATTTGCCTCTCGAAATTGATTAGGGGCTCTGAGAAGAGCAACCTGTCCACCACTTCAATGCGCCGTCATTTGGAATCCAAGCACTGGAATCAGTGGCAGGCAGCAACGGCAGGACAAAGGCCGCCTGCCGTTCACGCCACTGCCACTGCCTCTGCCACTGCCTCTGCCACTGCCACTGCTGACTGTGCTGGCGATGCACTCCAGAGGACGAGCCAGGACATCACTTCATCTGCCTCCGCCACTTTGTTGACTTCTACCTCATCCTCCCCTGGTCCTGTCTTATCTCCTTCTCCTGCACCATCAAAGGCACCATCAGGCGTTTCTTTACAACAACCCACCATCTCTCAGACATTGGAGCGGCGGCAGAAATACACTGCTAACCACCCACACGCGCAAGCCTTGAACGCCAACATCGCTAAACTGCTGGCCCAGGAGATGTTGGCGTTCCGGCTTGTTGAAACTCCCGCCTTCCTGGACCTGATGGCAACTGCGGCACCTCGCTATGCCGTCCCTAGCCGTCACTACTTCTCCCGGTGTGCCGTCCCCACCTTGCACCAGCACGTGTCACTCAACATCAGGCGGGCCCTTAGTTCCGCGCTTTGCACAAAGGTCCACTTGACCACCGACGCGTGGACAAGTGCATGCGGACAGGGACGCTACATTTCACTGACGGCACACTGGGTGAATGTAGTTGAGGCTGGGACTGCTTCCCAAACTGGCCCGGTGTACCTCGTCTCCCCGCCTAACATTCCTGGCAGGGACACGAGAAGAACACCCCCCTCCTCCTCCTCCTCTACCGCCTCCTCCTCCGCCACCGCCTCCTCCTCCGCTGTTAGATTGACCCCAGCTACGAGTTGGAAACGTTGCAGCACTGGCGTTGGTAGACGTCAGCAGGCTGTGCTGAAGCTGATCAGCTTGGGGGACAGACAGCACACTGCCTCCGAGGTGAGGGATGCCCTCCTCGATGAGACGGCAATATGGTTTGAGCCGCTGCACCTGGGCCCAGGCATGGTCGGTTTGTGATAACGGCCGGAACCTGGTAGCAGCTCTGGAGCTTGCCGGACTCCAACATGTTCCATGCCTGGCCCACGTCTTCAACCTAGTGGTGCAACGTTTCCTAAAGAGCTACCCCAATGTTCCAGAGCTACTGGTGAAAGTGCGGCGCATGTGCGCCCACTTTCGCAAGTCGACAGTAGCCGCTGCTAGCTTAAAATCTCTCCAGCAACGCCTGCATGTGCCACAACACCGGCTTTTGTGCGACGTCCCCACACGCTGGAACTCAACGTTTCAGATGTTGAATAGAGTGGTTGAGCAGCAGAGACCTTTGATGGAATACCAGCTACAAAACCCTAGGGTGCCACAAAGTCAGCTGCCTCAGTTTCACATCCATGAGTGGCCATGGATGAGAGACCTTTGTGACATCCTACGGGTCTTTGAGGAGTCCACAAGGAGGGTGAGCTCTGAGGATGCGATGGTGAGCCTTACAATCCCGCTCTTGTGTGTTCTGAGAGAATCCCTGATTGACATCAGGGATAACTCAGATCACACAGAGGAGTTAGGGATAGCATCCGATCCGTCACAGCTGGAGAGTAGGTCCACACATCTGTCCGCTTCACTGCGTTTAATGGAGGAGGAGGAGGAGGAGGAGGAGGAGGAGGAGGAAGAAGAGTTGTCCGATGATGTGATGGTGATACAGGAGGCTTCCGGGCAACTTCGAATCGTCCCATTGTTGCAGCGCGGATGGGTAGACATGGAGGATGAGGAGGAAATGGAGATTGAACGTTCCGGTGGGGCCAGAGGAGTCATGCCAACTAACACTGTGGCAGACATGGTTGAGTTCATGTTGGGGTGCTTTACAACCGACAAGCGTATTGTCAAAATCATGGAGGACAACCAGTACTGGATCTTTGCTATCCTTGACCCCCGGTATAAAAACAACATCTCGTCTTTTATTCCGGTAGAGGGGAGGGCCAATCGCATCAATGCTTGCCACAGGCAATTGGTGCAGAATATGATGGAGATGTTTCCAGCATGTGACGTTGGCGGCAGGGAGGGCAGTTCCTCCAGTAGGCAACCAAGTTCTCACCGGTCCACACAAACGAGGGGCACACTGTCTAAGGTCTGGGACACCTTGATGGCACCCCCTCGCCAAAGTGCCGCCACGGAGGGTCCTAGTGTCACCAGGCGTGAGAAGTATAGGCGCATGTTGCGGGAATACCTTTCCGACCACAGCCCTGTCCTCTCCGACCCCTCTGCGCCCTACACGTATTGGGTGTCGAAGTTGGACCTGTGGCTTGAACTTGCCCTATATGCCTTGGAGGTGCTGTCCTGTCCTGCCGCCAGCGTCCTATCTGAGAGGGTGTTCAGTGCAGCCGGTGGCATCATCACTGACAAGCGCACCCGTCTGTCAGCTGAGAGTGCCGACCGGCTCACTTTGATAAAAATGAACCACCACTGGGTAGAGCCGTCATTTTTGTGCCCACCTGTGTAAAGCACCCCAACATGAAACTCCATGTCTGTACTCAACCTCTCCAATTCCTCCGCATCCTCATACTCATCCACCATAAGCGTTGCACAATTCTGCTAATACTAGGCTCCCTCCACCCTGATTTCCCCCAACTCTGCTGGTTAGAGGCTCCCTCCACCCTGATTTCCACCAACTCTGCTGGTTAGAGGCTCCCTCCACCATGAATTTGCCCAAACTGGGCTGTTTAGAGGCTCCCTCCACCATGAATTGGTCCAAACTGGGGTTTTTAGAGGCTCCCTCCACCATGAATTGGTCCAAACTGGGCTGTTTAGCGGCTCCCTCCACCATTAATTGGTCCAAACTGGGCTGGTTAGAGGCTCCCTCCACCATGAATTTGCCCAAACTGGGCTGTTTAGAGGCTCCCTCCACCATGAATTTGCCCAAACTGGGCTGGTTAGAGGCTCCCTCCACCATGAATTGGTCCAAACTGGGGTTTTTAGAGGCTCCCTCCACCATGAATTGGTCCAAACTTGGCTGTTTAGAGGCTCCCTCCACCATTAATTGGTCCAAACTGGGCTGGTTAGAGGCTCCCTCCACCATGAATTGGTCCAAACTGGGTTTTTTAGAGGCTCCCTCCACCATGAATTGGTCCAAACTGGGGTTTTTAGAGGCTCCCTCCACCATGAATTGGTCCAAACTGGGCTGTTTAGCGGCTCCCTCCACCATTAATTGGTCCAAACTGGGCTGGTTAGAGGCTCCCTCCACCATGAATGTGCCCAAACTGGGCTGTTTAGAGGCTCCCTCCACCATGAATTTGCCCAAACTGGGCTGGTTAGAGGCTCCCTCCACCATGAATTGGTCCAAACTGGGGTTTTTAGAGGCTCCCTCCACCATGAATTGGTCCAAACTTGGCTGTTTAGAGGCTCCCTCCACCATTAATTGGTCCAAACTGGGCTGGTTAGAGGCTCCCTCCACCATGAATTTGCCCAAACTGGGCTGGTTAGAGGCTCCCTCCACCATGAATTGGTCCAAACTGGGGTTTTTAGAGGCTCCCTCCACCATGAATTGGTCCAAACTTGGCTGTTTAGAGGCTCCCTCCACCATTAATTGGTCCAAACTGGGCTGGTTAGAGGCTCCCTCCACCATGAATTGGTCCAAACTGGGTTTTTTAGAGGCTCCCTCCACCATGAATTTGCCCAAACTGGGCTGTTTAGAGGCTCCCTCCACCATGAATTGGTCCAAACTGGGCTGGTTAGAGGCTCCCTCCACCATGAATTTCCCAAAACTTGGCTGTTTAGAGGCTCCCTCCACCATTAATTGGTCCAAACTGGGCTGGTTAGAGGCTCCCTCCACCATGAATTTGCCCAAACTGGGCTGTTTAGAGGCTCCCTCCACCATGAATTGGTCCAAACTGGGTTTTTTAGAGGCTCCCTCCACCATGAATTGGTCCAAACTGGGCTGTTTAGAGGCTCCCTCCACCATGAATTTGCCCAAACTGGGCTGGTTAGAGGCTCCCTCCACCATGAATTGGTCCAAACTGGGCTGGTTAGAGGCTCCCTCCACCATGAATTTGCCCAAACTGGGCTGTTTAGAGGCTCCCTCCACCATGAATTGGTCCAAACTGGGTTTTTTAGAGGCTCCCTCCACCATGAATTGGTCCAAACTGGGCTGGTTAGAGGCTCCCTCCACCATGAATTTGCCCAAACTGGGCTGGTTAGAGGCTCCCTCCACCATTAATTGGTCCAAACTGGGCTGGTTAGAGGCTCCCTCCACCATGAATTTGCCCAAACTGGGCTGTTTAGAGGCTCCCTCCACCATGAATTTGCCCAAACTGGGCTGTTTAGAGGCTCCCTCCACCATGAATTTGCCCAAACTGGGCTGGTTAGAGGCTCCCTCCACCATGAATTGGTCCAAACTGGGTTTTTTAGAGGCTCCCTCCACCATGAATTTGCCCAAACTGGGCTGGTTAGAGGCTCCCTCCACCATGAATTGGTCCAAACTGGGTTTTTTAGAGGCTCCCTCCACCATGAATTTGCCCAAACTGGGCTGGTTAGAGGCTCCCTCCACCATGAATTGGTCCAAACTGGGTTTTTTAGAGGCTCCCTCCACCATGAATTTGCCCACACTGGGCTGGTTAGAGGCTCCCTCCACCATGAATTGGTCCAAACTGGGGTTTTTAGAGGCTCCCTTCACCATGAATTTGCCCAAACTGGGGTGTTTAGAGGCTCCCTCCACCATGAATTTGCCCAAACTCTGCTGGTTAGAGGCTCAATCCACCCTGATTTTCAAAACAAATGTTGGTGCCAACCTCAACTTACTACAAGGGCCAAATTCACTGCTGGTGACAAGCTCTCCTCACTGCAAGTGCCAAATACACATGTTTCAAGGTGTTTTCCTACTGTCAGAGAGGTGGTATTGAGTGTGTAAAGTGTGTAGTTGTTAGGCTGTGATGTTGGGGTAATAGAGGGTCTTTGGTGTGTTAGATGCCCCCAGACATGCTTCCCCTGCTGTCCCAGTGTCATTCCAGAGGTGTTGGCATCATTTCCTGGGGTGTCATAGTGGACTTGGTGACCCTCCAGACACGGATTTGGGTTTCCCCCTTAACGAGTATCTGTTCCCCATAGACTATAATGGGGTTCGAAACCCATTCGAACACACGAACATTGAGCGGCTGTTCGAATCGAATTTCGAACCTCGAACATTTTAGTGTTCGCTCATCTCTAATTAAGACCTCATATGGCTCTGAGAGCAGAAAAATGAAAAGGTTATGGGGTTTGGAAGGGGGGTGGGGGGGGAGTAAAAAACGAAAATTGAAAGATTCCTCCAGTGGGAAGGGGTTAAACAACCACTGTTCCCATGTACCTATGTACCCAGTTGATAGACCATTAACGTGTGACTGATGGGCATAAGATGTGATTCATCTAGTTCAGCTCATTGATGGAGCTATCTATGGATAAATAATCAATATATCCTCCTAGAGAACTCACTTTGACCACTAAACGGAATAGGCGTCATTGACTTTCCAATCACATTACGGTTAGTTGCCGATCTCATCAGTCACTAGTATACGCCTATGAATGCCTGTATAGCCTTCCTAGTAATATGTGCTGATTGCCAATTTCCCCTGGGGTGCTTGTAGTAATATATTCCTTAAACTTTACATATCTCACCTATATATGCATGTTTCAAGATGAAGTGCTGGAAGTATATACAGATGTAACACAATTAACCTGGACGTTTGCTGTTGCACCATAATATCTTATCACTGGAGACAACAAAAACCAATGAAAAGTAATTGAAAAATTATTTTTTTTAATGACTCTTTTTAATGACTTTTCTGTGATAAGATATTATGGTGCCAGAGCTTAACCAAATGCAGAAGATCGGGTTAACTCTGCTGCATCTTTTTCGCCATTGATACTGATCTGAATCTGCGGATCACCTGATGATTGAGATGAAGTGGAGGAACAATGTCCCGAGCCTCCATCTGAACACTCATATAATACACTGAATGCTAAGCACATCACGCAGTTCAATGGAAAGGTTAATGCTAAATATTTTCATTGCCATGCACCTAAGAATGAATTCACAGTATTAATCAAAAGCAAACCCAGCACTTTGCTTCTGCTTTACTTGCTGCAGTCATTTCACCACTGTATCACATTTGCCACAAAAGGTCTTGGCATTTAAGAAACCGATAAAGTTTAATTTGTCTGTTTGACAAACAATCCCGGTCCCTGTAGGGAAAAATGGGAGAAGAGGCCATTTAAAGGGGTGCTTTAAGATATACTTATTTTTACTTTTTATTTATTAGATATATATCCTAGGTAGGGTTAAATCATATATACACTGTTGAAGACACTATCTATATAGACATATATAATGCAGCAAGAAGGAGTTGTTAGAATCGTATGAAACTTTATACATGTGAATGTAATGATAATATATGTAAGTGATTACAGTATTAGAGCGAAAGGATAAGTTTACTGGGAAAACTGTGCAATTGGAAGGCTTGGATACACAATGAGAAACACTTGGGAATGGAGTCATACAAGTTCCTGCAGTGGATTTGGCTACAGATGTTGCAGTTAGGTTTGTACATCTAGAAAGTTATAGGTTGCCAAAGCTGGAGTCCCAGCTGGTCCTATAAATGCTCAATTGACGATAAATCTAGTGACCGCGCAGGCCAGGGAAGTGTTGCAATCTTGTGGATGATCATCTCCAAATAATCCTTTCTACTGGTGGTCTGTCTGGGCTATGTGGACCATGTTTGCTGTGTGGGAATATCCTCATGTAACCAATACTCCCAGCATCTCCTAACAGCTAGGTCAGAATGGTCTCGTTGGCAGGCAAAGTCTATCAACTGGGCAAAATGTTTTGAGAGTGTCTATAAACGTTTCTAGCATCAGAGGCGTAGCTTACCTTGTGGAGCCCACTCTGGAGCCACCACAAACACAGATATTTCATCTGCCTCGGTGTCTCCAGGACACTGATACAGTTGAAATAAATAGTAGAGCTACTCTACCATTCTGTTAACCTGGAGGCTGCAGGCCTGTAGGAGCTTGTGGCCTCTAAGTGTCCTTGCAATGCTAAAGACGTCAGCACCCTGAGCCTCCTGAGAAGGTACGCTGACGGTACCTGGAGCAGGTAGCGAAAAAGTGACAGAGGCAAATCCGTGCACTAGGGGATTGAAGGCAGGTAAGTGTTCTTTATTTATATTATTTTTTGTTTGGGGCGGGTGAGTAGATTAATATTAGGGGCCAATAACAATATAAGGGATATAATATGGCACAGTTTTATGTTTGGTCAAGTATTTGTGCCCCTGGGCATAACAATGCAGCAATACTGTGTCCCAGAGAACCTCCATGAATACTTATATCAAGAACATTCAGAACAGGACACATATTTCCTCTAGTCAGAAATCTTTTCTCAGAAGACTATTCTAGCAGACTTCCAGGCCAGATCTATATAAAAGTGTTTTACTTTGAAACAGCCATACATTAAATCTTTAAGTATCCAATGAATCTTGGTAACAACCACAGAACTTAATTTTCTGGTAATGAAACGCTTCTTAATAATGATCCTTCCCTCTCTCAAGCACATGTAACCACTAAGAAATACTCAGATTTTATTGTGCTTGTTTTATTTAAGAATTATTAATCATATAAAGAAAGATGATTCGGCTTCCATTAACTTAATCACTATGCATGGGCTTTAATATTGGAAATTCTGTGCAGTAGAATATGTAGCAGTCATCTGACGGCATCACTGTGCAGAAGTCAAAAGACCATTTGGTGAAATATTATCTAGAAACTATCTATTATAAAAATTATATTTACAATGCATGATTATAATACATCCCAGTTCTACCTGCCCCGTGGACTAACCATTCCTTACAAAGCTACAGTAGGTGACCATTACTTTACTTGCAGCATCCTGGAGCGCTGCTATTTTTTGTGTTTGCCTATTGTGCCTCCAGGTTATGTTGGTATGTCCTGTCTTCTATGTTCAGTGTTAAATGTGATTATTATTGTGCAGATTTCCCTGTTTATTTCCTCCTTACAGTTCAAAATACATTGCTTCAGCCCTGGCCAGTCACAGGCTACTGAGCAGGGTTTGTCGGAAGACTATGGTCTTCCTGGCGACCATTGAGATCCAGTCTAGTGTTAGCAGCCACGCTGCCCAGTTCATGCTGAGCTATACAGATGGAAGACCCAGACTGGATTTCAACGGCCGCCAGTACAGCATCTAGGAGGATTATACAGCATCCCGAGCTCATCCAGAAATAGGCCTGAGTCAGGGAATTCATTTGTGCATCTCTACTGAACATTCACCAGCTGTGCCAGGAGGAGCAGCGGAGGATCATGACAGGAAAAACTCATTTGGGCCTAATCTCCAGGTAACCAGATCCCTTCTGAACACTACCACACCTGCTCAGAAAGGAGAGGTCTCCTCACCAAACTAGAAGTGTCCTGGGGGAAATACTACTATTACCACCATCATCCGGTAGTGCTGTAGGACCCCCCTTCAACTGTGTTCAGCCCTGGAGAGGGATTGGAGTGCATGTGGAGTGTGCTCAGCCCAGCTGGCACAGCCTACGCCACTACTACTGCCATCCTCTGGTCTCCTCCACTGGGTTGCGACATACTAAAACAGGTTTTTAAGGATTTATATATAATAATATCTTGTCATGGTACAGCAGCAGCTACTTAGTTCTATTCAAGTGAATGGGGCTGAGCTGCAGTAGGAAGCACAACTATAAACATGTACAGCACGGAGCTTGGTAGTCAGTTAAAAGATTATAGCATTTAAAAGCACTTAAAAACTTCAACCAGCTGATCTGTGGGGTCTCAGATGTTTGACCCTCTACTGACTGCATATCGATGACTTATACTAAGGATAGACCATCAATATATAAGTCCCATAAAACCCCTTTAGGCTATGGCCCCATGTAGCACCTCTCAGGACAAAAACAGTTTATGGTTCTTCCCAAAGCGCTTTGGAAAGAAAGCTCACAGAGATTTCATCTGCGGACTTTTTACTTCAATTATACCTTTAGGGAAACCAGTGGTGTTTCTGTAGCTATAATTGACATGATGCGATTTATAACACCGCAACGGTGATGGAAATCGCAGTGTGTCAGGATGTTATTCACGAGAATTCCATCTACTTTGTTGTGACTGTAAAACACTGCAGCGTTTTTGCCACGTGGGGCCCTGGCCTTAAAATGATTACTTTGTATTCTTTGTACCGTATACAATATCTGGATGGATAAATACAGATATAGCAGGTGCCAGGCAGGGGCATAGCAGGATGAGAAAAGTGTGTACTGGAATAACAACACTATCCTATGTATACTTGTGTGATTACCCTAATACAAGGTCTATATACATTTCCCATATATAATTAGTTATTATTCCAGCTACTTTTATTTCCAAAGCTTCGTTGTTGTCTGTTAGCCAGGGTACGGGGTACAGAGGTAGTAGTCATTACTGGGCCCTGGGCCCTGGACCCTGAGGGGGCCCAACAAATCTCTCTGACACATAAAATATTCCACTATACTAAACAGCACATGAAAGGTTGAGGCCCCATTACACATTTGGGAGTGTGACGCAGAAGCTCCCAATGGGATACGTAAGTTTATCCACTAATGGTACAGGCTACTATTTGGTACCCCCTTCTGTGAAGATCTATCTTTATAAGGAAAATGTATGTTTTTGTACCGTGTTAGCCAGTGGGTATGAAATATAAAAAACAAAAAACTTGCGAGTCTTCAGTAGGTGATACCTTTTTTAATGGCTAACTCATAATGATTACAGAATATAACATTTCGAAGCTCTCGGCTTCTTCTTCAGATATATCTAAAAACAGCCTTTAGAAAGTGTTTTTAGATATATCTGAAGAAGAAGCCGAGAGCTTTGAAACGTTATATTCTGTCATCATTATGAGTTAGCCATTAAAAAAGGTATCACCTACTGAAGACTTGTAAGTTTTTTGTTTTTTATATATGATCTATCTTTAGTAAGCTTTGTTATTTTCCTATGCTACAGGGATATACAGATATAAATCATGTTAGTCATCTCAGGTTAGTATCTGAGTCTAGCAAGGCTTTATTTATACTGTGTCAGTCACCCAAAATTTTCATATAAAAATTTTCTGGTTAGGAAATGCTGATTTTTAACATTGTAAGGAAAAATAAAAAACTTAAGACTTGGGTGCATCTGTCACTGTCATGAATGACGCAAGGAGTAATGTAATAGAGATGACTGGGATAGGAATGATTTATTAGGGGAAAGCAGCTCTATTCAGGAAGCATTATCATGCAATGATGGCTGTCGTACTAGATCATTAGAAACTCTCAGCAGAAGAAAGCGGTCCACTAAATGCACAACTATTGGCAGCATGACAAGAGACACAAACAAACAAAAACCAGAGCGAGGGAAAAAGCAGGATATTGGAATTAACCAAATCTTTACAATTCAGCACTCGGCTATTATTGAAGAGAATGGGAAAGAGGGGTCTGTGTCCACCAGTGGTGCAGCTGCATTCACATTATGGGCAAGACATCCCACTCAGGATTGGTGGAGGTCACATCTGTCAGACCCCCAATTATAAGGAATTTATCCTTTATCCTATGGATACAGTATAAATATGTTTTGCGGCATAACCCCTGCAAAGGGCTTATTAACCCTTTCCCAAAGTATGGCTTACCATTAAGATAAACTATCAATTTTAGATCAGCAGGGCTCTGATTTTCTGATCCCCCACAGATCAGCTGTTTACGTGAGCGCACAGCACCCGGTATTGGCACTGTGCTGCTATCTTATCATGCTTTTATTATCAGCAGTTATTAATACTACAGCCCAGTGAAGTGCAGCAAGTGAGCGGTGAAGTTCCCAGCACGAAACAATGTGCCATCATGAAAGGCCATTAATCCTTAAAATGGGAATAGCCCTTTCAGCTGTTTTGCATATTTCAGTGCCAAGTAAATTCCATAGTAAGAGATGCAAAGTGCAGCATTACTAGAAATAGATCCATTTATTCTTTGTAGTGAGGCCGGAGACACACAATTATACCAGTGCATGGGTATGTTAAATACCATTGGTTAGAACCTTTATGGGATGCAAGGTGTTAATTCCATACACCATACTTCGACCTTAAGAACACAGGGGGTTGGCGTAGGTTTATGTAGTATTTGAATTACCCATATATAGTGACAATGAGTATTTAAGCTCTGTGAGAAGGTGACAGGATAAATGCTGGAATCCCGCTATATAAATACCAGATTCCTGACTTATGTGTGGCCAGTGTGGGTTTGGAATAGGTTTTAGCCTCAGGTGTGGGTCCTTGGTTCGTTACTGGCCCATAAAAGGCTGCATAGCCTGCACTTTAGAGCAGATACAGAAAGTGAGGAGGTGGCTGGGTCTTTCCTGTTACCCTGGGTCCAGTGAGATAAATAATGTGCTTGTTTTTCGTGTGGCTGATAGTAAGCCACATGTATAGTTAGGTTGTAACTTCTGTTTAGTTAGTCACTTGGACGAGCAGGAAATTGTTTTATTTTTGTAAGTTAAGGCTGTATTTTGTTTTGCTCATTTTGTGCCTGAAGTCAGGGTTTATTTATTTTCCTGTTTTTCAAAATAAACCAGTTTGCTGCACATTTTGTATCCCTGTCTTGACTGCTTGAGTTCGCAACACTGCTTCTGCCGAGCTAACTTCCCCACAGCTCATAAGGCTCATCTTCGCTATTAGTATAAATGATTGGCAGACACATGTTACTTTGCTATTATGCCTGCTAGGGGTGGTGACTCGGGGTGAGTACTTTGATGGAGAAGTCACAGAGCCTGGATATAGTCTATGCCCTCTGAACACTATACTACTGTGATGAAATGCTGCCTCCTGATCATTAGTTGATACATCTATTGCTCATTCTGTACGTTTTTCCAGTATCTATTTTCCAGTTTCATTAAGACTTCAATAAATTTCCAGGGTTTTTTCAGGAAACTGTCCTACAGTAAAGATTACATAGATCTCATGGCGGTATGAATTATATCATCCCAGAATATTGTGCTTTACAGGGTAACAGCCTCACATAAGGTTAGTACACTTCATTCCTGATGCCCTATGCCTTGTAGGGTTCTGTTTCCACTTCCTTTTTTCCTCTCCTCTATCATACTGCTACTGTCATATGCAGTCAGTTCCATTCATATTCTAACACAGTACCTTCCACAATATTAATACCCTCCTGAAATACTCTGTGCTACAGTAGGGTTATTCAGCCTGCTCTGTTACCTCCTATCAGCATGTCTTTTCTCGCTGTCATGATATTGCTGCTGTTAAATACAGTCAAATTCTTACATCTCATAAGTAGACAGGTCAGTGTCTCCAAGTGACAGGATATGGGAAAGACAAACTAGGTGGTCACGTAGAGCAGCATTGGGTATGGGGGTCTGCTCTAGGATCTACATATTTATTTGGGAGATCTAGTATATGGGATGTATTTGATTAGATGGTCTGACTTACATTGGCTTAGGAGTTTTACAATTTTATTGAGTCTAACCTATGTTTATGTTTAAGGAATCTAGTCTGAGGTTTGTATAACTTTAGGGATCCGGACTAGAGGCTATATAACTTTCTAGGCATTGTTTTTTGTATGAATTTATTGGTTTGATCCGGGGTCTGTATTAATATGTGTGTCTGAACTAGGGTTTGTATAACTTTAGGAAGTATTAATTTAAGTAACTTAGGGCTCTGGTCTGAGGTCTGTATTTGTATAGGGGTCTGGGATCTGTATTATTTTAAGGGGTTTGTATTACCTTCGGGTGTGTATTTATTTAGGTTGTCTGGTCTGGAGTCTGTAAATTATGGGTATGAAGACTATTTGTGATTCAAGCATCGTAGACTGGGGAGCAGGAACCCATATTACTGGATTGACCTAAAGTAAATAAAGCTATACATCTCTTATATATCTAAGAATTTGCATTTTCACATGGATCTAGAGTATGATCGGGGGCAGATTTACTCTCCGACTGCCTGGGTAATGGTCTTGTTCCTAGTATTTTGTCTGCTTAATGTCCACTAATTAATATCCTGATTACATTATAAAATGCCTGTCTGAGGAAGGACTTCATTATACCATATTCATATACACGGATCATTGCGAGGGGGATTGTACACACTGTTCTGGTAGAAACAATGAATTATGTATCAGATGTATTATTGAAATCATATTTTATCCATTATTAACAAGTTACAGTCAGCAAATGCGACTTGAAATCCCTGTCGAAGGTCACAGTTGGGGTGACCTTATCTCAAACACGCAGCGGTGCTGGTATTAAGACTGGATTTTGTCTTAATTCCCAAGTCAAAGAGCACAAATTGAATATTTGCCTCTTTCATTAGGCTTCCTATTCGGGATGGGCATGAAATATGTCTTTGCTAGTAAAATGTTAACTGAAAAGGGATTAAAGTGCTGGGTCTGCTTCATAATTGGCACTGATATAGCATCTTAATTCTGAAATTCTTCTGACATTACATCTGCTCTGGTAAAGACAAGATAAGAGTTATGTGGCTTCTAGTCCTGACATGTGTGATATGATGATTATAGGAAGGCCTGGTAACATATGTCCTGTTATTTCTGATCAGCAGCAAATAAATGGTGGGGGAGTGGATATGCATATTTGTATTGTGTGTGTATATATATATATATATATATATATATATATATATATATATATATATATATATATATAAAAAAAAACATTTCTCCTACCTTCTCTACCTGAGACAGTAAAAAAATAGAATATGGTTTAGAATAGTTGTGACATAAGTGGAATAGCATGAATTGTAGTCAGAATTTGTTCCTTCTCTTCCTCGTGCCTTCTTCTTGGTATACAATCGGATCATACATCCACATCATATGCCCATTCTGCCCAGCTCAATAAAACTGATGTAGCCTGCTCATTTTATATCAAAAACTAGTAAAATAAAGTTGTTAAGAAACTTGAATCCCACCTGTCTACCGTGATTGTTCTTTGTTATTCTAACATGGTGGTCTATAAGGCCACAATTTATTTACTTATGTTACCAGAGAGGTAATGTGCTGGGACCATATCCAATAAAGTCTGTTTTCTTGCTCTGGTCTCCAAAGTAATATTTGCAATGTGGTCTGTTCTTTCTGGATGTGTCTGCTCTTCCTAATGTCCTTGGTTTCATAGTGATCTACATTAATGTCTACATTGTAGCTTTCCATAATGTGTCCCCCTCTGTGTCAAGATGGGCCACTTAAGTTTCTGGGCACCACTGTGCTTCCCTTCTACCCTAGTCCAACTCATGTTAATCTCTGTTATCTATGACCATTTTATCTCCTCCACACATGATACATGCATTGTGCTGGTAGTCAGAGCTGTGGTTATGTGAATAGGGATGAGCTGAAATACCAGATGCCATACAGACACAATCACCCCATTGAATAGTTGCTCAGTTTCCTGCCTCGGCTGTATTAGTTGTGAGCTGTGAAAATGTAATTAAACGATAGATCAGTGGTTATTCTTTAGCAGAAACAAAAAAGTAAATGAAGCATTCACAATATGGCCTGATCCAGAACATTTAACCTCAATGAGAATAAGAAGCGTGCTCCATAATGAACAGAACTGCGAGAACAAAAACCATTTTCTAGAGGGAGTCTTGCAGAATGTAGGATAGTTGTAGTTTCTGCCAAACAAACGTTCCATCCCATCTTTATCAGTCCCTGCGTACCCAGAGCGTCTGTTGCATTTATTCCAGTAGGCAGTGATGTGATTTGCAGTCTACCCAAGTGACCAGGTTTGTATATTAAAAAATATTCTTATTGAAACTGCGATACAGCCTCTTCCAGGTGATGATGACAAGAAAAGTGTCCTTATGGCTGGGACCCCATTGCGAAAATGCTGCGTGGCAAATGGTGTGGCAAAAAAAATGCTGCTTTTTACGGTACCTGCAAAGGGGATGGGATTCTGGCTAATTCCAATCACAATTGCAGAAAAAATCTCCAGCAGAAAAGCTACAAGTTCATGTGAGCATTTTTGAAAACGGCAGAATGTCAATCATACCTACGGAGATGGTGGCATTTTCCATATAGGTATAATAGAGGTAGAAGGTCCACAGAGGAAAATGTAGTGGCTGTGGCTACCTACGTGGGATTTTAGCCTTAAAGTGATCTATTGCTCTTTATTTAATATCTGTCATCCCACCATTGGAAATTATAGTTCAGAATAGAGCAGTCACTAAAGCCAGAAGGTGTATACATTTTTCTATTGACCATGTGATGTATACCCTTCATTGATCATTGTGGATATGTCTACAATAAAACATCCCCCTCCTTTTTGGCCTCTTCTGAGCGCTGTGTATCAGAGCAGTGTATGATGAGACATATAAATGCCCTGCAAGGAGCCCATAACACTCCTATAGGAGCCAGTGGAAAAGGGAATCAGCTGCAGCCCCCTTTTCCATAGCTGTTATGTACAACTGTACAACCAGTGTTATAATGGCAGGGCCCCGGGGCGAACTTTTGACATGCCCCCTCCCCCCCGCCAACCGACTCCAAAGAACCCGACTGACTCCCCCGCAATCCCGTATGCACTATTATGCCCCATAGTGGCCACTGCACACACTATTATTACCCCATAGTGGCACCTGCACACATTATTATTTCCCCTAGTTGCTCCTACACACACAGTATTATGTCCCATTGTGGACACCCATGTATAATTATTATACTCTGGGGGTTTTCAGCCAGAATATAATAATAAGAGACCAAGAGGAGGATACAAACATAAAAAAATACTGTTACTTACCTCTCCCTGGCTCCGATGTGATCCCTGCTGATGTTGGCCATCTTCAATGACGTACATAACGTCAATTGACCGGCGTCCTTATGAGTTGCGATGCAGGCCCCGACCATGGGACGTCACTCAAGCAGGCCTGAAGCCTGCCTGGAGAGGTAAATATCACTGTTTTTTATGTTCTCTCACCTACCCTGGTCCTCCATTCATTATACTTGGGCGTCTTAAAAGAGACCCGAGTATAATAATAGTGTTTATGGGGCCCGCGGCCTTACTTACCCCTGCTCCTGCTCACAGCGGCCACCGCAGAAGAAGAAACGCAAGCGGCCGTAGGCAGGAACCAGGAATGGTAAGTAAATAGGGCCCGTTACCAGCTGGAATTACTCCATCCAGCAACGGCCTATTTAAAAAAAAAAACGCAGCGGTAGGGGCTGTCACCGGGCCCCTAATGTCCCGAGGCCTGTGGCAACTGCTACCCTGGTAGTTACACCCATGTGCAACAATCCTCATATTTCACATAAATTTAGATATTCTCAACTTTATATACAATAGTACATTCTCTATAAGTCAGACCTGGATTATCCAGCCTCTTACAATTTGATAAAGTCTGTTCAGTAGAGACACACACCTGCTTTGCATGACTAAACTTCCCCTGTAACCTAAGTCATATAGATTATCTAATTACTTCATAAGCAGAGAAATAAAAATATCTCCTTAAATTTTTAACGGCCGACATGGTATCTGCAATTAGCCACGTCATACTGTTACACAGATGTTAATATGGCTAAGCGGAATTTGTTTATTGCTGCGATGTTTGCAGATGAAAACTTAGAAACAAATATATACAATATAATCCACGCTACTCTGAATATACCGACAACCCTTTCCACCCCTGGGGACCGCACACAACGTGCAACTGCTGAGTGAATAATTAGTTGCAATTAGTCCTAGAAACTGATGCCTTCAGAGATATTCTGCCAAGTTTTTAAGCACTTTCATACTAATGGATTTTTTCACTAGTATAAATCTTTACAGAGGAAGCAAGTGCAAATTGATTTTTAAAGAGCCTGTCCAACGTGGAATTTATCTTTTGAAAACATTACATTCAAAAACAATTACATATATCTTCTGCCCATTTTAATGCATCCTTGTAGTTTTCATATGATTTCTCGTCATAAGGCTGTCATCCATAAGAAGGTGACACCAAGAGTTACAACCTATTGCAGAGATCATAGAGATAAACCATGGCATGGAGACAAGTCAAGTGATCCTCTAAAGTTCGAACAAACTTCTCAAGTGCAGATTCATTTGTGTAATTGCCTTCTCGGATAATACCTGAGAGAATTTCAATCCCAACTCCTCCTGGAGGCAGCTGGCAGGGGTCTTGATGCATCTTAGTTAAGCGACATATCCAGCAATTAGTCAGTTCATTGCGTGGCGTTCACAGACACGTGCAATTATTAATGAACACTCTCAATGGTATTGTTTCTGGTGGGTTTACTCCAATTTGGAATTGGCTGTGGTCTCTGCTGCCAAAACCTTGTTTTATGTTGTACAGTATTGCATGAGATGTGAAGTAGCAAATTCTCTACAAACTTTTTGGACAGTTTGTGTTGGCTGATCATAATTGTAATTTGGCAATGGTCCGACAGTTCTAGGAGATAATGTAGGTGCTGCAATTGGCTCTGAGTGCAAAAACTCATTACGCTAAAGAAACTATGGATTGTGTATAAGGCTTTATTCATGTTACACTACATGAACACGATATTATGGACATTAATAATAGATGAGACTGTCATTCTTTTTCTATCAGTAAGTCATTTATTTTTCACCTGTACTCTGACCATTTTTAGGCCACGTAGTGGGTTGTAGCCAAAAAGCACTCAGGGGAAAACCGCGGCAGAAAGTCAACAGTTATCCTCTGCAGGCATCTGCATTATACCTATACAGAAAGAGCCAGCATTTCCATAGATATAATTGATATGCATATCCACTCTGGATTATTTTTTGCAGTATGTGGATGGGATTAGCCAGAATCCCATCCACTTTGCAGGGACTGTAAAATGCGTTTTTTGCCAAAATAGTGGCATTTACACTACGTAGGGCCCAACCTTAATGTTCATTTTGCATCAGCTTGTCATCCTTCTGTAACTGTCAGATAAAATAAAAAATGAGCTTAATTTGTCTGTTATTTTAACCCAATCTAATCGTCTATGAAACAACCATCAAACTGATGCAAATCTTTTAGACACATGTTAAAAACCAACCCATTGATTTTACCAGTTGGCCTGTCTGTCCTGCTTTATAAACAGTCTGTTAAAGAAACTGACATGTGTATGTCCCCATTACTCCCATTGCTCTAAAAACAGATGTGTAATGGATGTTAAGAAAATGACCATTACATGCCCATTTATGTTCATGTACATGAGGCTTCAGTGTTTCGGTCAGTGATTTCCATCAATGCTTGTGAGCTAAAACCATGTGTGGAGACTATACAGTACAGATGTAAGGAATAATGGAAAGATACCTTATATACATGTTTTGTATTTTTGACTCATTCCTAGGTTTGGCTGCAACAAAAAAGCTGCTTTTCTGCCATGTGTGGCCTCAGTTTTTTGGTAGCCGGACCAAAAAAAAAACCATATGAACTTACCCTCAAGTAGAGGTCTACAACCTGTGACAGTGGTCTGAAACTGTTGCAAAACTCCAAAGATTTTGGTTGGACACCACTAATGCAACAAATCTTAAGGCTGAGGGTCCACGTTGCATAAACGCAGCTTTTTAAGTTGCAGATCTTGCTGTAGATTTTGGAGCTAAACTCAGGAGTGGATTGAGCAGAAGGGCGAAGTGTAAGAGCTTCCTGCATATTTCTCATTCCTTTTGTAGCCATTCTTGACGTTGGCTCGAAAAACCACAGCAAAATTTGCTACAAAAAAGCTGCATTTCCATAACATGGGGCCTCAGCCTAAATATAAAGACCCATGTACCAAGCTGCAGATGAAAAATGCTGCAGAAAAGACTGTCGCAGAAATGCGTAAGCATTTTTTTCTACATCATTTTTCACCAGAAAGTCCACAGAGAGTCCATACTTTTTGGCTGCGACTCACTACAAAAATGAGATGACATTCTTCTAGATTATGACTGGAGGAAGTTGTGCTCTACAAACTCTTACTACATACACTTGAGCTGACGTTAGATGGGTAGTTGTCTCAACTACTGTGCTCAGACCCCATTTAGCAATAGTACTACCAATCGCTATACACAGTGGCGTAACTAGGAATGGCAGGGCCCCGTGGCGAACTTTTGATATGCCCCCCCCCCGACCGACACCGAAAACCTCGACTGACCCCCTCCTACGCATTCCTGCGCACTCTATTATGCCCCATAGTGGCCCCTGCACACAGTATTATGTCCCATAGTGGACCCTGTACACAGTATTGTACCCCATAGTGGCCCCTGCACACAGTATTATCCCCCATAGTGACCCCTGCACACAGTATTATGCCCCATAGTGACCCCTGCACACAGTATTATGTCCCTCAGTTGCCCCTCCGCACAGTATTATCCCCCATAGTGGCCCCTGTACACAGTATTATGTCCCCCAGTGGCCCCTCCGCACAGTATCCCACATAGTGTCCCCTACACACACTATTATGCCCCATAAAGAACACCTATAAACAATTATTATACTCTGGGGTCTTTTCAGACCCCAGAGTATAATAATCGGAGACCCAGGGGGAGAAAAACATTAAAAAAAAACCTCTGTTACTCACCTATGTCCCGGCTCCTACGCTGTCAGCCTCAGAAGTAGTCGATCTTCAATGACGTCAGACGTCACATGACCCAGGACGCAGGCCCGGCTCATGTGATGTCGGACGACTAGGCCAAAGCCTGCACGGATCGTGGAGAGGTATGTAACAGTGTTTTTTATGTTTCTTACCTCTCCCAGTCCGCCAATCATTATACTCGGAGGTCTGAAAAGATCCCCGGGTATAATTATAGCAGCGGTAGCGGCTGTCACTGGGCCCCTAATGTCCCGGGCCCTGTGGCAGCTGCCTTTGCTGCTATGGTGGTAGTTACGCCCAGTGGTGAACCTAGCCTCTCTGCTGCCCGAGGCGGATGATCGAAAGACGCCCCCCCAAAGACAGCAGGGGGGGGGGGGGGACATTACAATAAATACAATGCAGGAGACGTCTCCCCACATTTCCAGTCTCTTCCCTTTGGACCGCCATGACCACTTCTTTCAGCTGGGACTTGACTCTGTAAAGTTTGAAACATAGACATCTTTGACTCCTCAATTCTCCACGCACCCAACCCATATATATGTATCCCACAGCGGCCCCTGCAGCTTATATTATGCCCCACAGTGGCACAATAGAGGTTGCAGGGGTTTTTTGGCATAATAGAGGTTACAGGGGCCACAGTGGAACCTTCAAGCTGTATTATGCCCCACAGTTGCACACCCATGAACTATTATTATACTCAGGGGACTTTTCAGACCACCGAGTATAATAATCAGAGCCCCAGGGGAGATGAGGGAACATAATAAACACTGTTACTCACCTCTCCGGGACCCGATGTTAAAGAGGACCTTTCATGGTCCGGGGCACATGCAGTTTTATATACCGCTGGAAAGCTGACAGTGCGCTGAATTCAGTGCACTGTCGGCTTTCCCGATCTGTGCCCTGGGTGAAGAGCTAGTGGTCCCGGTAGCGTAGCTCTTCACAGTCAGAAGGGCGTTCCTGACAGTCTGTCAGGAACGTCCTTCTTCCCAGCAGCGCCTATAGTGCTGTGCGAGCCACCTTCCTCTGCTCACAGTACTCGTCCATAGAAGAGCACTATCAGGAGGGGAGGGGGCATTCCTCCCCGCTCACACAGTATAGCGATATAGGCGCTGCTGGGAAGAAGGACATTCCTGACAGACTGTCAGGAACGCCCTTCTGACTGTGAAGAGCTACAGTACCGGCACCAATAGCTCTTCACCCGGGGCACAGATCAGGAAAGCCGACAGTGCACTGAAATCAGCGCACTGTCAGCTTTCCAGCAGTATATAGAACTGCCTGTGTCCAAACCCATGAAAGGTCCTCTTTAATGCTGGCAGGCTTCGGGCCTATATGGTAATGCCCAGACATCACGTGATCTGGGATATTACCATATAGGCCCAAAGCCTGCCCTAGCAGTACCATACAGGCCAAAGCCTGTGTTAGCAGTAACAGGCTATTACTACTAGCACAGGCTTCGGGCCTATATGGTATTGCTAGGGCAGGCTTTGGGCCTATATGATAATATTCCAGACCATGTGACGCCTGGGCATTACCATATAGGCCTGAAGCCTGCTAGGAGTAACACCGGATCCTGGAGAGGTAAGTAACATTGTTTATTATGTTCCCTCACCTCCCCTGGGGCTCCGATTATTATACTCGGAGGTCTGAAAAGACCCCCGGGTATAATAATGGCAGTAGTGGGATTGCAGCCTGCCCGGGCTTACTCACTGCCGGCCTCCGCGGCCTATAGTACAAGGGGAAGTGGGGGCGGCAGTGAGCAGGTCTGGGGAGGTAGGTAAATAGGCCGCTACCTGCTGGAGATACTCCAGCAGGTAGCGGCCTATTATAAAACAAAAAAAGAAGTTTTTATACTTACCGATCTTGTTGTTGCTCCCGCTGCCTCCGCGATCCTCTTCTCCTGAAGGCTGACGTCTGCGTAGGCGGCGTCACTAGGCCGCCTACGCACGCTGATACGTACTCAGACGTCTAGGTATCAGCGAGCGTCATCACGTGTGATGCCGCCCACGCTGATACCTAGACGTCTGAGTACGTATCAGCGTGTGTAGGCGGTCTAGTGACGCCGCCTACGCAGACGTCTGAACCAGCGCAGAGAGAAGCAGCTCTCCTGCGCTGGTTCAAAGTAAAAAAAAAAAAAAAAAAGTCGCCCGTGCGCCGCCCCCCTCCCGTGTGCCGCCCGAAGTGGCCGCCTCACGTCGCCTCATTAGAGGTGCGGTGCTGGTTACGCCACTGGCTATACAGTAAGGACCTCAAATAGCCTCTTTAGGTAAAGGCTTCAGCAGAATAGTTCTTCCTCACCAAACTTATATGCAGATATCACTGAAGCTGACCATGGATGGGACTGAGTTTTACTAACATATATTATCCTTAGACCCTTTCTTCTACTGATAGCACCAGGTCCAATGCTACATACACCTCCAAAGTTTTTGATATGCCAACCTTCATAGCCAATACACTGCTGAACAATGGATCAGGCAAAGAAATTGGCTTGCTATGACAAAGTTTACCCATTATTCATATGGATAATACACCAGGGAGATTCACTATGATAAATGCATTAGAATTCTAGCTCGGTTTGCACCAAAAACTGTGCCCTATTTAATATAACAGACACTTTTTGCACCTCACTAGACAGTTTTGAAAATGTGTCTAGGAAAAAGGATGAATCTTACATAGAGGGACGTGCAAAAATTGTGCCGAAATCTTGGTACGAAATATTGGTATAATATATGGCAAACAAGTAAAAAATGATTAATATATCTAGCAAGATGCTCCAAATGATGTATCACACAGCATGAGCCGCTGAGCCAAAGCCAGGAGTGGATTGAGCAGAAGGTAGAAGTATAAGAAGTTCCTATATATTTCACATTTCTTTTGTAGACCTTCTTGACTTTGGCTCAAAAAACCACAACAAAATCTGCAACAAAAAAAGCAGTTTTTCCGCAACATGAGGCCTTAGCATATGACAGTAATAATAAATCCCGCACACTGCACATGAACAGAGATTTTCCTATGGTTGGGACTTCTGAGCCTATTGGTTCATTTTATTTTCAGCAGTTAGTCCAGGCAAACAGAAGTTCTTCGATCCTGTTCTTGGATTTCAAAGGGATTCTCCAAAATTAGAAAAATAAAGCTGATACCTTTCACATACATCTGTCCATAGCTTGTGTGTGGTATTGTAGCAAAACTCCACTGAAGTCAATGAGATTAAGCTGCAGTACCGTACACAAGCTATGGACAGGTGTGGCACTGTTTTTGGAAGAATGCATTCATTTTAAACCCATTTAAGCTTCACCTTGGCAACTGGCTCATAATTACAGGAGAGCACAAAGAGTTAACTGTCTATCAATTATCATGGTCAGAAAAAAATCCTTTTGGTTTCTCCGCTGCAGCTAAATGAGAAGTGACTTGTGTTTAGAGATCAGAGCTGAGGTCTTGCTTGATTTGTGCTTATAAAATATGAGTCTTGGCTGTTAGACATGTCCAGAGTGGCACCGACAAAATTAGGATCAGTAATTGCAAAATGCAAACTGTAGCATAGTAAATCCCAATTATCAATAAGCCTAATAACTGTATCCAAGGCCCTAATCTACTGTACTAGAAGACGTCTTCGTCAGCAGCTGGGTTACTGCTCTGCCATAAACATCTTCCACTAAGAAAGATTAAATAGCTTCTGGTCTCCATCAGAGATTTATATACCTGAGACCCCTCCTTGCTCCGAGCACCATATGGAGGTGGCTGTTTAATTTTCCCATCCTCCTTAATAGACACAAAGAGATGTGTCAGGGACTTGGAAGCTAATTACTTTATGTTGTAACCTGATGGAAACAAGAAGCCCTCTGGATCTATTCGCTTATGAACCACTTCTCAAGTAAAAGTGTTATGAGATGGGTTGACGTACAAAGTGATCCTAGCCTTCAGAGTGAAAAAGTATTAATTAAAAACTACTGCCTGTGCTTTGCATTATGGGAAATCTGAGCAGAACATTAGGAATTCATATACTCCAGGTCTTTTGAGAACTGGTGTCATGTTAAAAGGACCCTATATGTACATTAAAAAAAAGCGCATGGTCTTGTGCTGGAACATCCTACAGCACCTTACATCCAGGTCTTCCTGGTCCATGAATATAAAGTCAAAACTACAGTGCAGACTGACACAAAGGAAGCTGCAGAAAATGAGGGGTAGAAAGGAATGTCTCAGCATGAAGACACATTGTACAAGTGCATTGTAGGATCTGAGAATAATCAAGTGGCAAGAAACAGTCAACTCGGACAAAGCTGGACACCAGTCTTAGCCCCCTTGCACACGACTGTATGAATGGTGAGTGTGTTATCCGGATTTTTCCGGATAGCATACTACACACTCATTTCTATGAGCCCATACATATGACCGGGAATGACACAGTCACGTGTTTGGACCGACAGTCCAGGACACAAAATATGGAACAGGTCCTATTTCAGTCCGATTTTGTGGCCCTGCTACTGCAGTTCCTATTCATTGAATGAAAGGGGTTGCAGAAGCACAGCAGGTGCACGGGCAGCACATGGGTGACATATATGTGTCCCCCATGTGCCGCCCATGCCTATCATTCACAGCAGCCGGTTAACACATAGTCATGTGCAACTGGCTTTAAAGGGCTTGTCTCATAAAGTGAAGTCAGCAAGACATCGACTCCATATTTAACCTGAACACAGTCATGCAGAATGTGGATGGGGCTGGTGGTGGCCGGCGCTTTCATTCACTTCAATGGGACTGCCTGGAGATAACTGAATGTGGTAGGTCAGCTATCTGCAGAGCTTTTATTGAGGTGAATGGGAATGCCGATCTCTACCGATCCCACCCATATGCAGCCTGGTGGTACTTAGGTTGAATGTGGAGCAGGAGAAAGATCCTGCAATCTTCACTTAATGGGGCAACTCCTTTAAGGATCTATAACCAGAACTCAGTATATCAATCCAGCTGTAACATATTTGCCTGTTCAGGCCTCCGCGCCATCATCAGATCACATGCTTCGGCACAGGAGGCATGTTCAGTAGTGATCCTTTGCACCTGTTGTAGCACAGCTGAGGATCCATTGCTGTGTGTCAGTCCAGCCAGTGCCTTTATTCCTTTGGCTATTAGAGAGTTAATTTAGTGCTTTTGATTGACATTCCTCCTGGCCAATCATGTCTAGGGAGGATTCCTTTTAAATATCTTTCCAGCCCACTCCCTAATGCTTGCTATTGCCTTTCTGTGCATGCTGGCTCTATACTGTTTGCTGTTTGTATTTAGATTTCTGACCATTGGCTTTTCTTGTGACTACTCTCTTGGATTCTTTGACTCTGCATCTCGCTGCTCGACTGGTTCCAACCCCTTGGCTCGCTGACTTCCCTTTTGTTGATGTTCATCTTGTCTGTGTTATTACGTTTATCATAGGAAGGGGCTGTCGCCCAGTTGTCCCCTACCACCTAGGATAGGTGAAGCAAATAGGCAAGCACTGAAGATGGGATCAGTCTTAGGACAGTCTTATCATTCCCTTCCTCCCAGGTTTCACCAGCAGCTACTGGGGAATTGCTCATCTAGCCATGCCCTAACACCAGCTTAGTGTTTTTCCCTTTTCCCCAAAATGGTGCCTTTGTTATCGAGATGTTGTTGATTTTGCCAATATGCAAATGAACTCTTTACAGCAACTAGGACATTGTCTGCGCCCTCGTTACATCGCCAAACGTTACATGATGTCCATCACTTTTGACAAGGGTTGCGAACAGAGCCTTAGTTTGGTAACATTTAGAACTGATCGCTACCTTGGAGGTATTCAACAGGAACTTTTTGTTTTTACTAGTGAGTACACCTGAAAATGTTGAGAAGCACTGCCGTAAAGTGATAATATTCTCTGGCCTGCCATCACCACTAGAGGGAGCTTACACATTGAGCTCAATAATAAAACAGTCTGCATCCTCTAGTTCATTTATCTGTGTCTAGACAGAATGTGGAGCTCTGCATCAGAAACATGTAATTCTGACATCTATAAAGACATATTATAGAGGACATTACTGTAAAATAACCTTGAAGTTTTCTTCTTTGATACTATTCAAATGTGAGAATGAATAGGATGTCGATCATCCCTGCAGACAAGTGCTAATGTCCACTACAGGAAGAGATTAGAGGAGACAAAACTGTACAGACCTTCGGATTTAACATTTTTTTTTTTGTTCTGCAATTCAAAGTTATCTTCTATACACCACGGTAATAGATTTCATCATGAAAGGACCTGAAAATGGCAAAATTGCTGTCAGTATCTCACACGCCAAGTCAAAGATGAGACAATTTACCCGAGATTTACTACACATCCTTAAAGAAGAAAATGTAAGTGGTATACAGGGGGAGGGGCGATGTTTTAGAGACAATGAGGAGGAGATCTGGGAGGATATGTATGCCGCTCTGCACACTTACAATACCCTGGAAATCTAAATGTATTACTACTTCTATAGCCATAACTCTTAAAGATGCTGTCACTGGCGGCTTCCCAGAGAATATATTTACATGATAACCAAGACGGAAGATAGGGGAAAACAAACAGCATTCTCCATTCTAATTCCTGGCATTGACTCCATAAAGTCCCAGAACGATCTGAAGCAAAGACAGAGTTTATTATTTATAGTGAAGACAAAGTGACTGAAATCCATCTGATGCAGGCGGGAGAAGCAGATGGCTGAAGTGTTCTTCTAACATAGGGAAGGAGTTGTGGGCAGAGAGTGAGCTCTTGAAGATATCTGTGGAGACATAGTGTAAGCGGCATCCAGGCTGTCAGGATGATAACTAAAGTGGAGATCCAAATCTTGGAAACTTGCTCAAGTGACTATTCTAATGTTATAAGTTAAGCAATCTGAAACATAGATTGATGGAAAAAAAAAAACAAACATATTCATCTACTCCGTTCTTATATTACTTCCAGTTTATCTATGGATAGACATGTGTTTATTAGAGATGAGCGAGTACTGTTCGGATCAGCCGATCCGAACAGCACGCTCGCATAGAAATGAATGGACGTAGCCGGCATGCGGGGGGTTAAGCAGCCGGCCAACGTCAAAGCGGAAGTACCAGGTGCATCCATTCATTTCTATGGAGCGTGCTGTTCGGATCGGCTGATCCGAACAGTACTTGCTCATCTCTAGTGTTTATCCCAGGCATGTGATTACTTACTGTATGTTTCCCAGTCATATCTGCTGCAAGTTCGATCAACTATTCTCTCAGTGACATAATATCTTTGTAGTCATGTATGAGCGTTCCAAGTCTGTTTTTACATCAAACCATAATCATTATAGGTCACTGGAACCCAAGTGTTCTTCTACCCTAACCTAAATCTAGAATGTTCTCTTGTCTGGTCGGTGACTTAATTAACTTAGCTTAAGAGATGCTCCATTTTGTGCATCAATTAGATTTCATCTCTAGAATGTAAGAGCACTAAAGATCGTCCAGTCTACATAAGACATGTTGAAGTCTCTCATCATTACAATATCTCCATTTTCTGCCATTTGAGAGATTTCATAACCAACTTGTATATAACCTGGAGGCCTATATACCACACAAAGTTCTCTCCTTAGTATACAAAGCCAGAGTGTGTCAAGCTCTTTGCGTGTATCCTGAATTAGTGTACATACTGTACTGTATTCTCCATCTCTTCTGTCTGCTGTCTATCCTGTACAATAAGTATCCAGATATGGCTTTCTACCAGTCATTACAATCCTCAGCTATTGTAACCCAATGCAAAGTATCCCTAGATATCCCTTGACTCATAACAACATTAAATGCATCAACTGGAAAAACAACCGACCTTTACTTATTACATTAGTGCACACCAACAACCCCTATAAACTACTATTGCAGTTTTTAAACCTACACAGTTCTGCCTCAGTGCACGTATGTTACAATATTAATATTATGGCTTCCATTCCAACAGCAAACGTGTTCACTTCAAGCTGTCCAAGGATCCTGGATGGCAAATCTGCCTACGTATATGCTGGGTAAAAATATGCAAATCTATTTCTCCAGGATGTAATTAGGAGAACAGTGCACTCTGTACACCACCCTATAGAGGGCAGCATCCTTAAGGTTCATGCATGACTCCGTTAAAAAGTCTACTATCATGATGCGGATTTAATTGCCAAATTAGTATTACTTTTCCAAAAGGAACATATTCCCAGCTATGGACAGCGCTGTTTCGGCCTATTGGGCCTCCTCAGCATAGCGCAGGGATACTGATTTGGCAGAGTGAGAGACTATAGACCAGGGCCAGGGGATAATCGTACACATCAGGCACACACTCTCCCTGATGTGTACGTATATGCTCTCATATTTGCTATCCAATTTTAGGCTAAGGCCCCACATTGCGGAAACACAGCTTTTTTTTTGTTGAAGATTTTGTTGCAGTTTTTTGAGCCACAGCCAGGAGAGGGTTAAGCCGAAGGTAGAAGTATAAGAACTTCTTATATATTTCCCATTCCTTTTACTTCTCCCTTCTACTGAATCCACTCTTGGCTCTTTGGCTCAAAGAACTGCAGCAAAATCTGCAACAAAAAACTCTGTGCTTCTGCAACATGGGACCTTAGCCTAAAGAAGTTTTATTTTTTTCTTTCTTTTTGCAGCAACACATGGGGCTTTCGTTTTATGTCTATATATATATATATATATATATATATATATATATATATATATATATATATATATATCTTAGAGAGCCTAATTAGCACAGGGTGCTTATACTAACAGAGCTGATTGCTCAAGAAGTGTAGTTACTTATTGTTAATTAATCTATAGTGTTATGTGCCCATTATATCAGTATGTATTATTTATCTCTTGCAGATCTGATGAGTGTTATGTCTTTCTGAAAATGCTTTGATGTGACCTTGATTTAACACTTGATACAATTGACACTCGAGAGTTAGACACTACAAACTTGAGGCTGTATTAGACACCTAGATCTTGGTCAGCCAAAGCCTTGATCAATGAGTAACAGACTGATAGGTGCTCATTTGTATTGGGCTGATAACGCAGGTTGATGCAGATTGGATGGGGTAGGAGCGATTTGTACTGTGATCATTCCTTCCCTGTTCAGGTGCATTATCACCAACACTGTCCTAACTACCCACAGTGATGGCTGCTGATAACCTGCATCATTTGTCCTGCATAACAGATGTGATCTGCTGACCAGCCAGTGTTCACTCATTAGTCAGTGGACCGGTAGCTCTATTATCAGCCAAGAGTGTTCCCAGTACACCAAGAACATTAGTGCTGAATCTGGATAGGGAGTCAGAGATGTAAGGTCATCTATAGATACACATGGAGGTTCATAGAGATCTATTACATTCATTTTATAGAGTTCTATTACATTTACACTATCTTTGTGTATTGACCTTTACCAGACTATAATTGATCCGGACACTCAACCTGTTGGTTCGGACACATGTTGTATGTCCGTGATCTTAGTGACGGACTACTTATAGTGACTGTGATTTTCATTCACCTTATTGTTTATTTTTTTATTACTTTTGATTAAAAGTTATGTTTTATTATTTTTTCTAACACAATTATTCTGTGAACGAGCTCTGAATATCGGCTCATCGGACTGTGACTGATGCTCTTTTGATGTCTGGCAGTCCAAGTGTCACAAATTCTTATTCCGTGTGTTTATTCCAATTTATGATACAATTTGACAAAGTTGCCCTGTCCAGAGATCATTAACCCTTAAATTAAGTAAGGGAGGCTGTGGAGAAAAAGGGTTACTGCATGTCATCTGGACTAGTGGACTCTGGAGGCAGATGTTGTAATTGTTGAAGTTTTTATGTATTATGTGTTTTCTTTAGAGTGATAATTCTGACTTTGGGGCTCCATGCTTTCTATGTGCAGGCCTGCTGGGACAATGGCACATTTTTGATAGTATATCTGCCCTCTAGGTTGCACTATTAAGGAAAGCTGGGTGGAAAATCAGGGCAAGAGGTAATATGTCAACGGCACCTGTGATTCCCAGCCAGTCTCCACGCCGGTACTAGCCAGGGCTGAAGCTGCTTGGCTGCTGCGATCTGATGAGGGCAGGCATATTTAACTTAGAATGACTGCTGACAAGAGGTGATATGCCCCATCATACTAGGTTGTTTACTAAAGAGAACTATGCAATTCATGCTCCAACCAGGGTTACTAGCCCAGCTTTACTATTATGTTACTGATACCTAACTATTTTTCTGAATATACTGTAACTTTTTCTAATCTTGCACCATCCACTTTCACTGCAGAGGAGTTGGATAATTAACTTTCACTAACGAGGTGAACAATAGGTCTGTGGCAGAAAACAAAAGCGGCCCTTATCAGATTCATGGGTGTTCTTGGAAAACAAAATCAATTAGCTTTGCAATGCAAATTAACAAGAGGAGACACTGGTCTATTACAAGTCTGTTAGTGAACCTTGCAATCTCTGCCAGACAGTCGGAAAAAATGGGAGTTCAGATAGTACAGGCTGAAATACAAGATAATAGCTGTCCACACATCTACCGCGCTCACGTACACAAATGTTTTACAGATAAATGATTGTCTCTTTACAAGTTGTGTTAATTACAGAAAACATGGGTTGAAGACAAGAATCTGTAATAGCTTCTTTGGTGCATATAGTTGTACAATCCCATACGAGTAGGCCCCAACACGTGGCTTTCCACGTGGAGGATGTCAAGATGTGGTGGGTGCTCTAGTTTTGTAACATCTGGAGCGCCACAGATTGGGAACCTAGTTAATAATCTAACTTGAATAAATTGCAAAGCCTTTACATCAACTATTTTCCACATGTTCTGCTTGCATATTAGGATAATATCTGGGGTCCTGCTTGAGATCCCCTTTAAATAGACAGATCAATTTTGCAGAGATGACACTTCCCAAAAATAAGCATGTAGGAAAAGCATGTCTGATTCTAGAAGAACCAGTATTTTCTCATATAAAACAGACAGCCAACTGATTTCAATGGGGACTTTGTAATACTTCATATTCCCTATGGTGTCACTGCAGGGAATTTATAGAGGACCTTATACCACCTCCAAAAGTCCAGCTCTTTACATTAATTAATAGATACTGATCCACTGATTCTGGCACAGCTGGAATTTTGCTCTCTAGTTCCCACTGTTCCCAAGCAATCAATGCTGTTAGTTTTGGTCCCTGATATACTATGTAGGCTCTGTACTGTCAGGAGGGTGGTGTTAATGAGGTGGTGAGGAGCAGGTAAGGGGTGTGATTCTGAGCTCTGACACTGGCTGCCTCTGATACGATGTCTGCATCATGCCCTCTGCTTCACATTGCCCTTCTGACATTACAGAGATTAAAAAGTATGTCAGTCACCAAAACTAACTGTGCTTGTTGCTCAGAAAAGGTGGAGGCTAGAAATAAAATTCCAGCACCTATTAGCAGATGCTAAAAACTAAAATTGGTGGAGGTGGTGAAAGGTCCTCTTTAAAGGGGTATTCCCATAACTCTTGTTCTGCAGCCTGAAGTCTCTGTGCTCTCTTCAGGTCCTGGTTTCTCGGTACATTGGTGGGTGGGGTTTCAGTTGCTCTGCTATCTGCTATGTTTGTAGTCAGTAATGAGGGATTGGTTGTAAATGCATTACCACAGTATAAAGCTAATGTGGAAACTGATGTAGCAGAGCTGGATTTGAGTCAGCTTGCATTACATACAGAGATAATGGACTCCTTATCTCAGGCCTTATCAGCCAAATTCAATTAAATTGGCTGATAAATGGAAAAGCTGAAGATAGCACAGTAATCCCGGAGCTCTCACCTCCCCCCTCCCCTATCTGAGGAGCTCCGCTGCTTGTCAGCCCCTCCATCCCCCACCCCTGAGAGCAGGAAGCTACATCACTTGGGAAATGAGCAGATAAGCCCAGTGGCCATATAAACGCAGTGTCAACAATGAGGTGAATAAATTAAGATAGCGGCCAAACAAAGCAGTTTTGATAAAGCAATGTATTTAGGAAAAGTCTTAAATCCACATAAACTAGCAGTATAGATAGGATGCTTTTCATGGGACAACCCCTTTAAAGACTTCTTGGAAAGTTCCTCTGCAGTTTACATCGGATTACAATTGTCCTTGTAGCAGGGCACCCTATTGGAAATTGACTTTATCCTATAATAAGTGAAATGACAGACCTCTATGCATGTACATTGAAGATATTAGATTCGTTACCCGTTTGCCCATCAATAATATATGTATATCATTGTATAAAAATATATATGAGTTTTGTAAAATCCAATGTAAAATCTGTATTGATGTGCTGTACTACCACCACTTATTATGAGCCAGTTATAATACTGGTATATTCTAATGTGTCAGACCTGCATCTGGGTTCCTTATACACCAGGACCAAGATAAAACAGCTACTTCTGCTTACCTTACTATGTTTCATAAGTAAATGTACATATTTATATATAGTTGTTTACATATGTTTTTTCTCATTGGACCTTATTCACATACTACAGTAGTTCCTCTGGACATCAACAAGTTTTATATCGATAGTTCTTACCTCAGGTTTCAGCGCTGCCCTTCTGGTTCATTGTTCTAACCCTTTGTCTGTCACTAAACAGTGCATTAATAGGAGGTCTCATGACTAATCCTGTTGTTTCACCCCTGTGTATGAGATTGGGGTTGTTCAGTTCTGGAGATGACTCCAAATATATATTTGTCCATCTAGTCAACCCTAAAAAGTTGTGTAGGTCAGACCCAGGACACAAACTCCCACTCATTTCCCTCTAGGGGCTCTGGATTGCTCTGCACTTAAAGGTTCGACTGGACAGTTCAAAGACCCATATGGACCCCCAATAAACAATGACAATCCACTGGCAAGAATATACATTTTGGAGCTTTCATTACAAAGTGGGATACTTATTAGCTGTGACAAATATGCCATTCTTTGAAAAGAAAATTTGAGAGAACACAAACATGTTGATACCAGTTGACCCCTGAACCTCACCAAGTAAGGTTTTCTAGAAGGTGGAATAAGCCGTCAAAGCAAAATCTTGACACACACAATACTCTTCAATATGGATGGATGGATATTTGAAAGTCTGATAAATATTCAGTTAATACATGGATAGATATTTAAAACAGACAAACATCTTAGATTATAGATAAAAAATAGGCGTTTCATAGAGAGATGTTTAATTGATGGATATATATTTGAGAGAGAATTGAGAAACAGATATTAGATATATGTTAGAAAGAATATTTCTGGCACTCAATGGGAATTTTTCATATATTTATTTTAATTTATTTTATTTTATTTTAGATATATGTTAAGCATAAGATAGACATCAGATAGATACATAATTGATTGATCGAGAAATAAATTGCTAGACTGATTTGAGCTAGATATATTAGATATAGTCATATTTCTGCTCCATCCCGTGCCTGTTGACATCACCTTACATCTTGCCACTTGTTGATGATTATTATCCTTATTTTAAATTTTAATTTCCGTAAATTAAATTCTGCCATAAAAACTTTATTTTTGGATTGTACAAAGGGTCCCCAGAGCTTAAATATCAATTTCAATTCAATTTCAGCTTTTAAGTGGCGTCCCCCTCCTCTGAGTTCTGAATAACACTGACATTACCAGTCCCACAAGTGATTAATAAAGACTAACTTTAATTAGATAAGATGAAAAAAGCAGATTTGCCTGATTGTGTTTTTTTCAAATCTCTGGTCTCATTATTCTCGCGCAGAAATGGAATAATAATAGCAGAATTCTACCTGGTAATTCCACAGCAGCAGGTTTTACTCTCACTACTGTTTCATGTCTTACTGAGCAATTATTAAATGGGAACTCCATACTGAAAAGAGTTGTACGGGATTAGAAACACATGACTGCTTTCTTCCAAAAACTCTACCATACATGTTCAAACGTTGCTTATGGTATTACAATTCATTTTAATATTGCAGAGCTGCAATCATGTTTCCATGGTTAGGGACTACAAACACTCCTTATGTGTACCCCTAGAGGTGTGTGATATTTAATAAGCTCTGCACCCTCTTATCTACCTTGTAAGCCACCTTGCTCACGACCGTATGAATGGTCAGTGTGCTATCCAGGTTTTTCCAGATAGCACACTGACTTATTCATTTCTATGTGCCCGTACACATGATCGTGAATTACAAAGTCACATGTGCAGGCTGACAGTCACAGCTGCAAAATATAGAACAAGTGCTATTCCTGTCTGATTTTGTGGCCCTGCTTCTGCGGCTCTTATTCATAAGATAAGATAATCCTTTAATAGTCCCACAGTGGGGAAATTTCAGTATGTTACAGCAGCATAGTAATACAGGTACAGGATAATACACAGTAATATATTACAGACGTAGACACACATATGCTGAGAAGAGAAGATATGATGATGAGGATGACCATGAGGTCTTCCTCTTTCTCTTCTGTTTTTTCCTTAGCTGCCATGGACTCCTAGTATATCTTCTCTTCTCAGCTTATCTGTGTCTACGTCTGTAACATATTACTCTGTATTATCCTGTATCTGTATTACTATGCTGCTGTAACACGCTGAAATTTCCCCAAGGTGGGACTATTAAAGGATTATCTTATCTTATCTTATATACTAGGAGTCCATAGCAGCTAAGGAACAGAAGAGAAAGAAGGAAGACTTCATAGTCATAATCATTAGTTCTCTGTGCGGAGTGATCTTCGCTTGGTCTGATGTAGATTATACAGCCTGATCGCGGTTGGAAGGAAGGACTTGCGATAGCGCTCCTTCTCACACTTTGGGTGAAGCAGACGGTCACTTACAGTGCTTCCAAGTCCCATCAAGGTCTCATACATAAGGTGGGATTTGTTCTGCCGCATGGAGGTCACCACAGACAGTATCCTTCTGTCACCCACCACCTGTACTGGGTCCAGGGGGCTCCCCAGGACAGAGCTGGCCCTTCTGATCAGCCTGTCAAGTCTAATTCTGTCCCTGGTTGATATACTGCTCCCCCAGCAGGCCACACTGAAAAAGATGTCAGAAGCAACCACAGAGTTGAAGAAGGCCCTAAGAAGTGGCCCCTGGACTCCGAAGGCCCTCAGCCTCCTGAGCAGGTAGAGCTTGCTGTGACCCTTTCTGTGCAGCGCCTCCAGGTGATCAGCCCAGTCTAGTTTATTGTTGAGGAGCACACACAGGTACTTATAGGTCCTGACTATCTCAATACATGTTCCTTGGATCAGCCCTTATCTTCATTGAATGATAGGGGCTGTGAAACAAAGCCAGTGACAGATGGCATGCGGATGACATCCGTGTGTCACCCGCGTGCGACCGTGCCGTTCATTAATGGCAGTCGGTTAGCACACGATCGTGTGCAACTGCCTAAGACAGAGGGGCAGATAGAGTACAGTAGAGTAACATAATGTATGTCTACAGAATCAGTCTAAACAGGGTTTGTCTGTAGACTGTAACTAGGAAAAAACACCACTATATATAGGAGCTGCATGTATAACTTGTATTTTTATCAAAACTATTTCAATTTGTTCATTTTTATTTTACATTCATCCAGAAAATAGCAAAAATGACTAAAAAAGTATGCAAACCATTTACGAAATATTATACCCAAGGATTAAACAAATAACAGAGCAAGTTTTTTATTCATCCTTCTCAAAAGCTAGATGATAAAAAAATATGGTTTTCATTCCAGTATCACAGTGGTTGTTGTCACATACCACTTTGTCAATTGTGATGAGGATTTATTCCAACCTAGCAAAGCTGGGTGACCACTCGTCTTAAGGCTGTTAAACTTCTTCTTTTCCATGTGTTAGTAATCTTTTGTATTCTGTTGGAAACTTGTCATACTAACGCTAGGTTCACACCTGCGTTCAGGTCTCCGTTCTCAGCTTTCCATCTTCTGCATGCAGAAGACGGAAAGCTGTCAGAGCGGGTCCGGCCGTGAGCACCGGTGAGAGTTTTATGCTCTCCGCCGCGAAACCGGGTTTTTAAAACCGGACACAGAGAACTGCATGTCCGACTCTGTGTCTGATTTTAAAAATCTGGTTTCACGGTGGAGAGCATAAAACACTCACCGGCGCTCACGGCCAGACATCTTTCAAGCCCATTGAAATGAATGTGTATGAAAGAGTCCTGCAGGTTTCCGTCTCCTGCTCTGTTTTGTGCAGGAAACGGAAACCTGCAGAACGGAGACCCGACACAGATGTGAACGAGCCCTGAGTAAGATCAATAAAGTTTCCTAACAAAACAAGAAGTTTAGTGTACTGTTATGAAATGTTCCGTCACAGGAAACTTAGCATTCGGTGCAGCATTGATGATCAGATTTCCACTGGTAACGTCTGGTTAAGGATGTAAAGTGACAGGTGATTTACGCAACTGCGAGCTTGGCTTTGTCTCAGGAAAGAGATTAATTCCTCTGCTCATTTCTTTAAGTCTATTTGCTGTATCAATTTCCTCTCTGATTTAATAATACACATGGAGTGTTTCATAGGTTCCTCCACCACTAATACTAGCTTAATACTCTCACTCTAATTTAAATATAGTCATTAATATTAATACCACCTATTCTTGACCGATTTCCACCTTTTCTGTGTGTCACATTTTATGAGAATCTTCATTTCCATTGCATTGTTTTGCTCTCTAATGGCCAAATTAGTGACTTCATACCAGATATGAAGATCACAACAACTGGTTTACATAGCAACTCCATCTTTGTTGGGGCTTTCTGTGAGGAACAATATGAGTTTGTGTAGTAATGGTAGTCTATCGTACACTCCAGCTTGGTATATTACACATGTAAAGAGGAAGAGATCTGTCCGTAACATGTGGTTGATATTTCAGTTTAGTAGTATTGATATGAATGAAGATCAGAGCAGTAATATGACATACAACTTCAGCTATCCATGGCACTCCCATTGAAGTGAATGAGAGCAACGGCCACCACAGTCCCACCCACATTCAGCTTTGCTGCACTCAGAGTGAATGTGGAACAGGAGAAAGGTCATGCAACCTTCACTTTATCGGACAACCCCTTTAAAAGAAATAAGCAGCTTTGGATTTCGTATCTAGAAAAAACCTCTTTAATATATGCATGTGAAAAAATTTGTCTATTACATAGCGGTTCTCAATCCCACTCAGAAAGATGATGTGGTGTCTTTTTCCAAGTTTAGACTAAATTGAATGGTGGCCATGAACCTTATATAGACTTCAATCAGGTTTTTTTTATGATACCTAGAGACATTGTGTGAGAAAAAAAATCTCAACCCATAAAATCTCTTCCAAAAGAAAGACAGAAAGCTGTTTCTAGGTTATTGTCCCTCATCAGTGTGAAGGTGACGTCACCACTAAGGAAACATAGTACCAATTCTGACCCACATCTATGACCTCTCACCCATCCAAACCAGCACCCTGCTTCCCACTGATGAGGGGCAATGACCCTGAAACAACTGATTGCAGATGGGTTTCTCTTCTGATTTGGCTTTATTCCCAGACAATGTCCATAGGCTTCATAGAAAACCAAGCATTGATTTATTGGAAGGTGGCAATAAACTGAGTTTTCCTTTTTTCATCAAGGAGATCTTATCTGCATATTCCTTTCCCAGATGTACAGTACAGACCAAAAGTTTGGACACACCTTTTCATTCAAAAAGTTTTCTGTATTTTCATGACTATGAAAGTTGTAGATTCACACTGAAGGCCTCAAAACTATGAATTAACACATGGAATTATATACTTAACAAAAAAGTGTGAAACAACTGAAAATATGTCTTATATTCTAGGTTCTTCAAAGTAGCCACCTTTTGCTTTGATTCCTGCTTTGCACATTCTTGACATTCTCTTGATGAGCTTCAAGAGGTAGTCACCGGAAATGGTTTTCACTTCACAGGTGTGCCCTGTCAGGTTTAATAAGTGGGATTTCTTGCATTATAAATGGGGTTGGGACCATCAGTTGTGCAGAAGTCAGGTGGATACACAGCTGATAGTCCTACTGAATAAACTGTTAGAATTTGTATTATGGCAAGAAAAAAGCAGCTAAGTAAAGAAGAATGAGTGGCCATCATTACTTTAAGAAATGAAGGTCAGTCAGTCCCAAAAATTGGGAAACTTTGAAAGTGTCCCCAAGTGCAGTTGCAAAAACCATCAAGCGCTACAAAGAAACTGGCTCACATGAGGACCGCCCCTGGAAAGGAAGAGTCACCTCTGCTGCAGAGGATAAGTTCATCCGAGTCACCAACCTCAGAAATTGCAGGTTAACAGCAGCTCAGATTAGAGACCAGGTCAATGCCACACAGAGTTCTAGCAGCAGACACATCTCTACAACAACTTCTAAGAGGAGACTTTGTGCAGCAGGCCTTCATGGTAAAAATAGCTGCTAGAAAACCACTGCCAAGGACAGGCAACAAGCAGAAGAGACTTGTTTGGGCTAAAGAACACAAGGAATGAACATGAGTCCAAATTTGAGATCTTTGGTTCCAACCACCGTGTCTTTGTGTGATGCAGAAAAGGTGAATGGATGGACTCTAAATGCCTGGTTCTCATCATGAAGGCATACTGAACAAGCATGGCTACCACAGCATCTTGCAACGGCATGCTATTCCATCCGGTTTGCGTTTAGTTGGACCATCATTTATTTTTCAACAGGACAATGACTCCAAACACACCTCCAGGCTGTGTATGGGCTATTTGACCAAGAAAGAGAGTGATGGGGTGCTACGCCAGATGACCTGGCCTCCACAGTCACCAGACCTGAACCCAATCAAGATGGTTTGGGGTGAACTGGACCGCAGAGTGAAGGCAAAAGGGCCAACAAGTGCTAAGCATCTCTGGGAACTCGTTGAAGACTGTTGGAAGACCATTTCCGGTCACTACCTCTTGAAGCTCATCAAGAGAATGCCAAGAGTGTGCAAAGCAGTATTCAAAGCAAAAGGTGGCTACTTTGAAGAACCTAGAATATAAGACATATTTTCAGTTGCTTTTAAGTATATAATTCTACATGTGTTAATTCATAGTTTTGATGTCTTCAGTGGGAATCTACAATTTTCATAGTCATGAAAATACAGAAAACTCTTTGAATGAGAAGGTGTGTTCAAACTTTTGGTCTGCACTGTATTAGATAAACATTTACAGTGTAGATCCCAGTGTAGATCCCATTCTGTAGATGGAAGTTTTCAGCGCCTTGGACAGCTTTTTTTCCTCATTGGAAATCATGTTGTGACTTTCCATTGCCATATGCATTATCTTATTTGTACAATGGTGATATTCCAAGCAGTCTTTACATGTCTTCTGCATGAGACTGTTTGAGATACATGGGATGAGCTCATTGAACAGGTAGAGTCAAAAGCTCAATGGACAACACCAGGATCTCGAGTATGACATATATAAGGTAAAAAAAAAGAGCTTATAGGCTATTTTAGCTCCCAGGACAGTTTAGGCCTTAGTTCACTTAGTCCCAAGTGACACCAGAAGTCTAGAACATACCTTTTGGGGTTACCTGAGAAAGTGCAGAGACTTCCTGACCACAACTTATTTTTGAAGCTAGATTCAAATGAAAAGATTAAACTGCAGCATTGTGTCAAAAGGCTTCCTAGCCCAGTAGAGCTTATAATTTGAGTTGCAAGTGAATTAGTACAATAGTCTCACACTTATTAGATTCTTAGAAGCGTTACAAGCCAGTCGTCTCTCAAATGACCCCTTTTCTCCTTCCCGTTATAACCAAATGTTATTTCCGCCAGTAATAAGGCTTTGCATTTGTACAAATTAATGATGCATTAAACGAGCCTACAGAAGTGGGGAAAAAATTAAAAACTGTAAATGTTCCAAAGTGGACACATTTCAGAGAAAAATGAAAGGGAGGAATCTGGGAAAAAATCAAGGTCGCGACATTAAAAGCAACATATTCTGTTATTATTAAGTGGGAAAACTTCATTCTTTCCGTAGAATTTCACCCATGGGACTCATGATACACAGATTACATTAGAGAGACAGCATTTATGATACAATATTTGTCTTCTTAACGGCATTAGCTCAGCATCTCCAAACACCTCTTCATTTCAGCTAGATCGAGAAGTACAAGTAGTCAGAGAATGTAGCAATGGAATGAGAATATCTGATATATGTACACAAAGTTAATTCTGCCTGCCTGTCTACGAGCAGAGGGAAATGAAGGACTAGTTTTGAGGTGGTTTTCATCAAAGAACTAATTTCAAGCAGTTATTAGGCATCCTTACCAGAGGTCCATGATCTGGGAATCCTGCTGATAAAGAGTGAAGTATTGTCATTCTTAATTTCCTATGAAATTGGTTGCACAGGATCATGCATTGATAAACAAAGGCCCCCATGCAATAACAATATATGGGCTCCTTGTATACCAAACCAACTTGATGTTTGTGGTGGCTACCCATACAGTAGCTCATCTTATTCATAGCTGTCCATAATATTTACTGACGTGCCAGGCCATGAAGTGTGGTTGAGAACTGGTGTCGTCTTTTACTTGTCACATACCAGGGAGTGGGGAACACTATTAATTTTTAAAAGGTATCAGTAGGCTCACTTTCTCTTGAGGGTCCCTAAGTATATGTACAATATTTGCACATCTAGGCTCCATATACTCTTTACCAAAGTGAACATCAAATCAGTTTTTAAAGTGACGGGTGAAAAACCCTGCTGCATGGCTCTCAATCTTATGTTTTAAAAGTGTTTTCATGGAAAAATACTTTGGTGCATTTAAAGAAATGTGTGTTCTGGAGATTCAAAGCCCTATTTTAATCCCCCAAAAATAAATAATTCAATATTTTCATAGTGATTAGAAAGTTACAACAAATCTCCAGGAATACTAAATCAGCCTGTGGGTACCTAAAATAATAGAAATATTCTCACACTCTTTCCTGCTCAGGATCTCATGCTCAACCGCTCACAACTGTGTAGCCTCAGGATAGGTTCACATTTGTGCTGGAGTCTCCATAGGAGATTCTGCTGAAGATTCTGCCTAAAATCAGCAGTGAAATGCTCTGCAAGTAGGATTTTTCTCCTCATCAGCTTCATTACAATACCAGCGAAAACCTAGCTGACCCCATCATATGGAGGTAACTCCTTTTTAACCGGACAGGCTCTCCATCTTTCAGGTCCGCGTACAAATGCTAGTGTTAACCTAGCGTCACACTAATTTCCTCACTCACTCTCAGACTCACACATAATCCTCCTCATACCCTCTCTCACATTCCATTCCTTGTAGGAGTATACAATAATTTTGACAGCAAACACACATTGCACACATAGATTGCTTGTCCATGAGGTTACATTGCTGCATAATGAAAAGAAATGGTGTAACATTGCAACTCCCAGGTTGATATAACTGTGACACTAGATTATAATGAAAGTACTTTTTTTCGCTATCAATATGTCTTTGTGGTGTGGGAGGAAACCCATGCACATGAGTCGCCCCAGCTCGGCCTCTGTGGATTCACGGTGTGAGCAGGCCTAACACCAGGGGCAGCAGCGCCTTGAAAAATGGGAGTGTTAAGCAAAAATGGATTAAAGAAAAATAATAAAGAAAAATAACAATTTGTTGTGACGCCAGCTGGGGTTTCGGCTTGGAGTGAAGCCGGGCACCAAGGGCCTTTGGGAATAGGTGGTGACTTAGTGCTAGATGTTATACCCTACACAACTACGGCAGGTCCTAGGGCCAGATGATATAGGTGAGAATGGGGTGATTTCCAGGAGGAGTAACAGGAGGGATGATCAATGAAGGAATCCAGTTGAGACAGGGGTTAACCAAACACTTACAGTTTACTTCTGTAGTCAGCAGGAGATAACAGATGTTACAGGAGGATTCACCTTGCTCCAGTATAGTGAGATGCCAGTCTTCCCTTCTACTACTAATATGATTCAGCTTTCCTCTGCTGCTCAAACTCTCTAATAGATTTCCTCTGGTTCTGGGTTCCAGGAACTCAGAGGTTAAATACAACTGGGTAGATCCCCCTTCTGGACAGCAGGTAACGCGAGTTCTTTGGGATGCTGAATGCACACACTCACCCCAACTCTGTATGTTACTGAGCCTCCAGGAAACTTGCATTCACTAGGCCTTGGTCCAGTGAGTCTCTCAATATACTAGGTGTTTCACACACTAGTTAAGAATTTATGGTCCTATGACTGTAGCTCTGTGCCTGCTTAGGTCTAACCTCTGCTGGGCCCCAGGCTCCTGTGCTGTGCTATCACACTCTATGCGGCTGCAGGACACACTGCACCTCCACACCTCCTGCTCTCTCCTTCAGACTTCTGCACATTCTGACCTGGAAGTCAAAGAGAGTCTCACTCACAGTCTATAGCTCCACCCCTTTTCCTAAAGAGGCAATGTCTGTGGAACTTTGTGTATGCTAACAGGTTGCCTGGATCTCACTATACCTTCACAGTACACAGTGTAGACCACATAAGATGACATTTGTAGTGACCCACTCTGTAGGGCGCTACACAAACACAGGAAGAACATATAAAGGCAGGATTTAAACTCAGGACTCCACTGCTGCAAGGCTGTAGTGCTAGCCACTGAGCCACCATGCTGCTTGCTAACTAAAGTATGATCTCTGGTTGCAGCTAAAATTTCCATATAGTTCTATCCTCACACACTCAAACACGCTTTCCCCCTCTAAAACATTCCCGTATTTTTCTTTTCCTCCTTCGGTAAACATCTGACTTGAATTAAAGCCACTTCTGCCAATACCAATATTGAAAGGTTAATAAAGCACCAGCCACTTATGTAACACAGGGCTATTCACAAGAAATCTACAAAGAGAACGAAATGCATTCAGTCTATGGAAGGTAATATGTTTTTGTCACAGCAACCAACTGAGCATTGACAGGCTGTACTTTCTACATGATGTCCTAAATACAGCAGACTACACTCTTGTAAAGCCCCTATTCTTCCTTTTACCCAAATACCTCCTATTAAAGGTTTAGGCCTTACAATACTCATCAGACCCTGACTGCACAGCTCATGTTTTACTTAACAACCTATTGCTGCGCCACTTCGTTCCACCAAGGAGGGGTTTTTTTGTTTATAGAACCTCCTTGTCCTCCATCGGCACACAATGGTTGCATTCCCACTTCAACTACCGGTACGATATTTATTTGACTCAGCTAATGGAGGGCCTTTCCACAATCATTTCATTTTTGTTTGACATCTCAGTTATATAACTGGAGCCTGCTTTTCATTTGTCAACTAGTTATTTTATAACTCAGATTTTTTTTTTTTTCATTAATAGAACATAAAAAAGAAAGCCATAAGAAAATGTTATAAAGAAGTCTCGGTTAAACGTGTGAATGCAGTCCCTGCCGGAGGCTTGAACAAGAGGAAAGTGCTCGAAATATTGAGGGATAAATTGCACAATGCAAAAGCCTCCATTGTTGTCTTATTATTATTATTCTTAGTATTATTATTAGGTTGGGGCCCCATGTGGCGCAAACATGGCATTTTACGGTCACAGCAAGTCCCATGCACACTTTGCATATACAAATGCGCAGCGGAGACAGTTATGGAAATCACAGCATGTCGGTATATACCTAAGGAAATGCCGGCAGTTTTCCTATAGGTGTAATTGAAGCAGAAAGTCCACAGAGGAAATCTCTACGAACCTTCTATGAAAAGTGCTGCGGGAAAAAACGCGCATTTATGCTACATGGGACCCCGGCCTTAAAAGGGAGTCTGTCACCAGGGTGAAGTATATTAAACCAGCAATATGGTTAGATAGGTCAGGCGCACTTCATTGTAATGCAATATTTATATGAAAATTCATGAACCTGTTAGTAGAGATATTCATTTATTTCATAATATGCAAATTAGCAGTTTATCCAAATTGCTTCTTCTTCCCTCCTACCTACTCCTTCCCCCCTACCTTCTTGAAAGTGACAGGACTAGGCAAAATTTCAGCATGCTGGCCAGGTTACGCAGAAAAGTGAGGAGGTAAGGAGGGCGTATTAGAGCAGTTTGGAGCAACACAGCCCCCCACTTTGCTCCAGGCTGCTTAGGAACCAGTTGTCCAGTTACAGATAATAAATGTTATTGCTTGTATAATAAAAAGTTAATTCCTTCTACATCTCTCATTTCTGTCATTCATTGTTTATTTACAGCAGACAGAAATCAGTCCATGGTCATGTGATAGACAGTCCATGGTCATGTGATGGACACAGGTGCACCGCTTGCTACAACATAGACGTCTGACTACTGAGCTGTCACTGCAATGACCTGTCCACCCGTGTGTCCATCACATGACCATGGTCAGACTTTTATCCACTGGAAGTAGACAATGACAGCAAGCCGAGATCTAGAAAACTGGTAGGACTTGATACAAAAAGTATATTGAAAAATTGTAGGACTTTTCAGTATACAAACAATAGCACTTCTTTGCTGTAACTGAACAAACCCTTTAGTGTAAGGGTTGAGGAAAAGCTGCTTTTTTTGTTGTAGATTTTGCTGCAGTTTTTTGAGCCGAAGCCAGAAGTGGGTTGAGAAGAATAGAGCAATATATGTGCTTTCTAGATATTTCCCATTCCTTCTGTAGTCACTACCAGATTTAGTTAAAAAAAAAATGCAGGAAAATCTGCACCAAGCCTTAGCCTAAAAGTGCCTAATATTCCATAACAGGTGGGGCTGCATAGGATAAATATATCCTGTATATGGCAGACTGGTAATCTATCTATGGTCTGTGGGTTTTTGTTAAACTAAGCCATGATATTTTTGTATTCAGCTCACACAGACAAACAGTACAAGCAGCAGTTTGAATATATTACAATCCACAAGAGCCTACTTCCTTACCATAATATACTTGTGCTTCGCTCTAATCTCGACTTCATGTTTAAGGCAATTAATTTATTATTTCAATTTATTTATACAATGCTTACTTCATCCCAAATCCAAGCGCTCATTAATGTTAATGAAAGGTGCAATTCATAAGTTCTGCTTTAATTATTTCCAGCAGAACATCGGTGAAACATTACGCTCATGTCAGAGTGGATTTTGCTCATATGCAAAATTCTAGCCCATTAAGGCAATAGTAGCAAAGGATTTCACTATCCAAACAACCTCATGCATATCGTAAGGAAGATGCACTGTGGATTAAGAGATGGGTAGACAGGGGGTCTGTTCCTAAAAAGATGAAGAGTAACTAAAACTAGCATCAATATAGACTGTAGTTGAAAGAGGGCTAAAAACTGTCTGTAATTTCAATAAATGCACTGGCAATATTAGGCATGGTAGTGATGAAGTAATCCACATTATAGATCATATATTATAGATTATCATAGATTATATATAAACCACATTATAGATCTCAGCACTTGTAGAGGGACATACAGTAAACTATGGACCCTTAAGCAAAACACATGTACAGACTGTGAGAAGGTGACAGGCAGGGTGCTGGAATCTCGCTATATCTCACCCAGGTTTTTAACTTATGTGTGGTCCAGTGCAGGTCTTAAGTAGGCTTCAGCTCCACGTCCTTAGCTCATTACTGAGCCAGAAGAAGGCTGCAGTTTCTGCACTCCAATACAGATCCGTGGAGTAAGAGGAGGTGCGTGGGTCTGTCCTGTAACCCTGAGTCCAGTGGGACAATATTGTGCTTATTTTATTCATGTAGCTGCTAGTAAGTCACATGTATAGTTAGGTTAACATTGCTGTTTAGTTAGTTGCTGAGAGGAGCAGGTTTTTCATTTTGTTTTTGCCTGAAGTTAAGGCTGTATTTTGATTTGCTCATTTTGTGTCTGAAGTCAAGGTTTATTTATTTTCCTGTTTTTTTCTAAATAATACCCAGTTTGCTGCATATTTTTTTTTATGTAGATTGTGAGCCCTATATAGGAACATTGACAGATAAGAGACTAAAGCCAAAAGCATCTCTCCAAGCAGAGTCATAGATAAACTTTTGGTTTCATGAGCCACAATTTCAGTTGACTTTCCTAGCCTTGTTTATAAATATATAGAAATTATTTGTCCAGCTCACCACAATCTTGATGTATATTGTCGGTCCCAACGAGCACGGACACCTTTAGGATCTCCAGGTGAAAGATGTATTCCATATATACGTAAAAGTCCAGCTTCTGATGAAATCCGACACTTTCAAAGGTACGTGATGAAGTAAAATTTAACTTTTATTCAGGATACAGCATAAAACTGTCACATCAATGACTAGGAGTCCATGTTACAAAGACTGGGCTACGCGTTTCGGGATGTCTCCCTTCCTCACGGCCGTGAGGAAGGGAGACATCCCGAAACGCATATCCCAGTCTTTGTAACATGGACTCCTAGTCATTGATGTGACGATTTTATGCTGTATCCTGAATAAAAGTTAAATTTTACTTCATCACGTACCTTTGAAAGTATCGGATTTCATCAGAAGCTGGACTTTTACGTATATATTGTTTATAAATACCCGACTCAAGTGTTTTACTGACCCCCCACCCACCCATGGCCCTATCTGAGGTAACAACTTTGGAACACAGGGAAAAACATTTTATAGAATTTTGTACTGAGCACCTGAGTAACCTAAGACAAGCAAGTCGCTAGGGATGTTCCTAAGGTTGTGTAGAATGAGGGTATTAGCCTACGGAATAAAATATATTCTTCTACATATTGCAGTAATGCTGGGCCATAAGTAGGGGATCACTTTGACACTCCCCAGCTGCTTTATAAGGTTTGGGGTGTCCGCTCCTGCTGAAAGGTTCCCTTTAAAGTGAATGTCCACCCTTTAACACTTGAAGATGAAGGTTCCTTTTAAAATGTTTACACCCATGGAGCCTGTTGTGAAAAACAAATTAAATATAACCCGGTTTTCAAAGTGCAAAAAGCCATGCACCTGTACAAAACGAAACATTATCCAGCCACAATATCTGAAGGGAGAAAGTGCTCTTTGTTTTGTTCTAGAAATGATTTACTTTCCCATTTACTGTGAAATGAACATTACATTCTACACAACAGGTCGTCCTCAAGGAGAAATCCACTTGAGAGTCAGTCAGTCGCTGCGTACAGAAGGAACCCTTAAAACAATTAGTCGGTTGTGCATTTAGCTTTGTGCATTAATTATTCAGCGCTGGAGCAGGGGCTGCAGTTATTACATAGGATGCTGTTAAATATTCATCCTGACAATAGCTCCTAAAGTATTTATGATGCAGGTGATTTTTTAATGCCTGCCTGGAAATCCCTTGCAGGCCATACAAATAAATCTATCTGTTGAGTATCGTGCCCTATATCTCCCAAGTGACAACTTTTTGTAAACAGATCTGAATTTGTTCAAGCAGACATTAGGATTTTTTTTTTCTAATGATGTTGTAAGTATAAAATGTACATGCCGATAATACTAACTGGTTTATGAGAAATCTGGAGCCGCCTAGCTAGAGAGCCTAGTCATATATAGCTGTGGTAGTGCTCGGTTTACTTTATTTTTGTAGATCCTTGGTTCAGATGATCATAAGAGATTGTGGAAGTTAGACAACACCATTCAGTTATTGATAGCTTTTCTTAATAAAAGGCAATTAATACTCTAGTCCCACTTTAGACAAGTTGCCCCAATAAAGATATTCAATGTCTGTTCAATCCAGGTCAACGTGCTTTTCCCTCTGCAATAATAGTGATAGATATATTCCATACCAATGTTGTCTTCTGCTCAACTTCTCATGGCCCAGTATAGTCCATGACCAACCATGGCAAGAAAAGATAAAGTGGAAAGCCACTTTCCTTGAGCTCCTTAACTTTAATTTTACACAGCAGTTACATCCCACCAATAGAGCATTGATGCCTTAATATATGGCTGACAACCCTAGAAAAATCTGTAATGATGTCCCTAATGGTTGCTATCACCTAACTTTGTTTAGCTTTGGCTTACCTTTCCCATCTGCATAGGGATTGATATTAGAGATGAGCGAACACTAAAATGTTCGAGGTTCGAAATTCGATTCGAACAGCCGCTCAATGTTCGTGTGTTCGAACGGGTTTCGAACCCCATTATAGTCTATGGGGAACAGATACTCGTTAAGGGGGAAACCCAAATCCGTGTCTGGAGGGTCACCAAGTCCACTATGACACCCCAGGAAATGATGCCAACACCTCTGGAATGACACTGGGACAGCAGGGGAAGCATGTCTGGGGGCATCTAACACACCAAAGACCCTCTATTACCCCAACATCACAGCCTAACAACTACACACTTTACACACTCAATACCACCTCTCTGACAGTAGGAAAACACCTTGAAACATGTGTATTTGGCACTTGCAGTGAGGAGAGCTTGTCACCAGCAGTGAATTTGGCCCTTGTAGTAAGTTGAGGTTGGCACCAACATTTGTTTTGAAAATCAGGGTGGATTGAGCCTCTAACCAGCAGAGTTTGGGCAAATTCATGGTGGAGGGAGCCTCTAAAAACCCCAGTTTGGACCAATTCATGGTGGAGGGAGACTCTAAAAACCCCAGTTTGGACCAATTCATGGTGGAGGGAGACTCTAAAAACCCCAGTTTGGACCAATTCATGGTGGAGGGAGCCTCTAAAAACCCCAGTTTGGACCAATTCATGGTGGAGGGAGCCTCTAACCAGCCCAGTTTGGACCAATTAATGGTGGAGGGAGCCTCTAAACAGCCAAGTTTTGGGAAATTCATGGTGGAGGGAGCCTCTAACCAGCCCAGTTTGGACCAATTCATGGTGGAGGGAGCCTCTAAACAGCCCAGTTTGGGCAAATTCATGGTGGAGGGAGCCTCTAACCAGCCCAGTTTGGACCAATTAATGGTGGAGGGAGCCTCTAAACAGCCCAGTTTGGACCAATTAATGGTGGAGGGAGCCTCTAACCAGCCCAGTTTGGACCAATTAATGGTGGAGGGAGCCTCTAACCAGCCCAGTTTGGACCAATTAATGGTGGAGGGAGCCTCTAACCAGCCCAGTTTGGACCAATTAATGGTGGAGGGAGCCTCTAAACAGCCAAGTTTTGGGAAATTCATGGTGGAGGGAGCCTCTAACCAGCCCAGTTTGGACCAATTCATGGTGGAGGGAGCCTCTAAACAGCCCAGTTTGGGCAAATTCATGGTGGAGGGAGCCTCTAAAAAACCCAGTTTGGACCAATTCATGGTGGAGGGAGCCTCTAATTAGCCCAGTTTGGACCAATTAATTGTGGAGGGAGCCTCTAACCAGCCCAGTTTGGACCAATTAATGGTGGAGGGAGCCTCTAACCACCCCAGTTTGGGCAAATTCATGGTGGAGGGAGCCTCTAACCAGCCCAGTTTAGACCAATTAATGGTGGAGGGAGCCTCTAACCAGCCCAGTTTGGACCAATTAATGGTGGAGGGAGCCTCTAACCACCCCAGTTTGGACCAATTCATGGTGGAGGGAGCCTCTAACCAGCCCAGTTTGGACCAATTCATGGTGGAGGGAGCCTCTAAACAGCCAAGTTTTGGGAAATTCATGGTGGAGGGAGCCTCTAACCAGCCCAGTTTGGACCAATTCATGGTGGAGGGAGCCTCTAAACAGCCCAGTTTGGGCAAATTCATGGTGGAGGGAGCCTCTAAACAGCCCAGTTTGGGCAAATTCATGGTGGAGGGAGCCTCTAACCAGCCCAGTTTGGACCAATTAATGGTGGAGGGAGCCTCTAAACAGCCAAGTTTTGGGAAATTCATGGTGGAGGGAGCCTCTAACCAGCCCAGTTTGGACCAATTAATGGTGGAGGGAGCCTCTAACCAGCCCAGTTTGGACCAATTAATGGTGGAGGGAGCCTCTAACCAGCCCAGTTTGGACCAATTAATGGTGGAGGGAGCCTCTAACCACCCCAGTTTGGACCAATTCATGGTGGAGGGAGCCTCTAACCAGCCCAGTTTGGACCAATTAATGGTGGAGGGAGCCTCTAAACAGCCAAGTTTTGGGAAATTCATGGTGGAGGGAGCCTCTAACCAGCCCAGTTTGGACCAATTCATGGTGGAGGGAGCCTCTAAACAGCCCAGTTTGGGCAAATTCATGGTGGAGGGAGCCTCTAACCAGCCCAGTTTGGACCAATTAATGGTGGAGGGAGCCTCTAAACAGCCAAGTTTTGGGAAATTCATGGTGGAGGGAGCCTCTAACCAGCCCAGTTTGGACCAATTCATGGTGGAGGGAGCCTCTAAACAGCCAAGTTTTGGGAAATTCATGGTGGAGGGAGCCTCTAAAAAACCCAGTTTGGACCAATTCATGGTGGAGGGAGCCTCTAATTAGCCCAGTTTGGACCAATTAATTGTGGAGGGAGCCTCTAACCAGCCCAGTTTGGACCAATTAATGGTGGAGGGAGCCTCTAACCACCCCAGTTTGGGCAAATTCATGGTGGAGGGAGCCTCTAACCAGCCCAGTTTGGACCAATTAATGGTGGAGGGAGCCTCTAAACAGCCAAGTTTTGGGAAATTCATGGTGGAGGGAGCCTCTAACCAGCCCAGTTTGGACCAATTCATGGTGGAGGGAGCCTCTAAACAGCCCAGTTTGGGCAAATTCATGGTGGAGGGAGCCTCTAAACAGCCCAGTTTGGGCAAATTCATGGTGGAGGGAGCCTCTAACCAGCCCAGTTTGGACCAATTAATGGTGGAGGGAGCCTCTAAACAGCCAAGTTTTGGGAAATTCATGGTGGAGGGAGCCTCTAACCAGCCCAGTTTGGACCAATTAATGGTGGAGGGAGCCTCTAAACAGCCAAGTTTTGGGAAATTCATGGTGGAGGGAGCCTCTAACCAGCCCAGTTTGGACCAATTAATGGTGGAGGGAGCCTCTAACCAGCCCAGTTTGGACCAATTAATGGTGGAGGGAGCCTCTAACCAGCCCAGTTTGGACCAATTAATGGTGGAGGGAGCCTCTAAACAGCCAAGTTTTGGGAAATTCATGGTGGAGGGAGCCTCTAACCAGCCCAGTTTGGACCAATTCATGGTGGAGGGAGCCTCTAAACAGCCCAGTTTGGGCAAATTCATGGTGGAGGGAGCCTCTAAAAACCCCAGTTTGGACCAATTCATGGTGGAGGGAGCCTCTAAAAACCCCAGTTTGGACCAATTCATGGTGGAGGGAGCCTCTAACCAGCCCAGTTTGGACCAATTAATGGTGGAGGGAGCCTCTAAACAGCCAAGTTTTGGGAAATTCATGGTGGAGGGAGCCTCTAACCAGCCCAGTTTGGACCAATTCATGGTGGAGGGAGCCTCTAAACAGCCCAGTTTGGGCAAATTCATGGTGGAGGGAGCCTCTAACCAGCCCAGTTTGGACCAATTAATGGTGGAGGGAGCCTCTAAACAGCCCAGTTTGGACCAATTAATGGTGGAGGGAGCCTCTAACCAGCCCAGTTTGGACCAATTAATGGTGGAGGGAGCCTCTAACCAGCCCAGTTTGGACCAATTAATGGTGGAGGGAGCCTCTAACCAGCCCAGTTTGGACCAATTAATGGTGGAGGGAGCCTCTAAACAGCCAAGTTTTGGGAAATTCATGGTGGAGGGAGCCTCTAACCAGCCCAGTTTGGACCAATTCATGGTGGAGGGAGCCTCTAAACAGCCCAGTTTGGGCAAATTCATGGTGGAGGGAGCCTCTAAAAAACCCAGTTTGGACCAATTCATGGTGGAGGGAGCCTCTAATTAGCCCAGTTTGGACCAATTAATTGTGGAGGGAGCCTCTAACCAGCCCAGTTTGGACCAATTAATGGTGGAGGGAGCCTCTAACCACCCCAGTTTGGGCAAATTCATGGTGGAGGGAGCCTCTAACCAGCCCAGTTTGGACCAATTAATGGTGGAGGGAGCCTCTAACCAGCCCAGTTTGGACCAATTAATGGTGGAGGGAGCCTCTAACCACCCCAGTTTGGACCAATTCATGGTGGAGGGAGCCTCTAACCAGCCCAGTTTGGACCAATTCATGGTGGAGGGAGCCTCTAAACAGCCAAGTTTTGGGAAATTCATGGTGGAGGGAGCCTCTAACCAGCCCAGTTTGGACCAATTCATGGTGGAGGGAGCCTCTAAACAGCCCAGTTTGGGCAAATTCATGGTGGAGGGAGCCTCTAAACAGCCCAGTTTGGGCAAATTCATGGTGGAGGGAGCCTCTAACCAGCCCAGTTTGGACCAATTAATGGTGGAGGGAGCCTCTAAACAGCCAAGTTTTGGGAAATTCATGGTGGAGGGAGCCTCTAACCAGCCCAGTTTGGACCAATTAATGGTGGAGGGAGCCTCTAACCAGCCCAGTTTGGACCAATTAATGGTGGAGGGAGCCTCTAACCAGCCCAGTTTGGACCAATTAATGGTGGAGGGAGCCTCTAACCACCCCAGTTTGGACCAATTCATGGTGGAGGGAGCCTCTAACCAGCCCAGTTTGGACCAATTAATGGTGGAGGGAGCCTCTAAACAGCCAAGTTTTGGGAAATTCATGGTGGAGGGAGCCTCTAACCAGCCCAGTTTGGACCAATTCATGGTGGAGGGAGCCTCTAAACAGCCCAGTTTGGGCAAATTCATGGTGGAGGGAGCCTCTAACCAGCCCAGTTTGGACCAATTAATGGTGGAGGGAGCCTCTAAACAGCCAAGTTTTGGGAAATTCATGGTGGAGGGAGCCTCTAACCAGCCCAGTTTGGACCAATTCATGGTGGAGGGAGCCTCTAAACAGCCAAGTTTTGGGAAATTCATGGTGGAGGGAGCCTCTAAAAAACCCAGTTTGGACCAATTCATGGTGGAGGGAGCCTCTAATTAGCCCAGTTTGGACCAATTAATTGTGGAGGGAGCCTCTAACCAGCCCAGTTTGGACCAATTAATGGTGGAGGGAGCCTCTAACCACCCCAGTTTGGGCAAATTCATGGTGGAGGGAGCCTCTAACCAGCCCAGTTTGGACCAATTAATGGTGGAGGGAGCCTCTAAACAGCCAAGTTTTGGGAAATTCATGGTGGAGGGAGCCTCTAACCAGCCCAGTTTGGACCAATTCATGGTGGAGGGAGCCTCTAAACAGCCCAGTTTGGGCAAATTCATGGTGGAGGGAGCCTCTAAACAGCCCAGTTTGGGCAAATTCATGGTGGAGGGAGCCTCTAACCAGCCCAGTTTGGACCAATTAATGGTGGAGGGAGCCTCTAAACAGCCAAGTTTTGGGAAATTCATGGTGGAGGGAGCCTCTAACCAGCCCAGTTTGGACCAATTAATGGTGGAGGGAGCCTCTAACCAGCCCAGTTTGGACCAATTAATGGTGGAGGGAGCCTCTAACCAGCCCAGTTTGGACCAATTAATGGTGGAGGGAGCCTCTAAACAGCCAAGTTTTGGGAAATTCATGGTGGAGGGAGCCTCTAACCAGCCCAGTTTGGACCAATTCATGGTGGAGGGAGCCTCTAAACAGCCCAGTTTGGGCAAATTCATGGTGGAGGGAGCCTCTAAAAAACCCAGTTTGGACCAATTCATGGTGGAGGGAGCCTCTAATTAGCCCAGTTTGGACCAATTAATTGTGGAGGGAGCCTCTAACCAGCCCACTTTGGACCAATTAATGGTGGAGGGAGCCTCTAAAAAACCCAGTTTGGACCAATTCATGGTGGAGGGAGCCTCTAATTAGCCCAGTTTGGACCAATTAATTGTGGAGGGAGCCTCTAACCAGCCCAGTTTGGACCAATTAATGGTGGAGGGAGCCTCTAACCACCCCAGTTTGGACCAATTCATGGTGGAGGGAGCCTCTAACCACCCCAGTTTGGACCAATTCATGGTGGAGGGAGCCTCTAAACAGCCCACTTTGGGCAAATTCATGGTGGAGGGAGCCTCTAACCAGCCCAGTTTGGACCAATTAATGGTGGAGGGAGCCTCTAAACAGCCCAGTTTGGGCAAATTCATGGTGGAGGGAGCCTCTAACCAGCCCAGTTTGGACCAATTAATGGTGGAGGGAGCCTCTAAACAGCCAAGTTTTGGGAAATTCATGGTGGAGGGAGCCTCTAACCAGCCCAGTTTGGACCAATTAATGGTGGAGGGAGCCTCTAACCACCCCAGTTTGGGCAAATTCATGGTGGAGGGAGCCTCTAACCAGCCCAGTTTGGACCAATTAATGGTGGAGGGAGCCTCTAAACAGCCCAGTTTGGGCAAATTCATGGTGGAGGGAGCCTCTAAACAGCCAAGTTTTGGGAAATTCATGGTGGAGGGAGCCTCTAACCAGCCCAGTTTGGACCAATTCATGGTGGAGGGAGCCTCTAAACAGCCCAGTTTGGGCAAATTCATGGTGGAGGGAGCCTCTAAAAAACCCAGTTTGGACCAATTCATGGTGGAGGGAGCCTCTAATTAGCCCAGTTTGGACCAATTAATTGTGGAGGGAGCCTCTAACCAGCCCAGTTTGGACCAATTAATGGTGGAGGGAGCCTCTAAAAAACCCAGTTTGGACCAATTCATGGTGGAGGGAGCCTCTAATTAGCCCAGTTTGGACCAATTAATTGTGGAGGGAGCCTCTAACCAGCCCAGTTTGGACCAATTAATGGTGGAGGGAGCCTCTAAAAAACCCAGTTTGGACCAATTCATGGTGGAGGGAGCCTCTAATTAGCCCAGTTTGGACCAATTAATTGTGGAGGGAGCCTCTAACCAGCCCAGTTTGGACCAATTAATGGTGGAGGGAGCCTCTAACCACCCCAGTTTGGACCAATTCATGGTGGAGGGAGCCTCTAACCACCCCAGTTTGGACCAATTCATGGTGGAGGGAGCCTCTAAACAGCCCAGTTTGGGCAAATTCATGGTGGAGGGAGCCTCTAACCAGCAGAGTTGGGGGAAATCAGGGTGGAGGGAGCCTAGTATTAGCAGAATTGTGCAACGCTTATGGTGGATGAGTATGAGGATGCGGAGGAATTGGAGAGGTTGAGTACAGACATGGAGTTTCATGTTGGGGTGCTTTACACAGGTGGGCACAAAAATGACGGCTCTACCCAGTGGTGGTTCATTTTTATCAAAGTGAGCCGGTCGGCACTCTCAGCTGACAGACGGGTGCGCTTGTCAGTGATGATGCCACCGGCTGCACTGAACACCCTCTCAGATAGGACGCTGGCGGCAGGACAGGACAGCACCTCCAAGGCATATAGGGCAAGTTCAAGCCACAGGTCCAACTTCGACACCCAATACGTGTAGGGCGCAGAGGGGTCGGAGAGGACAGGGCTGTGGTCGGAAAGGTATTCCCGCAACATGCGCCTATACTTCTCACGCCTGGTGACACTAGGACCCTCCGTGGCGGCACTTTGGCGAGGGGGTGCCATCAAGGTGTCCCAGACCTTAGACAGTGTGCCCCTCGTTTGTGTGGACCGGTGAGAACTTGGTTGCCTACTGGAGGAACTGCCCTCCCTGCCGCCAACGTCACATGCTGGAAACATCTCCATCATATTCTGCACCAATTGCCTGTGGCAAGCATTGATGCGATTGGCCCTCCCCTCTACCGGAATAAAAGACGAGATGTTGTTTTTATACCGGGGGTCAAGGATAGCAAAGATCCAGTACTGGTTGTCCTCCATGATTTTGACAATACGCTTGTCGGTTGTAAAGCACCCCAACATGAACTCAGCCATGTCTGCCACAGTGTTAGTTGGCATGACTCCTCTGGCCCCACCGGAAAGTTCAATCTCCATTTCCTCCTCATCCTCCATGTCTACCCATCCGCGCTGCAACAATGGGACGATTCGAAGTTGCCCGGAAGCCTCCTGTATCACCATCACATCATCGGACAACTCTTCTTCCTCCTCCTCCTCCTCCTCCTCCTCCATTAAACGCAGTGAAGCGGACAGATGTGTGGACCTACTCTCCAGCTGTGACGGATCGGATGCTATCCCTAACTCCTCTGTGTGATCTGAGTTATCCCTGATGTCAATCAGGGATTCTCTCAGAACACACAAGAGCGGGATTGTAAGGCTCACCATCGCATCCTCAGAGCTCACCCTCCTTGTGGACTCCTCAAAGACCCGTAGGATGTCACAAAGGTCTCTCATCCATGGCCACTCATGGATGTGAAACTGAGGCAGCTGACTTTGTGGCACCCTAGGGTTTTGTAGCTGGTATTCCATCAAAGGTCTCTGCTGCTCAACCACTCTATTCAACATCTGAAACGTTGAGTTCCAGCGTGTGGGGACGTCGCACAAAAGCCGGTGTTGTGGCACATGCAGGCGTTGCTGGAGAGATTTTAAGCTAGCAGCGGCTACTGTCGACTTGCGAAAGTGGGCGCACATGCGCCGCACTTTCACCAGTAGCTCTGGAACATTGGGGTAGCTCTTTAGGAAACGTTGCACCACTAGGTTGAAGACGTGGGCCAGGCATGGAACATGTTGGAGTCCGGCAAGCTCCAGAGCTGCTACCAGGTTCCGGCCGTTATCACAAACGACCATGCCTGGGCCCAGGTGCAGCGGCTCAAACCATATTGCCGTCTCATCGAGGAGGGCATCCCTCACCTCGGAGGCAGTGTGCTGTCTGTCCCCCAAGCTGATCAGCTTCAGCACAGCCTGCTGACGTCTACCAACGCCAGTGCTGCAACGTTTCCAACTCGTAGCTGGGGTCAATCTAACAGCGGAGGAGGAGGCGGTGGCGGAGGAGGAGGCGGTGGCGGAGGAGGAGGCGGTAGAAGAGGAGGAGGAGGGGGGTGTTCTTCTCGTGTCCCTGCCAGGAATGTTAGGCGGGGAGACGAGGTACACCGGGCCAGTTTGGGAAGCAGTCCCAGCCTCAACTACATTCACCCAGTGTGCCGTCAGTGAAATGTAGCGTCCCTGTCCGCATGCACTTGTCCACGCGTCGGTGGTCAAGTGGACCTTTGTGCAAAGCGCGGAACTAAGGGCCCGCCTGATGTTGAGTGACACGTGCTGGTGCAAGGCGGGGACGGCACACCGGGAGAAGTAGTGACGGCTAGGGACGGCATAGCGAGGTGCCGCAGTTGCCATCAGGTCCAGGAAGGCGGGAGTTTCAACAAGCCGGAACGCCAACATCTCCTGGGCCAGCAGTTTAGCGATGTTGGCGTTCAAGGCTTGCGCGTGTGGGTGGTTAGCAGTGTATTTCTGCCGCCGCTCCAATGTCTGAGAGATGGTGGGTTGTTGTAAAGAAACGCCTGATGGTGCCTTTGATGGTGCAGGAGAAGGAGATAAGACAGGACCAGGGGAGGATGAGGTAGAAGTCAACAAAGTGGCGGAGGCAGATGAAGTGGTGTCCTGGCTCGTCCTCTGGAGTGCATCGCCAGCACAGTCAGCAGTGGCAGTGGCAGAGGCAGAGGCAGAGGCAGTGGCAGTGGCGTGAACGGCAGTCGGCCTTTGTCCTGCCGTTGCTGCCTGCCACTGATTCCAGTGCTTGGATTCCAAATGACGGCGCATTGAAGTGGTGGACAGGTTGCTCTTCTCAGAGCCCCTAATCAATTTCGAGAGGCAAATTGTGCAGACAACACTATATCTGTCCTCGGCGCATTCCTTGAAAAAACTCCACACCTTCGAGAAACGTGCCCTCGAGGTGGGAGTTTTTCGGGGCTGGGTACGAACTGGAACATCTTGGGAGATTCCGGGTGTGGCCTGGCTTCGCCTAAGCTGCTGACCTCTGCCTCTGCCTCTAGCTACCCTTTTTGGTGCTGCACCTGCCTCAACATCCACACTACTTTCCCCGCTTGACATCCCCCCTGTCCAGGTCGGGTCAGTGTCCTCATCATCCACCACTTCCTCTTCCAACTCCTGTCTCATCTCCTCCTCCCGCACAATGCGCCGGTCAACTGGATGCCCTGACGGCAACTGCGTCACATCATCGTCGATGAGGGTGGGTTGCTGGTCATCCACCACCAAATCGAACGGAGATGGAGGAGACTCTAGTGTTTGAGCATCTGGATACAGATGCTCCTCTGTTAGGTTCGTGGAATCGTGACGTGGAGAGGCAGGTTGAGGGACAATGAAAGGAGCGGAGAACAGCTCTGGGGAGCAGGGACAGTTTGGGTTATTGTTCTGTAAAGCTTCGGAATTTTGGGAGGAAGGAAGACAAGACTGTTGGGTAATAGGAGGAGAGGAGGCAGAGTCTGACTGGCTGCTGGACAATGTGCTGTAAGCGTTCTCTGACAGCCATTGCAAGACCTGTTCCTGGTTCTCGGGCCTACTAAGGTTTGTACCCTGCAGTTTAGTTAATGTGGCAAGCAACCCTGGCACTGTGGAGTGGCGCAATGCTTGCTGCCCCACAGGAGTAGGCACGGGACGCCCTGTGGCTTCACTGCTACCTTGCTCCCCAGAACCATTCCCCCGACCTCGCCCACGGCCTCGTCCACGTCCCTTTCCGGGAGCCTTGCGCATTTTGAATTCCTAGTTAGAAATTGGCACTGTATACCAGTAGTAAAAATTGTGGGTGCACGTAACCCCAATATATTCTTTGAATTCCCAGTCAGAAACTGGCACTATATGGCAGTAGCAAGAAATGAGGGTATTTGTATTCCCAATATACTCTTTGAATTCCCAGTCAGACAATGGCACTGTATACCAGTAGTAAAAATTGTGGGTGCACGTAACCCCAATATATTCTTTGAATTACCAGTCAGAAACTGGCACTATATGGCAGTAGCAAGAAATGAGGGTATTTATAACCCCAATATATTCTTTGAATTCCCAGTCAGACAATGGCACTGTATACCAGTAGTAAAAATTGTGGGTGCACGTAACCCCAATATATTCTTTGAATTCCCAGTCAGAAACTGGCACTATATGGCAGTAGCAAGAAATGAGGGTATTTGTATTCCCAATATATTCTTTGAATTCCCAGTCAGACAATGGCACTGTATACCAGTAGTAAAAATTGTGGGTGCACGTAACCCCAATATATTCTTTGAATTCCCAGTCAGAAACTGGCACTATATGGCAGTAGCAAGAAATGAGGGTATTTGTATTCCCAATATACTCTTTGAATTCCCAGTCAGACAATGGCACTGTATACCAGTAGTAAAAATTGTGGGTGCACGTAACCCCAATATATTCTTTGAATTCCCAGTCAGAAACTGGCACTATATGGCAGTAGCAAGAAATGAGGGTATTTGTATTCCCAATATATTCTTTGAATTCCCAGTCAGACAATGGCACTGTATACCAGTAGTAAAAATTGTGGGTGCACGTAACCCCAATATATTCTTTGAATTCCCAGTCAGACACTGGCACTATATGGCAGTAGCAAGAAATGAGGGTATTTGTATTCCCAATATACTCTTTGAATTCCCAGTCAGACAATGGCACTGTATACCAGTAGTAAAAATTGTGGGTGCACGTAACCCCAATATATTCTTTGAATTACCAGTCAGAAACTGGCACTATATGGCAGTAGCAAGAAATGAGGGTATTTATAACCCCAATATATTCTTTGAATTCCCAGTCAGACAATGGCACTGTATACCAGTAGTAAAAATTGTGGGTGCACGTAACCCCAATATATTCTTTGAATTCCCAGTCAGAAACTGGCACTATATGGCAGTAGCAAGAAATGAGGGTATTTGTATTCCCAATATACTCTTTGAATTCCCAGTCAGACAATGGCACTGTATACCAGTAGTAAAAATTGTGGGTGCACGTAACCCCAATATATTCTTTGAATTCCCAGTCAGACACTGGCACTATATGGCAGTAGCAAGAAATGAGGGTATTTGTATTCCCAATATATTCTTTGAATTCCCAGTCAGACAATGGCACTGTATACCAGTAGTAAAAATTGTGGGTGCACGTAACCCCAATATATTCTTTGAATTACCAGTCAGAAACTGGCACTATATGGCAGTAGCAAGAAATGAGGGTATTTGTATTCCCAATATATTCTTTGAATTCCCAGTCAGACAATGGCACTGTATACCAGTAGTAAAAATTGTGGGTGCACGTAACCCCAATATATTCTTTGAATTACCAGTCAGAAACTGGCACTATATGGCAGTAGCAAGAAATGAGGGTATTTATAACCCCAATATATTCTTTGAATTCCCAGTCAGACAATGGCACTGTATACCAGTAGTAAAAATTGTGGGTGCACGTAACCCCAATATATTCTTTGAATTCCCAGTCAGAAACTGGCACTATATGGCAGTAGCAAGAAATGAGGGTATTTATAACCCCAATATATTCTTTGAATTCCCAGTCAGACAATGGCACTGTATACCAGTAGTAAAAATTGTGGGTGCACGTAACCCCAATATATTCTTTGAATTCCCAGTCAGAAACTGGCACTATATGGCAGTAGCAAGAAATGAGGGTATTTGTATTCCCAATATACTCTTTGAATTCCCAGTCAGACAATGGCACTGTATACCAGTAGTAAAAATTGTGGGTGCACGTAACCCCAATATATTCTTTGAATTCCCAGTCAGAAACTGGCACTATATGGCAGTAGCAAGAAATGAGGGTATTTGTATTCCCAATATACTCTTTGAATTCCCAGTCAGACAATGGCACTGTATACCAGTAGTAAAAATTGTGGGTGCACGTAACCCCAATATATTCTTTGAATTCCCAGTCAGACACTGGCACTATATGGCAGTAGCAAGAAATGAGGGTATTTGTATTCCCAATATACTCTTTGAATTCCCAGTCAGACAATGGCACTGTATACCAGTAGTAAAAATTGTGGGTGCACGTAACCCCAATATATTCTTTGAATTACCAGTCAGAAACTGGCACTATATGGCAGTAGCAAGAAATGAGGGTATTTATAACCCCAATATATTCTTTGAATTCCCAGTCAGACAATGGCACTGTATACCAGTAGTAAAAATTGTGGGTGCACGTAACCCCAATATATTCTTTGAATTCCCAGTCAGAAACTGGCACTATATGGCAGTAGCAAGAAATGAGGGTATTTGTATTCCCAATATACTCTTTGAATTCCCAGTCAGACAATGGCACTGTATACCAGTAGTAAAAATTGTGGGTGCACGTAACCCCAATATATTCTTTGAATTCCCAGTCAGACACTGGCACTATATGGCAGTAGCAAGAAATGAGGGTATTTGTATTCCCAATATATTCTTTGAATTCCCAGTCAGACAATGGCACTGTATACCAGTAGTAAAAATTGTGGGTGCACGTAACCCCAATATATTCTTTGAATTACCAGTCAGAAACTGGCACTATATGGCAGTAGCAAGAAATGAGGGTATTTGTATTCCCAATATATTCTTTGAATTCCCAGTCAGACAATGGCACTGTATACCAGTAGTAAAAATTGTGGGTGTATATAGCCCCAATTCTATTGCTAGGGGACTTGCAGGGTATTTCTGGGGTGAAGGTGGGGGGGCACACCGTTGGAACGGGTATCGGGGTATATATCGGGTATACGGGAATACACTGACAGTGTATTCCATTCAGGATCCTGGGAAAGCTGGGTTGCGGCGATTGAGCCCGTCAGTGCCACGTTACACTGACAAGCTTCTCCCTGGAATTTAGCTCTTACAAGAGCTGTTGGTTGTCTTCTCCTTCCTATCCTAGCCTGTCCCTGCCTACCCAGAATCTAAGCCCTAGCTAGCTGGACGGAAACCTCCGTCCTCGGTGAATTGCAAGCTCAGAATGACGCGAAGCTGGGCGTCGCTGTTCTTTTAAATTAGAGGTCACATGTTTTCGGCAGCCAATGGGTTTTGCCTACTTTTTTCAACGTCACCGGTGTCGTAGTTCCTGTCCCACCTACCCAGCGCTGTTATTGGAGCAAAAAAGGCGCCAGGGAAGGTGGGAGGGGAATCGAGTAATGGCGCACTTTACCACGCGGTGTTCGATTCGATTCGAACATGCCGAACAGCCTAATATCCGATCGAACATGAGTTCGATAGAACACTGTTCGCTCATCTCTAATTGATATGTATGGTTCACAAAGCTGAATGAAATATTTTAGGGCAACACGGTGGTTCCGTGGTTAGCCTTGCAGCCCTGGAGTCCTGGGTTTGAATCCCGCCAGGAACAACATCTGGAAGGAGTTTGTATGTTCTCCCCGTGTTTACGTGGATTTCCTCCCATACTACGAACACATACTGATAGGGAAAAAAAAATTGGGGCTCACAATCTACATTTAAAAAAATATATATATTTTATGCGTCTTTACACCTTTAGTCCTTGGCCACATTTAGCATTACATTGCTGGGATCACTAATCCAGACCTATGATAAATTTAATGATCCATAGCCACAGGATAGCCCTACATGATAACATATAACCCAGTTGGGGGCAACAGTTTATCCTTGACCAGATTGCAACTCTCAAGAAAACTATGCATTTCATAGATCATTAACTTTCCAGTTATTCTACGTTACATGATGGAGCAATGGACTTTAGTTTAATTTTAAATTCTTTTAATTCTTCTACTGTGATGGAAAATTCCAGAATGTCATATAGACTTTATTAGGCAAGGACTCTGTCTCCCATCTCAAAAGAAATATAGAAAATGTGAAGTCAGCAAATGATTTCCAGACAAATGGACAGAGTCTGCGAACAGAATCCACAATACTAGTTTGACATAAGAAATATTTATGATGAATGCGGGAGCCAGACATATTCTTATGGGGTCAGGGAAAGAGTCATATTCAGATAGGTCTGTCCAAGATCTGTTAAATTAAAAATATCTTGAAAGATGTTTAGGTTTGAAAAGAACTCAAGGTGATATTTGGAGTTTTCACCTCCTCTCAGGGGACAAAGATATATCTAGGGAGAAGCCCTATATATGCTAAAACGCTCCTGGAGAGAGGAGTCCTGATCTAGTTGACTCCATTCCCCTGTAGCCAATGGACAATTTGAATCTTCTTTCTACAAGTGATCAATTGATACGGGGTTATCCTGCTCTTTACAAACACTGTAAGGCTAAGGCCCCATGTAGCAGGCCGCAGCCAAGAAGCGCTGCAGGAAGAAGTTTTTCCCGCAATGCTCTTCATAGAAAGTCCACAGATTTTTCCTCTGCAGACTTTGTGCTTCAATTATACCGATATGGAAAATGCCAGTGTTTCTGTAGGTATAATTGATATGCGGCGATTAGGGTTGAGCCGATCTTGAGTTTTCAGGATCATTTTTAAAATCCGATTTTCGATCATTTTCCAGCCAATTCCGATCATAATCGTGAAGTTTTCTCAATCGCCCGATCGCTCAACCCTAGTGGCGATTAACAAAAAAAATCTACGTTTTTTTTTAATATTTTTCTTTAATGTGTGGATGGGATTAGCCAGAATCCCATGTTGCAGGGAATGTACAATACCACTCTTTTTGTTTACACTACGAGGGGCCCCTGGTCTAAGGCTGAGGCCCCATGTTGCAGAAACGCAGCTTTTTCTGGTGATCCAGATTTTGCTGGAATTTTTTGAACCAAAGTCAAGAGTGACTACAAAAGGAATGGGTGATATATAGGAAGTACTTATACTTCCCTGCACTCAATCTGAATTTTTTTCTAATCATGTTTTTTTTTTTGAATTTTTTTGTATAATAGGGAAAATTAGACATTAGATAACATAGAGAAAGCAAACAAATTGTACATGACAAACTAGGTGTGGAATGTAGAAGAAATATTACATTAGTATATGAGAGCAAGAATTTGCTCCACTTTATTTTGATTCATTCGATTGTGATGTATAAATATAGATATAATATACTTGATCATTTGCTCAAGACTTTAGCTTGGTGAAGACATATGAATATGGAGCTGACACATTGCACATTTTATAAATACCACTAAGTGAATTTTATACATATTTTTGTAGTGCTGCCCTTTTCGTTGATTGTGTCGGTAATTGTCCTCCAAGGCTAGAAGTTTCCCAAACCTAGATAATTCACTTTCCCTAGTACTTCAATGTTCAATAAAAGAGTGATCTTGCGAGTTGACATAGTGGGTATCACCTGTTTCGCAGCGGTAAGGAGTCAGGTTGCCAAATCATATTTTTAGGGGTGAAACTAGGTGTATAGCCTCAAAGGGGAACTAATTGGGGGTTATGGATAGGAACACTCAACACTCTCAACAAGTATTAATTTGCAAATTAGTATTTATTAGTAAAAAAGCAAATATCACCAAATTGCAACATGGCACAGACATAAATATCATTAGGAAGTTTAGTATATCATTTTCCCATCAATAGAACATTTAAGTCATCAATCTGACAAGGGATAGAATTAGTAATAAAAAGAAGTAAAAGTAGTATGTTATCATTTGCAAACATACATAACATATACACCAAACATATATAGTAAAATCATATAGCTACCGTATTTTCCGGACTATAAGGCGCACATAAAAACCTACGATTTCCTCAGAAATCGTAAGTGCGGCTTATAGTCCGGTGCGCCTTATATATGGATGGAAGCGGCGGCAAAGTCTGCGTGCCGCTTCCATACATACATAAAAGGCACCGTAAGGGTGCATTCACACTACGGAACGCCGGCGTGTATCACAGCCGTACACGCCGGCGTTACAGCAGGGCTGCCGGACACTTCCTATTCATTTCTATGGGAGCCGGCATGCGAGCGCTCCCCATAGAAATGAATGGACAGACACTTCCCATTCAATTTTATGGGAGCCGGCATGCGAGCGCTCCCCATAGAAATGAATGGAAAAAAGCAGTCCATTCATTTCTATGGGGAGCGCTCGCATGCCGGCTCCCATAGAAATGAATGGGAAGTGTCCGGCAGCCCTGCTGTCACGCCGGCATGAAACAGAACCCTGAAACAGAACGTGAAACTTACCGAGCGGTACCGAGCGGTGCAGGGCGGGCTGTTATGTCAGTCCAGGTAGCTGCAACGGAGCTAAGGAATAGCAGTAGGGAATCTCGCCCTGCACTACTCCCACTAGCTATCCCGGTCCCTGCCTCACAGGTGTGGGTCGGCTGTACTCAGGCTAAGCCTGACCCCGACAGCTCCTCTCTCACTGATACCGTAGGCCTAGAGGGAAGTGGGAGAAGGAATGCCCTATAAGATCTCTAGGGACTGGAGACTAAAGGGGGTCACCCCTAATGAACAAGTGAAGCTGCTACTGACAGGGACTGTCAAGGGTGTGCGCTGACTAACAACACAAGCAGCACACAGGAAAAATGTGGGAAAGGATTCCCCCAAACCAATATGGGAAGGAACCTTACACTAGGAAACAAACACAGGGAAACTGAGTAGAAATCAAAGGATAAGGCAATTCACTCACACAGTCAATTATACACAGAGGGAGATTTGGTGAACACAGAAGGGAAAACACACAAACCAACTCGTTCACCCAAACCTCCCAAAAACCAACCACGGAACTTCCTCTATCCAAGATAACCACCTACTCCTCCTGCTAAGGCCTAGCTCTGTAAAAGCGACACTCAGCACAGAACCATGGGAGGCATGGGTTTAAATACAGAGTAGAGACCACTCCTCCCAGGTGCAAATGGGAGGACAGACTAATCAACCAGGAAATAAAGCTGCCTACCAGCAGTGCGTGCGTGCAAGTCAGAAGGTGTGCATCAATACCCACGACAGGACAACCCCGCAGCGCCAGGATGCCACCCCAGACACTGCGCAGCCAAAAACTCCCCAGGTAAGAAAAATAGAAAGTAATGAACCTAAATACTCGTAACACGGGCGGGCATTCAGGCCTCCTCTTCCTCCGATGTCCTGACCACTTCCTCCGGCGCTCGCGAACTGATAATGGCCTGGGCGCATGCGCAATATCATAATGCTTCTACTACGGCTACTGCGCATGCGCCCAGGCCATTATCAGTTAGCGAGTGCCGGAGGAGGAGGACGGAACATCGGAGGAAGAGGAGGCCTGAATGCCCGCCCACCCTGCACCGCTCGGTAAGTTTCACATTCTGTTTCAGGGTTTTATTTTAAAACGGGGGAGTAGTTTAATATAACTTTTACGGTTGGGCTCTATCAGCATGATTTTGCTGATAGAGCCCCTCCTCGCCTGCCGAGCGCTTCCAATAGAAGCGGCTGGCACGCGGGGGGTTAAGCGGCCGCTGGCAAAGTCTGCCTGCCGCCGCTTTCAATAACATATAATGCGCACCGGACTGCGCCTTATAGTCCGGTGCGCCTTATATATGAACCGAGACGGACTATAAGGCGCTCATGGGCAATGCGCCTTATAGTCCAGTGCGCCTTATAGTCCGTAAAATACGGTATATGGATGATAACAAATGGAATAATATCTACCATTGTAGATATCTCCATCACCTATCACATATAAACTGTCTACCCCACCTCACATCGATAAATATAAGCATATAGATAAATCTCATATAGAAATAAACATATATTGTATAAACACAGCAGCTGTTCACTCTCACATACAGTGCCTTGCAAAAGTCTTCATTCCCCTTGAACTTTTTCACATTTTGTCACCTTACAACCACAAGCATAATTGTATTTTGTTGAGAATTTAAGTGACAGACGCAACACAAAGGAGCAGATAATTGTGAAATGTTAGGAAAATGACACACGGTTTTCAAAATTTTAATCAAACAAAAAGCTATAAACTGTGACGTGCAAAGTGTTCAGCTCCTTGTACTCTGATACCCCTAAATAAAATCCAGTGCAATCAATTACCTTCAGAAGTCACTTAAAGAGTTAATAGGGTCCAACTGTGTGTAATTTAGTCTCAGTATAAATAGACCTGTTCTGTGAAGGCCTCAGTGGTTTGTTAGAGAACACTGGTGAACAAACAGCATCATGAAGACCAAGAAACTCACCAGACAGGTCAGAGATAAAGTTGTGGAGATGTTTAAAGCAGGGTTAGGTTATAAAAACATATCCCAAGGTTTGAGCATCCCAAGCAGCACTGTTCAGCTATGCTGACAGTCAATCTATACTGATTAGATAGAGAGACTGAGAGAATGACATTCCTCCAACTCGGAACACCCAGTTGTCAATTTATTCACACATTTTCTAGGTGGAGTAACATAGTGCAGAGTTTCAAGAAAATATGCTAGAGAATTATTTAATGGGGAACACAAGAATTTGCTAAAACAAATATGTTAGCAGAGGCGACATGTCCTCTTTAAATCTTAGTTTATACACAAGATTTAGATCTCTGTGTGAGAAAAATAGTGCTGCAGTTATTAAGATATATTAGGAAATTAAGCTTTATAGGATATACATTTGCAACCCAGCTTTTACAGATGTGGATTACAACACTTGGCTTAATAGAATTGATGTAGAATACAATAGTAGCCCCCTGAGGAAGCGAAGGGCGAAACGTACATAATTATATGACTGCCACATATATATGCATATATAAAACAAATTATTGTATTGCATTTTTTTATGCAACATGTCCGCATAGTTTTCCTCTTTTTTTGAAATCACAGCATTTTCTTTGCAGATTTTTTTCTGGATAGGATTAGCCAGAATCCCATCCACTTTACAGGTACTGTAAAATGCAACATTTCTTGCTGCAGTGTATCCACCATGGCCTAAACTGTGCTTTTTGGGGCCCTGGCCTTAAAGAGAATCTGTTATGGATGCTCATCTTCACAATTCGGTGATATATGCTCCTGTGACTTTAAAGGCTTGAACATTTGAACTTTTTTGAAAGCCCCGGAAGAGTGAGCAGCCTGGATCATCTTGTAGGTCTACAGTCACTGCATCACTGAGAATGAATTTCTAAAGCAAGGCCAGTATCCAGTATGAGGGTAACATTCTGACTCACAGGTCTCATATTTAATAAAAGGCTTATAGACATGTTAAAGGCTTTGCCTGGTAGAAGCCTTATAGTTAAGTATTTGAACTATACAACACTGTAAAGCTTAGTAAAAATTTTGTAGCATACTGCATTTCCTCACATGGCCTCCTGTTTCTCAGTATTCGTTCTTCAGCCACTTGTTCCAGTGTCTCCGGCTTTCAACTTCCAGTCATATTATTGGCTTGTGGAAGAAAAAGAACAACAGACAAAGCTTTGAAGCGAGTTGCCCTGTCCTGACCTCAGATGCCTTAAGGACACACTCTCTTTGATATATACTGACATAGAATTGTACACTGTCTTCCTGACGGATGTGACAATACATGGGGTGAAAGCAGAGTCCACAACTCCTCTAGGTTGTTGCGGAATCAAAATCAAGTTGTTTATGATTTGACTCTTCCTGAGAATATAAAGGGAATGTATCGACGCTGCAATGGCTTCTAAACCACTTACCAGTATATGCTATTGTATGGTTGGTTAAAGGCATAGAGAATAGAGATGAGCGAACACTAAAATGTTCGAGGTTCGAAATTCGATTCGAACAGCCGCTCACTGTTCGAGTGTTCGAATGGGTTTCGAACCCCATTATAGTCTATGGGGAACATAAACTCGTTAAGGGGGAAACCCAAATTCGTGTCTGGAGGGTCACCAAGTCCACTATGACACCCCAGGAAATGATACCAACACCCTGGAATGACACTGGGACAGCAGGGGAAGCATGTCTGGGGGCATAAAAGTCACTTTATTTCATGGAAATCCCTGTCAGTTTGCGATTTTCGCAAGCTAACTTTTCCCCATAGAAATGCATTGGCCAGTGCTGATTGGCCAGAGTACGGAACTCGACCAATCAGCGCTGGCTCTGCTGGAGGAGGCGGAGTCTAAGATCGCTCCACACCAGTCTCCATTCAGGTCCGACCTTAGACTCCGCCTCCTCCGGCAGAGCCAGCGCTGATTGGCCGAAGGCTGGCCAATGCATTCCTATGCGAATGCAGAGACTTAGCAGTGCTGAGTCAGTTTTGCTCAACTACACATCTGATGCACACTCGGCACTGCTACATCAGATGTAGCAATCTGATGTAGCAGAGCCGAGGGTGCACTAGAACCCCTGTGCAAACTCAGTTCACGCTAATAGAATGCATTGGCCAGCGCTGATTGGCCAATGCATTCTATTAGCCCGATGAAGTAGAGCTGAATGTGTGTGTTAAGCACACACATTCAGCACTGCTTCATCACGCCAATACAATGCATTAGCCAGTGCTGATTGGCCAGAGTACGGAATTCGGCCAATCAGCGCTGGCCAATGCATTCTATTAGCCCGATGAAGTAGAGCTGAATGTGTGTGCTAAGGACACACATTCAGCACTGCTTCATCACGCCAATACAATGCATTAGCCAGTGCTGATTGGCCAGAGTACGGAATTCGGCCAATCAGCGCTGGCTCTGCTGGAGGAGGCGGAGTCTAAGGTCGGACCTGAATGGAGACTGGTGTGGAGCGATCTTAGACTCCGCCTCCTCCAGCAGAGCCAGCGCTGATTGGCCGAATTCCGTACTCTGGCCAATCAGCGCTGGCCAATGCATTCTATTAGCCCGATGAACTAGAGCTGAATGTGTGTGCTAAGCACACACATTCAGCACTGCTTCATCACGCCAATACAATGCATTAGCCAGTGCTGATTGGCCAGAGTACGGAATTCGGCCAATCAGCGCTGGCTCTGCTGGAGGAGGCGGAGTCTAAGGTCGGACCTGAATGGAGACTGGTGTGGAGCGATCTTAGACTCCGCCTCCTCCAGCAGAGCCAGCGCTGATTGGCCGAATTCCGTACTCTGGCCAATCAGCGCTGGCCAATGCATTCTATTAGCCCGATGAAGTAGAGCTGAATGTGTGTGCTAAGCACACACATTCAGCACTGCTTCATCACGCCAATACAATGCATTAGCCAGTGCTGATTGGCCAGAGTACGGAATTCGGCCAATCAGCGCTGGCTCTGCTGGAGGAGGCGGAGTCTAAGGTCGGACCTGAATGGAGACTGGTGTGGAGCGATCTTAGACTCCGCCTCCTCCAGCAGAGCCAGCGCTGATTGGCCGAATTCCGTACTCTGGCCAATCAGCGCTGGCCAATGCATTCTATTAGCCCGATGAAGTAGAGCTGAATGTGTGTGCTTAGCACACACATTCAGCTCTACTTCATCGGGCTAATAGAATGCATTGGCCAATCAGCGCTGGCCAATGCATTCTATTAGCTTGATGAAGCAGAGTGTGCACAAGGGTTCAAGCGCACCCTCGGCTCTGATGTAGCAGAGCCGAGGGTGCACAAGGGTTCAAGTGCACCCTCGGCTCTCCTACATCAGAGCCGAGGGTGCGCTTGAACCCTTGTGCAGCCTCAGCTCTGCTACATCAGAGCCGAGGGTGCGCTTGAACCCTTGTGCACACTCTGCTTCATCAAGCTAATAGAATGCATTGGCCAGCACTGATTGGCCAGAGTACGGAATTCGGCCAATCAGCGCTGGCCAATGCATCCCTATGGGAAAAAGTTTATCTCACAAAAATCACAATTACACACCCGATAGAGCCCCAAAAAGTTATTTTTAATAACATTCCCCCCTAAATAAAGGTTATCCCTAGCTATCCCTGCCTGTACAGCTATCCCTGTCTCATAGTCACAAAGTTCACATTCTCATATGACCCGGATTTGAAATCCACTATTCGTCTAAAATGGAGGTCACCTGATTTCGACAGCCAATGACTTTTTCCAATTTTTTTCAATGCCCCCAGTGTCGTAGTTCCTGTCCCACCTCCCCTGCGCTGTTATTGGTGCAAAAAAGGCGCCAGGGAAGGTGGGTGGGGAATCGAATTTTGGCGCACTTTACCACGCGGTGTTCGATTCGATTCGAACATGGCGAACACCCTGATATCCGATCGAACATGTGTTCGATAGAACACTGTTCGCTCATCTCTAATAGAGAACATATCATTTCTGGTGTATACCTGCTGTGGATAAAATCATCTCTCAATTGGTAAAGAAAAGTATCTGATTGGTGCTCGGCTGCATTTGCCACTGGACCCATTTTCGCTTGTGGTCATTGTACATTGGGTCCTCTCAATCTTTACATTCTGGAAACCAAAGGTGAAAATAGGTGCTCGGACAGGTTTGGTCACACCTCAAGTCTGCATTTAGGTTACCCATTGATTTTCTACTTAAATTTCATTCTGTTCTGTCTATGGTTTCCAAGAGATTGTCCATTCTTTCCACAAACCTCAGATCATACTTGTTTTTGGCTGTAAGGCACTTGGCTGCAGCTAAAGCTCTCCTCCAAGGCTTGCTTGCTATTGGTAGACCTGGACTTCTAAACTTTCTCCCATTTATAAGACTGTGTTTCAGTAGCATGCAGAAAACCTCCCAAGCTGAAATATACTTATCACCCAAGAATGATGTCCCTTGACAATGATTTGTTTGTTAAACTTGTAAAAAGTCTTCACCTGCAGTCTCCATAGCTAGAACAAAGTGCTGCAACTAAACAGAAAAGCATTAGGCAATGGTTTCTGATTTTGACGGATCTCTCTCCATTTGTTGAAGATTCCTTAGCCAGAGGCTATGACACTTGCAGTTTCTCAAGTCAAATCATTTCTCATTCTAAGGAGAAATGCCCTGGATGTTTATCCATGGGTAAATAGAGAATGTGTCTCAATTAATTTGCTTGACTAGAGCTGAATTTATTTCAGATACTTTACAATTAAATACATCCAGATTGTGCTTTTCGTAAGACAATTTGCCCGCGAGACACATGATTCATATGACTGGGCTAAATACATGGCTGGTGCATCTTAAGTAATCGTTTCCGGTGGTTCTACACTCCTTATTGTAACTGTGAGACAAATGATTGCTCCTTGTTTTACATAATAGTCTAGCTAGCTTAGATAACAAGATGTGATGGCTCACTTTATCATAGACCGGGAGGCTTAAGAGGATTCTATACATTAACATAGGCAATAATATTTATAGGTTACGAGTGTGTAAGCTTTAGGAGATCTAGACATTGCCATTACAATTGGACCGTGGAATCCGAATGGATTCAAACAGGCATCTACCATATCAAAAAGTAGAAAATTCCAATTAAAAGTATTATCGGTGGCATTTTATCCCCAGGGATTTTGAGCATGAAACCAACATATAACATTAACCCCTTCCTACTGTAGCAAATTTTTGATTTCTTGATTTTTTTTCCTCCCCACTTTCCATTAGCCATAGCTATTACATGTTTTCCTTTCACATAACCACATGCAAGACAGATTGTACATCCTAATGGCATCATATGCAAGAGATGCAAGTGAAATAAAACATATTTGCAGCATTTTCATAGTTTTTTTTATAGTGCAGTAAAGATGACATGCAGTGGTGATCCTAGCCTTCCTGCTGCCTGAGGCGGATGACAGAAAGGCGCGCCCCCCCCCCCCCCCTGCCGGACTGAATGGTGGTAACATTACAGTGATACAGTATGTAACATTTTGTGGTGACTTACCGGAGACGTCCCTGACTAATCGCTCACATTTCCCATCTCTTCCCTCTGGACCGCCATGACCACTTCTTCCAGCATGTGATTTCTCTCTGTAAAGTTTGCAACACAAACATCTTTGACTCCTCACTTCTCCAGGCACCCAACCCATATTGTCCTTACCTACACAAAGCTCCTTAAAGTGGACCTTTCATGAGTTTGGGCACATGCAGTATTATATACCGCTGGAAAGCCGACAATGCGCTGTCGCACTGTTGGCTTTCACAATCTGTGGCCTAGGTGAAGAGTTATTGGTGCTGGTACCATAGATCTTCACCGTCAAAAGGGCGTTCCTGACAGTCAGTCAGGAACGCCCCTCCTCACAGCAGCGCCTACAGCCTGCTCTCACAGTACAACGTTATAGGCGCTGCTGTCAAGAAGGGTGTTCCTAACTGAATGTCACCTCTGATGGTAAAGAGCTACGGTATTGGCACCAATAGCTCTTCACTTGGGGCACAGACTTTGAAAGCCGACAGTGCACTGAATTCAGCACACTGTCTGCTTTCCAGCAGTATATAAAACCGCATATGCCCCAACTCATGAAAGGTCCTCTTTAAATAGTGCCCCTTATTAATAATACCCCTTTATATTAATAATACCCCTAATAATCCCTATATATCCCTAATCCCTATTCCTTGTATTAATGATATGCAGTATTTATATAAGGGCTTTTAGAGACATTATTAATACAAGGCGTAGGGGTATTTATATAACAGCTATTAGGGGCATTATTAATACAAGGGGGGTATTTGTATAAGGGCTATTAGGCGCATTATTAATACAAGGGGGGTATTTGTATAAGGGCTATTAGGGGTATTATTAATACAAAGGGGTATATAAAATAGCCCCCTTATATTAATAATGCCCCTAATAGTCCCTATATAAATAACTCCTGTTAATAATAAAGTGCCCCCTTACATAACCGCCTTTAAAAAAAAAAGTTATACTCACCTACCTAGGAGTGCTTGATGTAGCCGGCGTCTCCTCTTCATTAGCTGGGATCACAGCGCGCAGGACGTCTGCTGCGTCTCAGGGTAGGAAGCGCGTGACGTCATCACATCGCGCCTCCCACACAGTGTAGCGCGTGTCTGTCTTCTCTGTGTCTACAGCAACGCCGATCTATTTAACAGTGCAGCCACTATCAGGAGGGGCGGCATATAATAATGGTCTGGAGCAAATCACGCAGACCAGCGGTCCTCCATGCCACACCCCTGATAATGCCACATGAGGCCGTCGCCTCTTGTCGCCTCATTAGAGGTTCGGCCCTGATGAATTTGGTATGTTTATTCTGTACGTATGAACATGGTGATACCAAATGTCTCTAGTATTTTATGTTTTACATAGTTTCATAATAGGGTTCAAAAAAGATGAAAGTCGATCTAGGCCAGTCTATAATCCTACAACATTGGTCCCACGTAAAACAAAACTTCTGTAAAAGGACAATTTACTCATTTTATTTGCAATTATGTAAGCAACTAGATTCTGCCATGGTATCCTTCATGAGGTACAGTAGTCCATAATTCGACTATTCTAACTATAAAGAACCCTATCTTATATAGATGCCCAAACTGCCTTTTCACCACCCATAAAGAATGTCCCCTTGTTCTTTGTACACTTTTTGAACAAAAAAATTACTTGCTGATATTTTGCACACATATATTTATGTAAATCAAATCACCTTTAGACTGCGGTCTCATGTGGCGGAAAAAAAAACGTGGCATTTTACAGTCCCTCCAATGTGGATGGGATTATAGAAAATCCCATCCACACATTGCAGAAAAATATGCGCAAAGGACACCCTGCGATTTCCAAAATTGGCTCAGTTATGGAAATCACAGCATGTCAATTATAGTTATGGAAATGCCGGTGGTTTCCCCATTGGTATAACTGAAGCGGAAAGTCAGCAGAGGAAACCTCTGTGGACTTTCTGTAAAAAGTAATGTGTAAAAAAAAGATGTGTTGCAGCCTCTGTTTTTGCTGCAATGCTTTTTTTCTGCTGCCCGCTACGTCCTCAGGCACATGTGGTTTTATATACTGCTGAATTCAGCATACTGTCGGCTTTGCTGTTGTTTGCCCCGGGACTGGAGTTATCTGTGCCATTACCTAACTCTGCCCAGTGTCAGAAGGGCGTTCCTGACTGTCTAGCTGGGCTGTGAGGAACGCTGGGTGGAATGCCCCCTCTGACAGTACAGGGCTATGGATGAGTACTGTCAGGGGGGCATTCCTCACAGCCCAGCTAGACTGTCACGAAATCCCTTCTGACAGTGGGCAGAGATCGGTAATAGCACCGATATTTCCAGCCCTGGGTCACATAATTCAGCGCACTGTCAGCTTTCTAGCAGAATATAAAACTGCATGTGCCTGAGGATATGAAAGATCCTCTTTAAGCTGAGGCCCCATATGTGAGAAAATCTGCTTATTTGTTGCATATTTTGCTGGGGGTTTTGATCCAAAGCCTTATTTACATTTGTAGTAGCAACTTGACACTGAGCACTGCTGCTTAAAGGAAACCACTATGTTTCAGAACACATTGCACCGATAAACAAAATACCTTTGTCATGAATGTCTCTTCTAGATTTGGAGAAAAACAAGTTTGAAGTCTTGAAAGTCTTCAAATGAGTTATTGCACTGAGGATGATTCTTCAATTGCCTGGAGCAGTTTTGTTGGGGTGCTCAAGGAGGATGGGTGATGCCATACAGTGATACAGTGGGAGGATCAACTCTCACTGCATAGGGTGGCCCAGGTAGGGGATGAAAGGGATCTGACTGGCCAGAGCAGTGCTCCAGTGAGCTGAAGGACCCCCTGCTGCATCACTGTCTCATTTACATATTACTTCAAAGTTGATTTTCTCCAAATTCACAGGAGTGTTATATATAAAAAAGACATATCGTTTATCACTCTAATTAGCTCTCTGCCTTGGTGGTAACTGAGGTTGAATATGCTTGGAGGAGGTGGCAGACTCCCTTTATCTTTGTGTCCAGCGTACCCAAGCCCTTTCTTTCTTCTGTTGTCCCCAGTGTTGTTCCATTTAATATATATGCAGTGGTACAAATACTGTGACCTAGCCGAAAATGTTTCTCCTATCTAAGATGACCTTTGCCTTACCTAAGATGATGAACGTATTGTGTGACTCAAACATGTCCCATAAAGCCGACATCGGGCCTGGCACCATCAACTGTAAAAACACTACCTATTACTATCATAACCAACCCCATATCCATTTACTGTAACGCCTATTTCTTCCAGTAGAAGCCCCATCTAAAGGCGTCCTCATTGCATGCCAAAGTAATTTCCATACAGTGAGTTCTGCAGTGTCGTAGATGTTGGAAGGTTTTATATCATGTAAAATTGATTGGTTACAAGATAGATTTTGTTTCCTCTTTTATTATAGGCTGTGTAGCAGTGATGCATTTCCCTCCACAGTATAATTATGTATCTTCATCATTATCGTTGTATTTAAATGTTGTACATATTTACACAGGCAATTATATCTAAATGAACTGGAACATTAGTAAGCTATGACATCGAGCTTTAAATCAGATTTTATTTTCAAGGAGCATTATTAAGCCAAAAGAAAGAGCGACATCAACAAGAAGACTGGAAGTTAAGAAAGGAATTAAAGAAAGGAATTAAAAAATAAAAATACAAATAAAAATGAATGTAAAATAAATAATGGATAAAATGTTAATAGTCTTCGATTTTACCCTTTAAGGGCACCTTGTACTTACCTCCTCAGAAGGCTACTTATAAAGCAACCTATGTGATAACACCATCACAGCGAATCACCACCTTGTAACACCATCTCTTTGTATAAGTTGAAACTCAGTTTTAATGACTGAAGTTTCCAAATCCTTGGAAATGTATTGACATTGAACTCACCACAGGGGGAAGCTTTGGACCTAACTGCATACTGATTTCTGTATCAGACCAATGTGAAAACAGTAAGCAGTCAGCTCATAACCTTCCTCTAGTGGTGGGTTACCTGGTGTAAAACGCTGCCCCAAATCCTCTATATTGATATTGGAAAAAAATAAAGCTCAGGCTGCTATGGAGGCCATCTTCAGGACAAGGCGATTTTCTATTTTTGCATTTTCCTCATCTTTCAAAGCTCATAACTTTTTTAATTTTTACTTTAACAGCAAATTATGAGGACTTATTTTTTATGAGAAAATTGGACTTCATATTGACATAATGAAGCTGAAAAAAAAATCTGAATGGGGTGGAATTGGAAAAAAATTTAATTGCTCCATTTTATTATAGGTTTAATTTTAATTGTTTTTCGTGCTGTAATACATTACCTGTATTCTGATGGTCAGTATGATCACAATGACACCACATTTTAAAGATTTTTAATATTGGTTCGTAGGGTTGAGCCGATCTTGAGATTTCAGGATCGTTTTTAAAATCCGATTTCTGATCATTTTCCATCTGAACCTGATCCCGATCCCTTTTCCAACCCTAATGCAAGTCAATGGGATTTTTTAATGCTCGAAGATCGGATTTTACATACGATCCTATTCACTACACAGCATGGAGTCCAAAAATTGAACGCTTCAATTTTTGGACTCCACGCTGTATAGTGATTAAAAAATCCCCTGGTTACTTAGCCCCTCCCACTTACCTGCACAGAATCATTGCCGCTCCCAATTGTTCTCACCCCTATTCTCTCTTCTTCACATGCCTGCACAGCGCCATGTGCGCTCCCGCCTCCCAGGCTAGTGTTACTGATACTGGGAGTAGGCGGATTGTGGCTTAGAAGAGTGTGGGCTGGTACAGGGAGGGGAGATGTGAGTGCATCACAGCAGCAGCGCTTCTGTGCAGGTAAGTTGAGCGATCGGGATCGGAATTCCGTTCCCGATCTTTTCTAGGCGGGATCGTAACCCGTTCGCAATTGTGAAATTTACTCGATCGATGATCGGAATCCGATCTTTTCCGATCCCGATTGCTCAACCCTATTGATTCGGCATCTCAGAGCTCTGACTAGCAGCAGAGTCAGAGAAAGCTTCACATGTCTGCATGGTAACCTTAAAGCGATAGTAGTAAACAGTGCTGCACTTAAGAGGATACTCACTGACAATCCTAACAACCAGACTTTGTCTCTGAGGATCTACTAGTATAAAACTGCATGCAACTTCATATTGAAGATCAGTTTATGGGCCTCTTGCCCTCCAACTCTAGGTTATTCATCTCTATTCTTTATAGTTTCTCTTGCAGTCTCGTTGACCTCCTGGCTCAGCTGCCAATCTATCATCAGTAAATCAATGCAATACAGATCAACGTGTCCTACAGAGTACTGTAGGAGATATAGGCACATGTGATATTCCTAATCCCTAGTATTTTAGTTCAAAATTGTGTCTAAAGAAGCAGATCAGTAAGATCTGTTAAAGTGCCCATACACATTATATACAGCATATGCCATCACTGCGATCAGCCTACTATGTAATGTGTACGGGGCCCCTACTTGGTGTCTTTGCAGCACTTACTCTCTTCCCAAGCTCTAGTAAATAAAAATGGTATGAGAAGGATTCTGTGCCACAAGTAGGGTTGAGCCGATCCTGAGATTTCAGGATCGTTTTTTAAATCAGTTTTTTGATCATTTTCCAGCCTATCGGGATTCAATCTTTCCTGATCACTCAACCCTAGTCACAAAATATTGTCCTCTGGCACTTTAAGAGGCCCACTGTTTTCTTCCTATGATATGCTTTAATATAACTTTAAAAAAAGAATAGTGTCCCTTTAACCACAAAAAAATCACTAATAAAGTCTTTACATGTAAACTAATAAATTCCCATGAATTTCCTTGAATTTTAATTTCTCCCATACTGAGCACAGCACGAGCAAAGTTAAATAATGAAAAAAGGGAAATTTAGAAAAAAAAGGTGACATCTGTAGAAAAGGATTATGGAATATTTGTAAAACACAAGCACAATGCCCCGAGGCCCAAATTATTGCATTTTATTCATTATTTTTGTCTAAATTGCAGCGCTTCTTTTGGTTATTTGGTATTTTGCAGCAATCAGTTTGCATTATGAGAACAGGGCAGTGTAATTATGGAAATTAAGTTGAGATTTCAGTTCAATGAACTCATCAGATAAAATCACAGCCTTTCTAGATCGGTCGTCTGGCTTCATGTCAGCTCATTTGCATAAAGCATTTAGCTTAATGAAGAGTAAACAACAATGCAATGCGGGATGTATTAACCCAAGGGGGTCTGCACTGTCATAGAAGAAATATTAGGCTTCTGCTGTCAGCATCGCCTTCTCTGTGCCTCCTAATAAATACACCAAACAGAATGAAGCCCGTCCCCAGCTATAAGTCTTCCTGCAGAGTATATTTCATCACCTGTGGAACAGAGTCATTTTTCAGGTTTTATTTACTTTCAGTCCCCTGTAAGCAAAATGTGACATAATCTAGTTACCCAACTTGATGGGCTGTGCGGCTGCGAGACACTCTCGGAAAAATATTTCTGGGTCGGCTGCAACAAGACTATATTTCTTTGGACTAAAACACCTTAATCACTGGGGTTAATATAGCAATTATATATAATTACAAATATACATAAATCCTCTCCTCTGTGCAGGCCTTTTATTTCTCCTTCGTTTTTCATCCTGCATTGCGACAGAGATGCACAGCACAGAGATCCAGCACAGATTCTTAGACTGACCCACTAGAGCCATTATTCAGAACTGCATAGGGTTCTATGGCACATGAAGCACAGTTCAGTGGATCACGCATAAGGTGTTGTAAAATTAGCAAAGACATTAAAATGTAGCCAGTTTCTACCTGTGTGAATGCAGTCTGATCATATAGGCTAGAATTACAGGGCTTCATTCTTCCTGGTACAGGTGATGGAGTATTGACTAAAAACATTGAAATAAGACATCAAGCCAGTGATGTTATTAGAAATATCATTCATCTTTTATTTTCGCATACACTGTGGCTTCTTCCCATCCTAATCGGATCAGTCATACAATGGATTCATACTCCAATGATTCACAATGAGGTCTGTTGGCTTTCCATTGCAGTATGTGTCATTTTGACTGCACAAATAGTGCTGCATACTGCCCCATTCCTGCCATCAAATGTGACTGAGTGAGGTGCAAACAGAGGCTCTGGAGACAGTGTGTATGCTTTATATCTGTTTCTGAGAAGATGGGGTGATATCAATATAGCTGCTGTTCCTACTGTTCCTCCAGATGTGGTCATCCAGATTTTCCAGTCCTGAATAACCAATTTATCTCATTATACCATATAAGGAAAGGACTTTACTTAAGAGTTTTTGGAATCTAGGCAAGGCTGTAGTTAGGGAAGGCTAGCAGGGCATGCTGGGTGAGATGGCATCAACAAGCAGGGACACATCCAAAAATTTAACTATAAGGGATAATTCCTACTGTTGCTGTCACCCTCCTCTAGCAACCTGAAAAATTCTCAGTTCCTTTCCGATACAGATGCCAATCCTGGAGGCCAGCACAAGAACCAAGCTTATAACATAAATGTAGCAATGTAGCAACAGTACATAAACATAAGGAGACACATAAAGCATTGGAATTAACCGTATTGGATTTCTTTCAAATTCTCTTTTTATTTAAATAAATGAACAACAGCAACAAATCAAATACAGAGAATAACAGCTGCATGAACAGTCATAATGAACCAATGCAAAATATCAATAAGACAAAAATAGTAATAAGGGTGAGGGAGAGGGAGGGGGGGAAGGGGGGGTTGTTAGAGGTCCGCAGGTACTAATGGATAGTAGTGCTATGTTGAAGTATACCATTGATAAGCAGGTTACGTAATAGCGGAGTATTAACTGTAGGTAGATTGTCTCCTGAAAGCAAACCATGGTTGCCAAAGGTCTTTAAAAGCCTGGTGTTTACGTAGCTCCCAGCTATACAATTCTTCTAGCCTGGCTAGCTCATCTGCTTTGTGTACCCATTCTTCTATAGTAGAAGGGGTCTTTCTCTAGCCAATGCAGGGGTATCAGGAGTTTTGCTGCTTAAACTAATAATGTGACTAGGTTGCGAGCCGTGGGAGCCCAAAAGTTCTCTGGTAAACCTAACAGAACAGATACTGGTGAGAGTTTAATATTGGGGGGTCCGACTTTGCGGATAATCTCTTCTACTTGGAACCAAAATCGTCGTACCTTGCTACAGTACCAAAACATATGACCTAAAGAGCCACCCGGGGATTCACATCTCCAACATATATCATTATTACGCAAGTCCATTCTCAGAAGATCTGATGGAGCGCGATACCATCTCGTTACAATTTTATAAGAGTTTTCTTGGATTCTCACACACGGAGAGAATCCATGAGATTTGGTATGGATATGAGCTATTTCTGGCTCAGTAAAAGTACGGCCTAAGTCAGACTCCCATCTAGAAATGTAAGCTGGTTTTACTATTTTCCCCGAAGTCAGCAGAAATGTATATAGTAACGAGATGATACCTTTAGATATATTTGCTCTGAGCAGGAGGGCTTCAAACCAGGGTGGGGAAGCTATAGAGGGATATATAGATTTGAGTCGAAAATGAGAATTTTTCAAGTCAGAGTACTGTAGGAAGGTGTGTGCCTGTTCAAAGATTTGTGTAGGAACATGATCCCAAGCAATAATATCTTTCAGTCTCACTTGTTTGACCAGTCTCCATGCCTCCGACACCTCCCTCGCACCCGGGCGAAGAAGAAAAGGAGCAAGATCACCAGGTAATAAAGGTGGAGGGGATCCAATCAAGGGGTAGGATTCATGAGTCTCCCTGAAGACCCTAGACAGGGCATTAGATATTAGAAAAGGAGAATCCAAAAAAGGGGTCACACCCCATAGACCTGTGCGTTGGCGAGAGTCAAGAGAGTTTAGCTCTAATAAAACATCCAAGGATTTTTGACCCTCCGAATGCAACCGAAGCCATCATTTAAGCAGAGCCGCCTTATAATAGTTCGCTATATCCGGCATGCCAAAACCCCCGAATTCCTTCGGGAAAACTAGCCTATCAAAAGACAATCTGGGTTTTTTACCATTCCAAAGGAAGGAGATAAACAAAGATCTGACCCTTTTAAAATACACTTTCGGGACTGGTATAGGTAACATTTGAAATACATAAAGAAATTTGGGTAACACGAAGGTACGTAGCAGATTCTTTCTACCCATCCAGGATATACTGGGAATTGACATAGAAGATAGGTAGGCTTTAACGGAATTAAAAAGATGAGTGTAGTTAGCTTGGAAGAGAGCCTTTGGGTCTTTTGTGAGGTAAATACCCAGGTATTTCAATTTACAAGGTTGCCAAATGAAAGGAGAACCACATTGGAGAAATCTCAACTCGGGTATAGAGAGTGAGACATTCATAGCTTCCGACTTAGAGTAGTTAATTTTGAAATTTGAGAGTGTACTAAACCGTTCAATCAGTCTTATTATATGCAGGAAGGTGTTTATAGGGTCCGGAACAAACAAAAGCAGGTCATCTGCGAAAGCAGCGCTGTAATGTGTAACTTCCCCCACCTTAAAACCCTTGATGTGCGGGTGGTCTCGAATAGCTTGAAGAAGAGTCTCCATTATCAGAATGAAGAGGGTAGGGGATAAAGGGCAACCTTGGCGGGTCCCATTTTTGATCAAAAAAGGTTCAGACAATAGGCCATTTACCCTGATCCTAGCCCGAGGGCATGAATAGAGGGATGAGATTGCTGTAATGAAATCCGCGGGGATCCCAAACCTATGTAGAGTGCGGTACATATATAACCAGTTTATCCGATCGAGCGCTTTCTCGGCGCCAGTGCCGAGGAGCACTAAAGGTAAGCGATGGTAAAGAGCGTATTGAGTCAGGTGGAGGGCTCTGCAGGAATTATGATTGCCTTCTCTTCCAGGGACGAAGCCGCACTGCTCTTGGTTAATCAATTCAGGGAGGAAAGATTGAAGGCGTGTAGACAGGATTTTTGCCCATAATTTTACATCCACATTAAGTAATGAGATGGGCCTGTAGTTTCCACATTTACATGGATCCTTGCCCTCCTTAGGAAGGATTGTGATTGTTGCCTCTAAAGCTTGTGGCGGCAAGGAGCCAGTAGTCCTGATTTCCTCACACAAATTGGTAAGATGTGGTAGTAAGACTAAAGCAAATTTTTTATAATAACCTACTGGAAGACCATCTGGCCCTGGGCTTTTTCCTAATGGTAGCAAGTTCAATATGCTCTGAACCTCTTGTTGCGTTATAGGGCTTGACAACAGAGCGGCTTGATCCAAGGAAAGGGAAGGCAAATTCAAATCGTTTAAAAAACTATCAATCCGGGAGACAGTCTCCGTGGAACAAGGATCGAGAGCCGTGGTGATGTTATTGAGATCCTGAAAAAAGATTTGAAATTGAGAGGCTATCTCTTCAGTAGAAGTTGCAGCCGGGCCAGAATCAGGGACAATTTTACTAACAAAAGATAACTCTTTTCGTTTCTTAAGGAGATGGGACATAATTTTGTTGCCCTTATCTCTGTGAGCATAATATTTAAATTTAGAGTATTGGTAATTTTTGGCATGCCGGATATTTAGGTGGTCTTTCAATTGCACACGAAGTTGTGATAATTCAGACTGGACCGAGGTAGCAAGAGAGCGTTTTTGAAGACATTCAAGAGTGTAGATTTTTGCCAACAAGTTATTCAGTTGGGACATGCGTTCTCTCTTAACTCTCGCCCCCAAAGCGATTAACTCACCCCGTATAAAGGCTTTGTGGGACTCCCAAGTAATAGACTGGGACGTATCAGAGGCTGGATTCTCATCAAAAAAGTGTTTCAAGGAGGTAGCAAGTGCCTCCACATGACCCTGGTTGTCCAAAAGAGTTTCATTGAGCCTCCAGGACCAACTCCTGCGGGGAAGTTCCTGGAGGGCCAGAGACATGGAGATCAGTGTATGATCAGAAATAGTAAAAGAGCCAATGTGAACAGAAGTAACCATGCTAAGATACGGCAGCGAAATAAACAGATAATCAAGTCTATGAGAAGAGGAGTGCATCGGGGACTGATAGGTGAAATCCTTAGAGGAGGGGTGGTGAACTCTCCAAGTGTCAATAATACCTGTCTCCTGTAACGCTTTATGTAATCTAGAGAGGGCTTTTTGAGAATGTACTTTGGAAGGCGGAGAGGAATCTAAACTACGATTCATTGCAATGTTAAAATCTCCTCCTACTGCTTTTATTCCCTCAGCAAAGTCCCGAAATTTAGCTAGTGTTTGTGAGACCCACATTGTTTGTTTCACATTGGGAGCATATACATTACAAAGTGAGAATATCTGATTACCTATTTTACCTTTCACGAAAAGGAAGCACCCTTCTGGATCGGCACATACCATCAAGGGTTCAAAGGGGACCGTCTTAGCTATCGCAATCGACACCCCTCTGGAGGATTTAACATTACAACTGTGAAACCAGTGTTTGTAACGGATGGTAGAGAGTTTTGGTACAGGGGAGGCCTTAAAGCGAGTTTCCTGTAAAAAACAAATATCTGAGCCAAATTTCTTTAATAAAGCTAACAGTTGGGACCTTTTTTGCGGCGTATTCAAACCACAAACATTCCACGATGTTACTTTGATAGATGCCATGTGAAATCAATGTGGATTGAGCAGAATGAGCTATCAGGAGAGCTTATCCTAAGTAATGTTAGACTAGCACCTTTGGACCCGAAGAACATGGAATAACTATGCCAAACATATAAAAACATACTAGAAATCAAAGATGAAGACCAAGGGTAAACAATCTCGGGGGGGTATGGAGAGGAAGCGGAGGTTATGTAGGACCACAAATAGTACATGATCACCTAATCGTCAATGTCGACTGGAAAACCATATGGAAATATGAAAACAGCATGGCAAACATTACCAGGAACGAAAACGGCATATGAAGTCAAAAAACTATAAGCTTATAAACTTATAAAGTCTCAGGAAGAGCAGCCTCTAGTTGAAGAGGTGAGGATCTTATATTAAAGGCAGATAAGATTGTAAATGACAGCAGAACATAAATACCAATGCGACTCTTTTAGGGAAATTTACGGATTTTCGATGCTTTCCCTTTGGACACTTTAGACCATTGCTCCAAAGAGGGCAGTTTTGGAAAGTCCAAATGTTCATCCGTGACTGATAGCCACGACGTAATACGGATGGGTTCAATATGGAGAACGTCCCATGCTGCAGGCAAGTCGTCCGGGACTCTAATGGTACAGCGTCTGCCTTCATACTGGAATTGAATACCGAAAGGGAAGAGCCAGCGGAACAAAATCTTCTTCTCTCTCAAATAAGTAGTGAGTGGCCTCAATAAACGTCTTTTGTACAAAGTAGAAGGAGCTAAATCTTGAAATAAGAGGATTGGTTCTCCATCTAGAGATAGGTCCTTGTTAGATCTAGCAGCCTTAAATATTGCCGCCGTATCCGTGTAGCAAAGTAAAACACAAATTACATCCCTAGGTGGGTCGCCATCTTGTGGGATGGGGCGTAGGGCTCTGTGGATGCGCTCAATAGAAATGGAGGCTGCCTGTTCTTCACCCAAAAGCTTAGTAAAGAGTTTCATAGCTACCTCAGGCAAGTCCTGATGTGGTATCAATTCTGGGATGCCTTTAAATCTTATATTTTTGCGCCTTCCCCTATTTTCCTGGTCTTCTATTCTTTCTAAGGCCAGATTCAATGCATTAAGTTGTTGTTTGCAGCATTGCTCAGTAGCATTGCAAAAAGAAATAATGTCTGTCTGCGTATGTTCCACTATGTCCAGGCGCTCTCCCATATGCCCAACTTCAGCCTTAATATCCCCCAGTTCTTTCATTACAGGGGAGAGGGCCTGTGCCAGGGCCTGAGAAAGTACTTTTTTCAAATAAGCACGAGAAATAGGGGAAGAATCGTGTAAATCTGATACCTCCATTCCGCCGCCAGAGCTGTCTCGGTCTGAGTCGTCTAGGCCGTCTTGGTCCTCTGCAGGAGGGAGCGTCGGTGCCATTTTGTGAATGCGCGCTGGAGAAGTTAAGGCCTTCTTACGAAGAAATTTATCAAGATCCCCGGTACCTTTTTTGGATTTCGGGGTCTCCGGTCTATCCCCCACCTTTTCTTTGAGCGGCTTCACCATCTCCGGACCAGGTAAGTGCGATATAAACAGGTTTTCCAGCCGAACCGACGGGAGCTCTGATGCTAAGTGGCCGTCTCATTCAGCGGTCAGGCTCCGCCCCCCCCGTATTGGATTTCTGTTATTCTAGGTGAGGTAACCTATTCTATGTTTACTTAGAGCCTAGCCGGGCAGGGATTTATTTTTGTATTGTTTCCTTTTGTTGCTGCACTATATTTTTGAGTGAAAATAACCTCTACCTTTGTTTTGGACTAAAAAAACTGGACTTGTGTGTCTATGCCACCCCACCTAGCAACCCCAGACCCTGACAATATATATATATATATATATATATATATATATATATATATATATATATATACAGGGATGAACCTGCCCCTTTCGCCGCCCGAGGCGAAGTGCAGAAAGCCGACCCCCGTGGCTTAGTGGAGGGGGCGGGGCTTAGCGCCGTTCGCTGGCAGAGAGCAGGCCCGTAGACTGCCTGCGCTCTGCCTGAGCGTGCAGGGAGGCTGCTGGAGCAGCGCTGCTCCAGTGGCCTCCCCAAACCACCGCTCCGTGCTAAGCCAGTCCAGGACAGCTTGTCCTGGGCTGGCTTAGATTAGCAAAAATGCCGCCCTCCCTGAGGCCCTGGCATAGCGCCGCCTGAAGCGCTCGCTTCAGGTCGCCTCATGGGAGGTGCGGCACTGTATATATATCATTAATAACTGAGTTTGGTATATTAATGACTCAGAACACCAAACTCAACACATAAATACAGAACCGAGCTCATTATATGAACACAACACCAAACTACAACTAACCTCAATGCAAATATATACAGCACCAGAACCAAGCTCATCATATACACACAACACCAAACTAGAACTAACCTCAATACAAATATATACAGCACCAAACCAAACTCATCATATAAGCACAACACCAGACTAGTGCTAACCTCAATACAAATATATACAGCACCAGAACCAAGCTCATCATATACACACAACACCAAACTAGAACTAACCTCAATACAAATATATACAGCACCAAACCAAACTCATCATATAAGCACAACACCAGACTAGTGCTAACCTCAATACAAATATATACAGCACCAGAACCAAGCTCATCATATAAACACAACACCAAACTAGAACTAACCTCAATACAAATATATACAGCACCAAACCAAACTCATCATATAAGCACAACACCAGACTAGTGCTAACCTCAATACAAATATATACAGCACCAGAACCAAGCTCATCATATAAACACAACACCAAACTAGAACTAACCTCAATACAAATATATACAGCACCAAAACCAAGCTCATAAATAATGTAGCAAAACTAAGCACAGTACACACCTCAAAGTCAGGTAAACCTCTGCCTTATAAATGCTGTACTTTATATAACTACACCTCTCGTTATGAGCTAGACAATGACTCCATTGTGTATGGACTTCTCCATCTGGTCCATACAATCAGGATAACTTCTCCTTGCCAATTAATCTCTGCAAAGTTTGCACAACAGATTTCTTATCCTTGATTTTCCTGTGGCCCTATGTAGCATAAATGCTGTGATTTTACCATGGCAGAAATGCTGCAGCAAAAAACATTTTGTCTTACAACAATTCCACCCACACATGCTGTGATTTCAAAAATCATGGCTTTTTTGTAAATCGCAGCATGTCAATTATACCTACGGAAATGCTGATGTTTTCCGTATAGGTGTAATTGAAGCAGAAATTCCAAGGAGGAAAGCTCTGCAGACTTTCTGTGAAAAGCGCTGCAGGAAAAAACATGATGCGTTTCCGCGACTGTTTGTCCCGCAGCACTTTCTCCACTGCAGCTCGCTAGGTGGGACCGTTGCCTAAAGGGATTATCCAGCTTCCCAAAATTATCTGCAAATACATCCATAGCATTGCTAAATATTCACTGTTCTCTTATGCACCCTTTTCTTGGCTTTATTTTTCTTGCTGCTCCTTGTATCACTGTTGTTTACTTGCAGTGAATCTGTGGACAAACTACATTTCCTATGATTCATCTTTCTGCTATCACTCGCTATGTACCCCTCCCTTCTCCACTCTCCCCTGCAAGAAGACACAAGAGGCAGGCGTGCCCGAAGCTGACGTCGCATCGTTTATCCCCGCTCATGGTGCACGTTTGGTAAGTTTTGCATATATGTTTTAATGCTTTTATTTAAAAACGGGACCAGGATTTAAAATAACATGTACGGTGCCTGAATAGCCTTTTTAAAGGCTATTCACACGTATGTGGGGCTCTATTAGCATAATTTTGCTGATAGAGCCCCTTTAACTTATATTCAGATCATAATATTAGTTACTACCCAACTTTCCTGTACACAGACATAGCTAAGCAATAGAAAAAAAATTATTTACCATTATTTTCCCGTCTTATAGTATTGTATGATCATTGCCACCTTTGTCATTAGTAGGCTGCATAAGAAAATCAGTAAAATCACAGCATTATGGTAATATCTAGCTTAAAAATATCTAGCCTTTGTAAATAGCAAAACTGGAGCAGAAGGTAAAGTATCTGAAGGCTATCGACTCAAACTTCCCTAGGATAAACAGGCTCCCTGCCGCCATATCAAGCAGACAGCACATTACTTTGATTGGGGTCCTTCTACCTCCCAAGCAGAACATTGTTGCTGGCACTTAGCTTATCACAGTTGTGCAGATGAGAGATGTGAAGGAATACAGAAACCTCCTTGTGTCGATCTGATTGATTTTTTTTTTTTGATAGATAATTATTGACGTCCATATTCAGCTTCCTTGGATTTCATGTCTATGCTTCAGAATGCGATGAAGACCGCCCCACCGTAAATATCAGCAAATGTTTATTCCATACATGACACCAGACTCTTTGTATATTGTTTTCTGCATTATTTTGTCAGTTTGTTTTCTCCGCTGAGCCCCACAGGGACCCACAGACTTCAGCCAGTCACAGGATTCAGTGCGGATAATGAATCAGAAACGTCAAAAAGATTTCCAGCACCAGACGCCCACCATGCCTATTAGAATTTAAATAAGAGAGAGTGGCCCGGCTGTGGGCACGCGGGGCACCGCACTAAATGACTTGTTATTTAAAGTAAAACACAGAGGAATTAACTGAGCGTGCTGGAAAAAAATACAGTTTATTCTAGAACTAGAAAAGGCTTACAGAGGTAGAAGACATTGCGGCAATCTGCTATAGGAAGGTTAGAAATGCACTGCTGCAGGTGTATTAACGTATCCATCACCATATATGACTGTCAGTTAACCAGTAAAGACCTGGAAAAATAACATAGATGGATTATGTACAGTACAGACCAAAAGTTTGGACACACCTTCTCATTCAAAGAGTTTTCTGTATTTTCATGACTATGAAAATTGTAGATTCACACTGAAGGCATCAAAACTATGAATTAACACATGTGGAATTAAAAACAACATTTTAGGTTCTTCAAAGTAGCCACCTTTTGCTTTGATTCCTGCTTTGCACCCTCTTGGCACTGAGAAGATAGGTCCATATAATATTCTACAAAAGAAAATGTATGACATAATAGCTTTATTAATAAATAAGTCTACCCCTTTAAGTGGAAGGGTTGAAAATATGTGAATGGAAAAACTCCATGTAATTATTGATCATTGTGGGTGTTACATGAGCCCAGTATTCAGTTCCATATCCCACAACGCACTGCTCCTGGTTTCTAGTCATTTGTTCACATATGGCATTGTGTCACCAGAGAGGAGAATGATCACAACCTTCAGCGGATCAGGAAAGTTGAACGTCACCACAATTCCCACAGTGCGACCTTTCCCTGATTAAATTAATCGCAGATCAATGAGCCCACAGGTGTCTCTGCACTTTGCCAGTCTGTACGTGACATTCTATATAATACATTTTACATATATTTGTGCAGGATTTGTCTGAGCCTAGTGACAGGGAAGTGGATTACTACAGTATTAGAATTTATTTACAATGTAATTACAATAGTGTACCCAGGAAAGAGAATATTACATCCTGGATATAAAAGCCTGGCTAATATCTATGTAATTAAATCATAATCATAACAAATCACTTTATTTCTAATTATTATAAAAGATAGAAATCCTTGAATGTAGCAATAAGAAATTTAAAGGCACTGTCCACCCTTACTAGCATTCTGTGCTAATACATGTTTATACCGTATATAGCGGCCAGAGTTGTTTAGATAATGTTTCCTCGTGAAAGCTCATCTCCAGACCTTTAGTAAAGGTCATCCTGTAGCATAGTCAAGGTTGACACCACTCACCAGGCACATCCTTTAATTTCTTTAGCTTCCGAATGGTCCCCTGGATGGTCATTAGGAGGTTGCCCTGCAAAATCACACAACTGCTGTTGTGTTTCATGTTTGGACCATGGATTGATATCAATATTATTTGTGGGACTTACAATGGCGGTATATATGTGAATGTTCACTGAATTGGTGCCCACTATGTATTTTTTCATGGATTTATGAGGAGTTATGGTCCTGACATCAATACTTGTTATACACTAGTATGTACATTTATGTGATTTCTCTTTGTATATGCATGAATATATATTAATTCTTATCCATATACTTATAGTTAATATCTAGTTGCTAATTGCCTGTGATTTGCATCTTATTTCATGCATGTAGAAGCACCGTGACCTTGACTCTCTTTTTTTGGTGTTTTAACATGAAATTTTAATTTTCCTTCTTGTAATTAATAAAGTTTTTGATAAAACTTTGTGTCTTGATATTTGTTAATAGTGAGGCTAGTCCTGATAGGTTTATATATAATTTGAGAATAGTGATGTTTTCGTGTAAACCGTAGGTTTAAGACTATAATGGGGTCCACTGAGTTTCCGCCTGAAAATTGCGGAAACATTTTTAAAAATGTTTTAAGCAGGTTCAGGGATGCAGGTGTGAACTTAAGACAAGATAAGATAAGATAATCCTTTAATATTCCCACAGTGGGGAAATTTCAGTATGTTACAGCAGCATAGTAATACAGGTACAGGATAATACACAGTAATATATTACAGACGTAGACACACATATGCTGAGAAGAGAAGATATACTAGGAGTCCATAGCAGCTAAGGAACAGAAGAAAGAAAGAAGGAATACTTCAGAATCATTTAGTTTTCTGTGAAGAGTGATCTTCGTTTGGTCTGATGTAGATTATACAGCCTGATCGCGGTTGGAAGGAAGGACTTGCGATAGCGCTCCTTCTCACACTTGGGGTGAAGCAGACGGTCACTTAAACTGCTGCCAAGTCCCATCAAGGTCCCATACATGGGGTGGGATTTGTTCTCCCACATGGAGCTCACCACAGACAGTATCCTTCTGTCACCCACTACCTGTACTGGGACCAGGGGGCTCCCCAGGACAGAGCTGGCCCTTCTGATCAGCCTGTCAAGTCTATTTCTGTCCCTGGTTGATATACTGCTCCCCCAGCAGGCTACACCGAAAAAGATGGCAGAAGCAATCACACAGTTGAAAAAGGCCCTAAGAGGTGCCCCCTGGACTCCAAAGACCCTCAGCCTCCTAAGCAGGTAAAGTCTGCTGTGACCCTTTCTGTGCAGCATCTCCAGGTGATCAGCCCAGGCCATTTTGATGTTGAGGAGCACACCCAGGTACTTATAGGTCTTGACTATCTCAATGCATGTCCCTTGGATCTCCACCAGGATCAGAACACTTCTCTGTTTACTAAAGTTCACTACCATCTCCTTGGTGTTCCAAGCATTAATCCTGAGGTGGTTCCGCTGACACCATTCCACAAAGTTTTGGTTTAAGTCTCTGTATTCCCTGTCATCTCCGTCAGTGATGAGGCCTACTATTGCAGAATCATTGCAGTACTTTTGTAAGTAACAGCTAGATGAGTTGTGCCTAAAGTCAGCAGTGCACAGTGTGAAGACAAATGGGGCAAGAACTGTACCTTGTGGTGCACCCGTACTACAGATCACAGTATCTGAAACACAGTCCCGGGCTCTCACATATTGAGTTTGGTTTGTGAGGTAGTCAAGTATCCAGTTGGACAGGTGATGGTCCACTCCACCAAGGTTCAGCTTCTCCCTCAATAGCCCTGGCTGAATAGTGTTGAACGCACTGGAGAAATCAAAGATCATTATTCTCACAGTGTTCCCTGGTTTCTCTAGGTGAGAGAGAGATCTGTGAAAAAGGTGGATGATGTCGTCATGTACCCCAATGCCCAGTTGATAGGCAAACTGGAGGGGGTCCAGAGCGGAGCACACTAGAGGGCGTAGATGTGTCAGGACCAGTCTCTCTAGGACCTTCATCAGGTAGGATGTCAGTGCTACAGGTCGGCAGTCATTGTAGCCCATCGGGTTGGGTTTCTTTTGGGACTGGTACCACACAAGATGTTTTTGACAGTTGAGGTACCACTCCCAGCTTTAGACTCATATTGTACATGTGCGTAATAACACCACACAGCTGGTTTCTGCACGATTTAAGAACTCTTGCACTTAAACCTTCGGGTCCTCTGGCTTTGTCTAACATTGCCTAACATTGTAACAGTGCAATAAGTCATCAACAAGATGTATGTCATAAAATGCACAATAAGGTCCTACATTGTGGAAAAGATGTTTTGTTTTGGAGATTTTGCTGTGTTTTTTGAGTTAAAGCCAAAAAGAAGGGAAAAGTATAAATACATTCTTTATATTTACCATTCCTTTTCAAGTCACTCTTGGCACAAAAATTGCAGAAAAACCTAAAACAAAAAAGTAGCTTTTGCTCAACATGGGGTCTTAACCTTAGACACACAGAACACAAGTAAATACACATATAAATTTGCATACATCAGTCTTACAGCCATTCGGTAGCTGTGCAGTGATGTTCTGTTCAAAGACCACAAGCCATAAAACACTAAGCATTGTATAGTGGTGTAGCTGTATCTAGGTACATTGTTTAGCACCCCCTTATTCAGGAGTGAAAGCACCAACACCCTGGCTATAGTATTTTTGCACATTGTGTGGCACCACTCTAACACTAGTAGCCTACACTTTACATTAGTTCCATTTGCCTTGCATTAGTGATCCCATATGCCTCATATTAACCCCTTATGGTTCTACACCATAATATTACACCATACAGTGGATTGTTAATGCTCATTGACAGTTTTATAGTAGGCAAAGAAGTTTCCATGGCACACAGAAGTATTGCAGTATATAGTAAAGGGGATCAAACAACCCAGAGTTCAAGTCTGCTTCAGAAATAGTAAACTTTTTAACGTTTTTCTCTGTTTTGACACCTTTAAAAAATACTATAGATTAAGGTCATTGGAATGTAGGAGACCTAATGCAGTAGGTCAACAAGAAATAGCAAGCAGCTCATGATGATAGGCAATACAATGCATGCCAAGGGGTAAGTACTGGTCCAAATACACACAACTAACTGAATCAGTGGCATATGTAGAAAAACAAATATGCAAACAGAGAAGGCTGAATGGGGTGAGGTGTGGAGGGGAACGCAGATCTGTACCAGTAAAATTACAGATCCCATTATAAGTATGATGATCAATTGCACTGGAGTCCTACAAATATAGGTGACTAACCTCTCAGATTAAAATCCTACCACATGGGCTCATAATGCCAATATTTTATGTATATGGGGTAAAGTACGGATATTCATGTCTGACAGTAAGTATTAAAGTCATTGTAGCATTGAAAGACCTCCCAAAGTTGTCAAATATATTGCCAGAAGTTGGGGAGGGGATGAAATTCGATAAGCAAAAGTCCCATTCTGTGGAAACATGGATATTGGGAACTCTGGAGGTTTTCCACAAGCAAGGGATAAAAGTCCTCACACAATTAATAAGAGACTTACGAAGGAGTAGATTTTCATTTTTGACTCCTCACCTTCCAAAAGCCATAACTATTTTATATTTCCATTCACAGAGTCATATGTGTGTCACTCTCTCTTAAAACTACATCCAGGTATATAATGTGTCACCCACCTCCTTATAACTACATCTAGGCAGGAGCCAGTGGCATAACTAGGAATGGCGGGGCCCCGTGGGAAACTTTTGACATGCCCCCCCACCCACCCGATACCCGAAGACCTCGACCAACCCCCTCCTACACATTCCTGTGGGCTCTATTATACCCCATAGTGGCCCCTGCACACAGTATTATCCCCCATAGGGGCCCCTCCACACAGTATTATCCCCCATAGTGGCCCCTGCACGCAGTATTATGTTCCATAGTGGCCCCTTCACACAGTATTATGCCCCATAGTGGCCCCTGCACACAGTATTATCCCCCATAGTGGCCCCTGCACACAGTATTATCCCCCATAGTGGCCCCTGCACACAGTATTATCCCCCATAGTGGCCCCTGCACACAGTATTATGTCCCACTGTGGACACCCATAAACAATTATTATACTCTGGGGTCTTTTCAGACCTTTTAACTTAAGGGGGTGCAGAGGGTAAAGTCACTCTGGAACCAGAGGAACACTCTGCAAACTTTCTGTTTAAAGCGCTGCGGAAAGAACCGCAATGTGCTTCCGCCATGTTTTTTTCCTGCAGCGCTTTATTGCTGTGGGACGTCCAGTAGGGCCTTAGCCTAAAGGTATTATCTTCTATTGTAATCCTGTCTAACGGGTCTGTGATGTAGGTAAGGTGATTGCAACAAAGAAAACACCTACATAATTGGCAACTATCATTCTATTGTTAGGTTTAGTAGCCATAGTGAAAACTGAAAAGAATTTTAAAATATAGATAGTGACATAAATTTTTAGAAAATCATCAAACATTCCTATAAATATGTTTAACATAAAAACTTAGTTTAAAAAATAGCTCAATTGATGGTGACACATTCCCTTTAAGAGAAAGCTTAGTGCCTTCACAAAGTTGCATATTGGTCTATGGCTGTTGTCAAATGTTTCTAGTATTTGAATTTGTCTCATTTTCCTGGATTACTATTCAGGGGCTGTAGCACAGTCTGCTTCCTCACAGCAAGAAGTTGCTAATATGTGACAGCTCTGTACCCACTTGTATTACACACGCTTAAAATCTACAAGACCTCATTGTGGGCGCTCAATAAAAGAACTTATCAATGGCCCTTTTCATATGATACTTCATAGGGGGCAAATGACAGATGGATCGGAAAGACTTTATGTCAATCTCTGCCTCTCGGCTTGTATAATAAAGATATCTCATTATAGTAAATGTGGGAAAAAGACAGAAAAGGTCTGAGAAATATATTCTGATATGAAGGAGAAAATGATTTCTAAAATCATTAGAAACTTCTATGAAACTTTATTACACTCTTTCTAAATGTGACACCTACCAATTTCACAGGCACATTGTGAATCTTAAAATGGCTCTGGAAAAAAAAATCTAAAAGTAGCCCCATGTTATAGGTGGGTAAAATTTTCAGAAGACAGGGCCATTATAAGTTCTGCATGGGTTACTTTTGTAAAATGTAAAATGTGCTGCAGCCAAAATGGGGCTAGTAGTAGCAGAAAATCAATAGCACATTATGTATGAAGCTTATATATGCAGAGAACAAATTGCCCTGCCAGACCCTGCAGATATTTTTGCCTTTTGATGGAAACGCAGGTACGCTTTAAACTTTGTACCTCCTATTGGAATCAAGTTGATACTCAAAGAAACAGCTGCACATCTGTGTGCTGTCCGTGTCTGCAAGAGCACTAAATTGGGTGTGATCTTGCAAATGTTAGTTCACCACATGTAATTTGGCATGCAGGTATTAGTTATTATTACTATGACAGTTACCAATGGATTTGTAAGTTCAGTTCGGTACAACCTCAGTGTGGTGACCATATTGTATATGTTTAAATGAAGCATTATTACTATTTTTTCCATTTAAAAGATAATGTTCATTAATGCATGAAAAAATCCATTACACAGCATATACACAGAATAATATTTCCCATAACAGCCATAATAATATTCCTGGAAATATCAGCATCCTCCTGACGCTGTATATAAACATTACAGCAGCACTCAAATCCATATATATGGCCCCGCTCAGTCTGTGCAAGATACCATATACCTGTGGATACCTGTACATACCGTCACTCAAATGTTTACATGCAGGGGTGCTCATGTCAGTTTGGACCATAGAGAAAGGGATTTAGAAACATTCCAGTACACTGAAATGCCCACTTATTCTTTAGGACTATGCCCTTTTTCCCCTCCAACTCAGCAAAACGCACATAAGAGCAGAGGTGAAAGTATCCAAAAGTAGCTGCATGAGGGATAGAGGCACTCTAACCCACTCACAGGTCAGGGAGTGCTGCTCCTGTAGGTCAATGTCAGTCACTAGAGATGAGCGAGTAGTATTCGATCGAGTAGGTATTCGATCGAATACTACGGTATTTGAAATACTCATACTCGATCAAATCGGTAAACAGTAAAAATTCGATTCAATACTGTGTTGTGTATAATTCAGCAACCAGAGGGAGTAGTATATTTAAAACATACTATTTAATAATAAACTTTAAAATTCATTCGGTACAGGAAACCAGGAAAAACATGAAAAAACACAGCACAAGCACTTACGGCATGACGTGGACACAGGACAGTGGAAAAAACGACAAAAAACGCCAGGCCGAAGCCCCTTACTCATGGCGATGCCCCTGTACACAATAGATCTATGATAAGATAGACACAGGGAGCTGCAGCCCCTGCTCTGCATAGATCACTACTTAGAAGACGACGAAGGAACTTGTAGTGATGTCATCACAGGGACAAGCCAATCACAGTATCACAGTAGTGACGTCATCACAGGTTCTGTGCCACTAGCAGGGTAGAGACAGTTGGAGGCTGTGAATCTAAAGCAGGAGGAGGGACTTAAATACAAGAACCAAGAGAGGAGGGCGTGAACAAAGTATGACGTGAGGGTGCACGGGAACGCCCACGGTGCACGGAGGGCTCATTTACATGTATGTTTAAAAGTTAATTCATTAAAACAGGGGGTCTTTTAACAAACAATTAGCAGGACTTGAATTGCCTTTTTAAAGTCTATTCAGGCATATGTTTATCTAAAATAGCGACAATCCAGTGATAAAGCCCCTTTAATTCACCTTGTAACATTAGTGCCAATGACTCATGCAGATGATGCATACTATAACATATCATATATACCAGTTATGTCAATTTTATGCAGTGCACTATCTCTGCACAACAAACTTTCCTCAGATCTCTAAAAGAAAATCCTTTGTTCTATTCACTTTAGCAGGAATATGATGCATTTTGATAAGCAAATGACCTGTTGTATTATACTAGGAATAAGAAAGAAGACGGAAGAGAGAAAGATGGAAGTCCGACTGCTAGGAAAGCTACAATTAAATAATAAATACGAGGATTTTTTTCTCAATATCAGTTCTTGAAGTAAACATCAGCACTGAGAACAGCACAGGAGACAAAACAGTGCATTACTAATTCAGTCTCCATGAAGCAAGCAGCAAATTCCAAGTCCTTTATCTGATGAAATAAAAGAGGAAGAAACACGACAAAAGCCTCTGGGTTATAATGTGCGTTGTGCTCCTTTTAGTTACCGACCGCGTGATGAGGACATCACATTCCTTTTCAAAAAACCCCACTCTACACCTCAAATAAGCATATTGATTGGAAGATTTCTCCCGACTGGTTATCTACTTAATGGTCTCAGGCCATGGTAGTTTATATGGATTTTTTTTAGATCTTTCAGGCTCTTCAGTGACAATTACGGCTGGAGGATGAGTGAACTCATAAGAGTTTAAAGAAATAAAAGAAAAAGAGAAACTGTACGATGGGGATGTAGTTTTTGTTATTTTGATCAGTGAAATGGAAATTTTAACTAGAAATAGATTCTAAACTTGGCTATAAAACCTCCACTCATAGGAAAATTTGGGTTGGATTAACCCTTTCTCAAAATCTGTTGTAATAGTACGTTAGATGTCAGGTATTGGAATATGTCCACCATTTTGGGATTGATCACCGGCCTCAGATCTCCTTCCTAGTCAAGGCTCCTAGGCTTGTCTGGCATATACCTCTATTACAGGCTGCTCTAGGCTGCCTGTAATAGAAGAAACAGCAATTTTACTATGCATTACAATGCATTGTGTTAGTGATCAAACCCCCTGGGTTTCAAGACCCACTGATAAGGTCTAAAAATTACTGTTAAAAAAAATTAAAACAACCCCCTTTCCCTAGAGCTTAGATAAAAAAAGTAAAAAAATTAAAGTGAAACACATACAGATTAGGTATCTCTGTGTCCGAGAACACCAAGTCTAAAAACCTCTGTAATACTGGTGTACGATATGCCAGTCTTAATAAAGCTACACACACATTTGGCGCAAGGCCCTCTCTTGCGCCAAACGTGTGCCACAAACCCCTTTCTCACCACATTGTGCAAATGTGGGTAGGAAGAGGGTCGATGGCCATCATATTCATTACTACTCATGTGAGTTTGAGTTATGATGGAAATGTACACCAGTTCCTAACCAGAGTTTTTCATAAATTTCTTGTTTCCTGTGCCAGTCAGGACCTAAATTACGACTGGCTACACAAGTAATCAGATTCTACCTTTGATTTTTCATAGGTTCTTTAGAGAATAGAAGTAGAGATCTAATTCATTGCCGTAGGTAACTACAACACATTGAAGAACAAAAACAGAGATCTAATTAATTGCCGTAGGTAACTACACCACTTGCTTTATACCAGTTTTACTACATCTTGGCAATGTATTTCAAGAATGCTTCATCTTTAACACAACATATAGAGCTCTAGTGATGTTCTATCACTGGAAATCTATTCAAAGCAATTTAACCCTATATTTTGGTAAGCATTGGTGGTTCTATCTCTCAAACCTTCACCAGCCTGACCTATATAAATAATAAATCAGAAGGTGATTTAAGGTGGAATTTCTTGAGCCCCAGAGCGATCTATACTTGTGCTTGTACACGAGAAGTGCGGGAATGAAAAAAAGTCAACTAATATGAAATTGGCAATAGATATCATAGACCACAGACATTGCTTAGAACACTCTCCATACCCTATTACAAGTGAACATGTTTGTCATCTTGGCCAACAGTAAATGTCAATTGATATTTAGGTCAGACGGAGCCTAGCAATCCTGTCTCCAAACAATCATATACTTGGCCTTTTCCTCTGTGATACCCTTGCAGTCATTCTCCTCGCTGTATTCCACAGAAATGCACGCTCAGAAGAAAAATTGAAATGGGCATTCTAGTATTACACTTACAGTGGGGCAAAAAAGTATTTAGTCAGTCACCAATAGTGCAAGTTCCACCACTTAAAAAGATGAGAGGCGTCTGTAATTTACATCATAGGTAGACCTCAACTATGAGAGACAAAATGAGAAAACAAATCCAGAAAATCACATTGTCTGATTTTGTAAGAATTTATTTTCAAATTATGGTGGAAAATAAGTATTTGGTCAGTAACAAAATTTCATCTCAATACTTTGTTATATATCCTTTGTTGGCAATGACAGAGGTCAAACGTTTTCTGTAAGTCTTCACAAGGTTGGCACACACTGTTGCTGGTATGTTGGCCCATTCCTCCATGCAGATCTCCTCTAGAGCAGTGATGTTTTGGGGCTGTCGCTTGGTAACACGGACTTTCAACTCCCTCCAAAGGTTTTCTATAGGGTTGAGATCTGGACACTGGCTAGGCCACTCCAGGACCTTGAAATGCTTCTTACAAAGCCACTCCTTCATTGCCCTGGCGGTGTGCTTTGGATCATTGTCATGTTGAAAGACCCAGCCATGTTTCATCTTCAATGCCCTTGCTGATGGAAGGAGGTTTGCACTCAAAATCTCACGATACATGGCCCCATTCATTCTTTCATGTACCCGGATCAGTCGTCCTGGCCCCTTTGCAGAAAAACAGCCCCAAAGAATGATGTTTCCACCCCCATGCTTTACAGTAGGTATGGTGTTTGATGGATGCAACTCAGTATTCTTTTTCCTCCAAACACGAAAAGTGGTGGTTCTACCAAACAGTTCCAGTTTGGTTTCATCAGACCATAGGACATTCTCCCAATACTCTTCTGGATCATCCAAATGCTTTCTAGCAAACTTTAGACGGGCCCGGACATGTACTGGCTTAAGCAGTGGGACACGTCTGGCACTGCAGGATCTGAGTCCCTGGCGGCGTAGTGTGTTACTGATGGTAGGCTTTGTTACATTGGTCCCAGTTCTCTGCAGTTCATTCACTAGGTCCCCCCGCGTTGCTCTGGGATTTTTGCTCACTGTTCTTGTGATCATTTTGACCCCATGGGGTGAGATTTTGCGTGGAGCCCCAGATCGAGGGAGATTATCAGTGGTCTTGTATGTCTTCCATTTTCTAATTATTGCTCCCACAGTTGATTTCTTCAATGCAAGCTGGATGCCTATTGCAGATTCAGTCTTCCCAGCCTGGTGCAGGGCTACAATTTTGTTTCTAGTGTCCTTTGACAGCTCTTTGGTCTTCACCATAGTGGAGTTTGGAGTCTGACTGTTTGAGGGTGTGCACAGGTGTCTTTTTATACTGATAACAAGTTTAAACAGGTGCCATTACTACAGGTAATGAGTGGAGGAAAGAGGAGACTCTTAAAGAAGAAGTTACAGGTCTGTGAGAGCCAGAAATCTTGATTGTTTGTAGGTGACCAAATACTTACTTTCCACCATAATTTGAAAAAAAATTCTTACAAAATCAGACAATGTGATTTTCTGGATTTGTTTTCTCATTTTGTCTCTCATAGTTGAGGTCTACCTATGATGTAAATTACAAACGCCTCTCATCTTTTTAAGTGGTGGAACTTGCACTATTGGTGACTGACTAAATACTTTTTTGCCCCACTGTATATATCATCTGATAACAATGGATCCCCACACTCTAGAGGGATGTACAGATATCACTGTGAGATCCTCCAAATTGCTAGACCTCTATAGATTTTCAAGGTACCAGTTTGATTTTTACAAACAAGGCTGCATTGCATCCATGAAGTGGGCACACAACGCCAGGTTAAACCAAATGACATGTGACTTGTTCTGCCTCATTTAAATTACCTTTCATTATGATTAGCGTAATGACACATGGACGCATCGTTCTAAAGGGAAGCCCCTGCCCATATCTTGTGTGATTGTCTGTTATTGCTGGGGGCTATAGTATCATATGGGGGGCATTCAGGTTGCCAAGAGCGCATATAATACAAGGAAATGTCAAGTCCTCCAGACCTAATGCAGCAGCTCTCCTAAGCGGTGATATTACTATGGACAGGCAATGTCCACTTAAAATAGCTGCTTTAAATTGCTTATAATGAGATGTCCAATGGTATTACATGTAAAGCCTCCATTTTCTACATGCAGTTCTAAGTGCTTTATTGTCTTCCCTTTGAAAAGCCTATACCGCAGAAATATGACCTATAACATTATATTTATACAGCACTGCAAAGACCTTTTCTACATTAATTGGAGGTGGAACTTTCTTCTTGTTTATTTTCTGTTTAAGTCTCTGGATAAAAAAAGAAACATGAAAAATGTGATTTATTCTTTGTCTAGTCTTAAGTAATTTTGGAAATAAAGCAATGTCTTATCTGAGTGAGACAGTTTACTGACATGCGAATAAAGAAGTGCTCAGAGTGCGATAAATACTCCTAGACATTAACCATTTCAGTGCCGCCGGCTAAACAATACTGTGCTTTGGAATCACACAATTCCTTCATTGAAAAGGGAATTAAATAACATAGCGGTATACGCACAGCATATGGTAAATGGGGCTTGAGAGACGTATCCTAAAATTTTATCAGGCATTTTATCTTTTTTTTTAGAAAAGAGCTTTCTAAACACTGAGTAAAAGGCCAATGCAGAATGGATCTACAGCATAAACATGGACCACATGGTCCCATTACTGACACCCATAGTGTTAGTCCCAGTATTGTGCAGCCAGCAGTTTTCTTTCCTCAATCCAACCGTTAAATGAGGCAATATGCATGATACACAAATGTAAAGTACATAAAAAAATGTATGTGTCACAAAAGCACAGAGTATTCCCTGCTTGTTCGGTGGCTACACGTCTATACAACTAGCAGAATTGTGCTTGCATTTCTAAATTATAGTAGACGCTGTAATGCAATTGAAGATGGAGAGAAAATAGAAATAATAGAGAAACATACAAATATGAGACAGAAATATATAAGATAGACAGAGAGTGGCGCAAGTAGGAATCGCGGGGACCCGTGGCGAACTTTTGACATGGGCCCCGCCACTTCCTGACCGGCACCAAAGACCTCGACTGACCGACCCCGTGCCGCATTCCTGCGCACTCTATTATGCCCCATAGTTTCCCCAGTACACAGTATTATGCCCCATAGTGGCCCCAGTAAATAGTGTTATGCCCCATAGTGGCCCCTGCACACAGTATTATGCCCCATAGGGGCCCCTGAACACAGTATTATGCCCCATAATGAACACCCATGAACAATTATTATATTCTGGGGTCTTTTCAGAACACCACTGTTACTTACCTATCTCCGCCTCTGCTGCAGTCTTCAGTGGTGTTGGCCATCTTTAATGACGTACTGACGTCACATTACCCGGGATGCAGGCCGGGGTCATGTGACGTAAGGGATGTCACACAACTAGGCCCGAAGCCTGCCGGGAGAATAGAAAGGTAAGTAACATGTTTATTATTTTCCTTTACCTTTCCAGCGCCTCCGATCATTATACTCGGGGGCCTGAGAAGACCCCCAAGTATAATAAGAGTGTTTGGGGGCCCGTGGTGTCACTTACCAATCCCAGCCCCTGCCAGGTTCGGTAAGCAAATAGGGCCCGTTACCAGCTGGAGTTACTCCATACGGTAATGGCCTATTAAGAAAAAAAAAACTAAGGGGTTGCTGGGCCCCTAATCTCCCGGGATCTGTGGCAACCACTACCCCTACTACCCCGGTAGTTACGCCACTGCAGATAGATAGTGTAAAGGGCAGTAGGTTGTGGACAAAACTGGTTTAGCAGTAGGCCCAAAAATACTCCCCAGCATTTAAGCTTTCACCCTCATATAGGGATCTGGACTTCAATTTAGGCAGTTTGCTAGGTTGTTTCCTCTTGAAGTGGAACAAGCCAAAATATCCAGATAGACCAGGCTGGATATAACACAGGAATTCAAGACAGGACATCAGGAATGGTAAAAGCATAAACCTGGAGGCCAAAAGTAGCAGAAGTTCGTTTATGTATAGGAAACCTAAAGACCACAGGTATACATAGAAGAAGGAAACGTATATATCCACACAGGAACACAAATGTTTACATGGTAGAAGGACATATGCATTCACACAGAATACATGGTAGCAGACATGTATGTCCAGACATGGCAGGCCAAAACTAGGCCATAGCACAGACATGCAGACAATAGAACATTGCTCTGTACAAACAGACAGAAGGACATTGGCAAAACATGAAGTCATGACATATAAAAATGCAGGAAAGCTACAGCACTGCTTAGGCATACAGACAGAAAGGTAGCATGTATCAGGTCATTAAACAGAACGCTGAAGCAAACAAAATAAAGCTTTGCTAAGCATGAAGACAAAAGAACATATACACATAGGGATAATAATAGATAGATAATGCAGCATTTATCTGGCAAGACATTGCTAGAGGAGCAGACTTTTATACATACAAATAGAAAATGATTTGCAGAAGGAAGCTCGCAGGTCCTTAGGTCTATCACCTTCCTCAAGGATATTCAGCTGTCTCCACCATGATATAGAGCACATTACAGTGCTAAGCATCATACATTTATTGTATATCACTTTAAGCTTGTTTTTCTAAAAAGCTACAAAAGTCTACAAATAAGGCAAGGAGTGCTGGGTCTTCAGCTCCGGGTGCACTGCTTCTCCTGATAAAGTAGGATGGGAGGTGTCACACAGCACCGCACCTCCCATGAGGCAACCTGAAGCGACCGCTTCAGGCGGCGCTATGCCAGGGCCTCAGGGAGGGCGGCATTTTTGCTAACCTAAGCTAGTCCAGGACAAGCTGTCCTGGACTGGCTTAGCACCGAGCGGTGGTTTGGGGAGGCCACTGGAGCAGCGCTGCTCCAGCAGCCTCCCCTCATGCTCAGGCAGAGAGTAGGCCCTCTCCGTGTCTGCTCTCTGCCGGCGAACGGCGCTAAGCCTGCCCCCTTCGATTTGCCATGCCCCCTCCGCTCAGCCATGCCCCCGCTCCGCCCCCTCCTCCCGGCGGGGGGGGGGGGGCGGCTTTCTGTAGTTCGCCTCGGGCGGCGAAAGGGGCAGGTTCACCCCTGGTGTCATAGCAGTGGAAAATCAATTCTCACTGCACAGGGCAGGACATGGCAGGGTTCTGAGTGACTAGAGCAGTGCTCTCAGGTTTGAAGGCTAGGGAAATGAGCGCTTCTATAGAACCTTTTTATGAACAAGCTGAAAACTTGTAGAGATGGGTGAATAAAGTTTATTTTCACGTTTTTTCAACCTGTAGAGTACTGACATAGCAGTACTGGATAGGTCCTTGACTTGGATCTTTGGACGTGCAATCTTTTCTATATGATAGTGTGGCTTGTTTTTCTTTTTTTTTCTTTTTTGTTTAGATAGCTAGATAGACAAATAAGACAAAAGATAGGGGCATCATTTCAGACTTGAAAGGTGACAACTAGTGAGTTTATTCACCCAACTATGAAACGTTTCAGTCCAAGCTTGAGAAATGTCCCATGGACTGAAATGTTACATAGTTGGAATAAACAGCTGCTATCTATTTTCAGATCAATAGATATTAGATGATGGAAATACTTAAGTGGATATTCAATAGGTGTTAGATAAAGAGATTGGTTAATAGTTATAAGATAAAGAGATAAATTATTGTTTCGGCGTTAAATCATTTCTTTACCAGTTTAATGAAATAAAGCTAAAATAGCTGGCAATTTATCTAAGGACTTAATAATAGAGATGAGCGAACACTAAAATGTTCGAGGTTCGAAATTCGATTCGAACAGCCGCTCAATGTTCGTGTGTTCGAACGGGTTTCGAACCCCATTATAGTCTATGGGGAACAGATACTCGTTAAGGGGGAAACCCAAATCCGTGTCTGGAGGGTCACCAAGTCCACTATGACACCCCAGGAAATGATGCCAACACCTCTGGAATGACACTGGGACAGCAGGGGAAGCATGTCTGGGGGCATCTAACACACCAAAGACCCTCTATTACCCCAACATCACAGCCTAACAACTACACACTTTACACACTCAATACCACCTCTCTGACAGTAGGAAAACACCTTGAAACATGTGTATTTGGCACTTGCAGTGAGGAGAGCTTGTCACCAGCAGTGAATTTGGCCCTTGTAGTAAGTTGAGGTTGGCACCAACATTTGTTTTGAAAATCAGGGTGGATTGAGCCTCTAACCAGCAGAGTTTGGGCAAATTCATGGTGGAGGGAGCCTCTAAAAACCCCAGTTTGGACCAATTCATGGTGGAGGGAGCCTCTAACCAGCCCAGTTTGGGCAAATTCATGGTGGAGGGAGCCTCTAAAAAACCCAGTTTGGACCAATTCATGGTGGAGGGAGCCTCTAACCAGCCCAGTTTGGGCAAATTCATGGTGGAGGGAGCCTCTAACCAGCCCAGTTTGGACCAATTAATGGTGGAGGGAGCCTCTAACCAGCCCAGTTTGGACCAATTAATGGTGGAGGGAGCCTCTAAAAAACCCAGTTTGGACCAATTCATGGTGGAGGGAGCCTCTAAACAGCCCAGTTTGGGCAAATTCATGGTGGAGGGAGCCTCTAAAAAACCCAGTTTGGACCAATTCATGGTGGAGGGAGCCTCTAACCAGCCCAGTTTGGACCAATTAATGGTGGAGGGAGCCTCTAAACAGCCAAGTTTGGACCAATTCATGGTGGAGGGAGCCTCTAAAAAACCCAGTTTGGACCAATTCATGGTGGAGGGAGCCTCTAAACAGCCCAGTTTGGGCAAATTCATGGTGGAGGGAGCCTCTAAAAAACCCAGTTTGGACCAATTCATGGTGGAGGGAGCCTCTAACCAGCCCAGTTTGGACCAATTAATGGTGGAGGGAGCCTCTAAACAGCCAAGTTTGGACCAATTCATGGTGGAGGGAGCCTCTAAAAACCCCAGTTTGGACCAATTCATGGTGGAGGGAGCCTCTAACCAGCCCAGTTTGGACCAATTAATGGTGGAGGGAGCCTCTAACCACCCCAGTTTGGACCAATTCATGGTGGAGGGAGCCTCTAACCAGCCCAGTTTGGGCAAATTCATGGTGGAGGGAGCCTCTAAACAGCCCAGTTTGGGCAAATTCATGGTGGAGGGAGCCTCTAACCAGCCCAGTTTGGACCAATTAATGGTGGAGGGAGCCTCTAACCAGCCCAGTTTGGACCAATTAATGGTGGAGGGAGCCTCTAACCACCCCAGTTTGGACCAATTCATGGTGGAGGGAGCCTCTAAACAGCCAAGTTTGGACCAATTCATGGTGGAGGGAGCCTCTAAAAACCCCAGTTTGGACCAATTCATGGTGGAGGGAGCCTCTAACCAGCCCAGTTTGGGCAAATTCATGGTGGAGGGAGCCTCTAAACAGCCCAGTTTGGGCAAATTCATGGTGGAGGGAGCCTCTAACCAGCCCAGTTTGGACCAATTAATGGTGGAGGGAGCCTCTAACCAGCCCAGTTTGGACCAATTAATGGTGGAGGGAGCCTCTAACCACCCCAGTTTGGACCAATTCATGGTGGAGGGAGCCTCTAAAAACCCCAGTTTGGACCAATTCATGGTGGAGGGAGCCTCTAACCAGCCCAGTTTGGGCAAATTCATGGTGGAGGGAGCCTCTAAACAGCCCAGTTTGGGCAAATTCATGGTGGAGGGAGCCTCTAACCAGCCCAGTTTGGACCAATTAATGGTGGAGGGAGCCTCTAACCAGCCCAGTTTGGACCAATTAATGGTGGAGGGAGCCTCTAACCACCCCAGTTTGGACCAATTCATGGTGGAGGGAGCCTCTAAACAGCCAAGTTTGGACCAATTCATGGTGGAGGGAGCCTCTAAAAACCCCAGTTTGGACCAATTCATGGTGGAGGGAGCCTCTAACCAGCCCAGTTTGGGCAAATTCATGGTGGAGGGAGCCTCTAAACAGCCCAGTTTGGGCAAATTCATGGTGGAGGGAGCCTCTAACCAGCCCAGTTTGGACCAATTAATGGTGGAGGGAGCCTCTAACCAGCCCAGTTTGGACCAATTAATGGTGGAGGGAGCCTCTAAAAAACCCAGTTTGGACCAATTCATGGTGGAGGGAGCCTCTAAACAGCCCAGTTTGGGCAAATTCATGGTGGAGGGAGCCTCTAAAAAACCCAGTTTGGACCAATTCATGGTGGAGGGAGCCTCTAACCAGCCCAGTTTGGACCAATTAATGGTGGAGGGAGCCTCTAAACAGCCAAGTTTGGACCAATTCATGGTGGAGGGAGCCTCTAAAAAACCCAGTTTGGACCAATTCATGGTGGAGGGAGCCTCTAAACAGCCCAGTTTGGGCAAATTCATGGTGGAGGGAGCCTCTAAAAAACCCAGTTTGGACCAATTCATGGTGGAGGGAGCCTCTAACCAGCCCAGTTTGGACCAATTAATGGTGGAGGGAGCCTCTAAACAGCCAAGTTTGGACCAATTCATGGTGGAGGGAGCCTCTAAAAACCCCAGTTTGGACCAATTCATGGTGGAGGGAGCCTCTAACCAGCCCAGTTTGGACCAATTAATGGTGGAGGGAGCCTCTAACCACCCCAGTTTGGACCAATTCATGGTGGAGGGAGCCTCTAACCAGCCCAGTTTGGGCAAATTCATGGTGGAGGGAGCCTCTAAACAGCCCAGTTTGGGCAAATTCATGGTGGAGGGAGCCTCTAACCAGCCCAGTTTGGACCAATTAATGGTGGAGGGAGCCTCTAACCAGCCCAGTTTGGACCAATTAATGGTGGAGGGAGCCTCTAACCACCCCAGTTTGGACCAATTCATGGTGGAGGGAGCCTCTAAACAGCCAAGTTTGGACCAATTCATGGTGGAGGGAGCCTCTAAAAACCCCAGTTTGGACCAATTCATGGTGGAGGGAGCCTCTAACCAGCCCAGTTTGGGCAAATTCATGGTGGAGGGAGCCTCTAAACAGCCCAGTTTGGGCAAATTCATGGTGGAGGGAGCCTCTAACCAGCCCAGTTTGGACCAATTAATGGTGGAGGGAGCCTCTAACCAGCCCAGTTTGGACCAATTAATGGTGGAGGGAGCCTCTAACCACCCCAGTTTGGACCAATTCATGGTGGAGGGAGCCTCTAAAAACCCCAGTTTGGACCAATTCATGGTGGAGGGAGCCTCTAACCAGCCCAGTTTGGGCAAATTCATGGTGGAGGGAGCCTCTAAACAGCCCAGTTTGGGCAAATTCATGGTGGAGGGAGCCTCTAACCAGCCCAGTTTGGACCAATTAATGGTGGAGGGAGCCTCTAACCAGCCCAGTTTGGACCAATTAATGGTGGAGGGAGCCTCTAACCACCCCAGTTTGGACCAATTCATGGTGGAGGGAGCCTCTAAACAGCCAAGTTTGGACCAATTCATGGTGGAGGGAGCCTCTAAAAACCCCAGTTTGGACCAATTCATGGTGGAGGGAGCCTCTAACCAGCCCAGTTTGGGCAAATTCATGGTGGAGGGAGCCTCTAAACAGCCCAGTTTGGGCAAATTCATGGTGGAGGGAGCCTCTAACCAGCCCAGTTTGGACCAATTAATGGTGGAGGGAGCCTCTAACCAGCCCAGTTTGGACCAATTAATGGTGGAGGGAGCCTCTAACCACCCCAGTTTGGACCAATTCATGGTGGAGGGAGCCTCTAAAAACCCCAGTTTGGACCAATTCATGGTGGAGGGAGCCTCTAACCAGCCCAGTTTGGGCAAATTCATGGTGGAGGGAGCCTCTAAACAGCCCAGTTTGGGCAAATTCATGGTGGAGGGAGCCTCTAACCAGCCCAGTTTGGACCAATTAATGGTGGAGGGAGCCTCTAACCAGCCCAGTTTGGACCAATTAATGGTGGAGGGAGCCTCTAACCACCCCAGTTTGGACCAATTCATGGTGGAGGGAGCCTCTAAACAGCCAAGTTTGGACCAATTCATGGTGGAGGGAGCCTCTAAAAACCCCAGTTTGGACCAATTCATGGTGGAGGGAGCCTCTAACCAGCCCAGTTTGGGCAAATTCATGGTGGAGGGAGCCTCTAAACAGCCCAGTTTGGGCAAATTCATGGTGGAGGGAGCCTCTAACCAGCCCAGTTTGGACCAATTAATGGTGGAGGGAGCCTCTAACCAGCCCAGTTTGGACCAATTAATGGTGGAGGGAGCCTCTAAAAACCCCAGTTTGGACCAATTCATGGTGGAGGGAGCCTCTAACCAGCCCAGTTTGGGCAAATTCATGGTGGAGGGAGCCTCTAAACAGCCCAGTTTGGGCAAATTCATGGTGGAGGGAGCCTCTAACCAGCCCAGTTTGGACCAATTAATGGTGGAGGGAGCCTCTAACCAGCCCAGTTTGGACCAATTAATGGTGGAGGGAGCCTCTAACCAGCCCAGTTTGGACCAATTAATGGTGGAGGGAGCCTCTAACCACCCCAGTTTGGACAAATTCATGGTGGAGGGAGCCTCTAAAAAACCCAGTTTGGACCAATTCATGGTGGAGGGAGCCTCTAAACAGCCCAGTTTGGGCAAATTCATGGTGGAGGGAGCCTCTAAACAGCCCAGTTTGGGCAAATTCATGGTGGAGGGAGCCTCTAACCAGCCCAGTTTGGACCAATTAATGGTGGAGGGAGCCTCTAACCAGCCCAGTTTGGACCAATTCATGGTGGAGGGAGCCTCTAAACAGCCCAGTTTGGGCAAATTCATGGTGGAAGGAGCCTCTAACCAGCAGAGTTGTGGGAAAGCAGGGTGGAGGGAGCCTCTAACCAGCAGAGTTGGTGGAAATCAGGGTGGAGGGAGCCTCTAACCAGCAGAGTTGGGGGAAATCATGTTGGAGGGAGCCTAGTATTAGCAGAATTGTGCAACGCTAATGGTGGATGAGTATGAGGATGCGGAGGAATTGGAGAGGTTGAGTACAGACATGGAGTTTCATGTTGGGGTGCTTTACACAGGTGGGCACAAAAATGAAGGCTCTATCCAGTGGTGGTTCATTTTTATCAAAGTGAGCCGGTCGGCACTCTCAGCTGACAGACGGGTGCGCTTGTCAGTGATGATGCCACCGGCTGCACTGAACACCCTCTCAGATAGGACGCTGGCGGCAGGACAGGACAGCACCTCCAAGGCATATAGGGCAAGTTCAAGCCACAGGTCCAACTTCGACACCCAATACGTGTAGGGCGCAGAGGGGTCGGAGAGGACAGGGCTGTGGTCGGAAAGGTATTCCCGCAACATGCGCCTATACTTCTCACGCCTGGTGACACTAGGACCCTCCGTGGCGGCACTTTGGCGAGGGGGTGCCATCAAGGTGTCCCAGACCTTAGACAGTGTGCCCCTCGTTTGTGTGGACCGGTGAGAACTTGGTTGCCTACTGGAGGAACTGCCCTCCCTGCCGCCACTGTCACATGCTGGAAACATCTCCATCATATTCTGCACCAATTGCCTGTGGCAAGCATTGATGCGATTGGCCCTCCCCTCTACCGGAATAAAAGACGAGATGTTGTTTTTATACCGGGGGTCAAGGATAGCAAAGATCCAGTACTGGTTGTCCTCCATGATTTTGACAATACGCTTGTCGGTTGTAAAGCACCCCAACATGAACTCAGCCATGTCTGCCACAGTGTTAGTTGGCATGACTCCTCTGGCCCCACCGGAAAGTTCAATCTCCATTTCCTCCTCATCCTCCATGTCTACCCATCCGCGCTGCAACAATGGGACGATTCGAAGTTGCCCGGAAGCCTCCTGTATCACCATCACATCATCGGACAACTCTTCTTCCTCCTCCTCCTCCTCCTCCTCCATTAAACGCAGTGAAGCGGACAGATGTGTGGACCTACTCTCCAGCTGTGACGGATCGGATGCTATCCCTAACTCCTCTGTGTGATCTGAGTTATCCCTGATGTCAATCAGGGATTCTCTCAGAACACACAAGAGCGGGATTGTAAGGCTCACCATCGCATCCTCAGAGCTCACCCTCCTTGTGGACTCCTCAAAGACCCGTAGGATGTCACAAAGGTCTCTCATCCATGGCCACTCATGGATGTGAAACTGAGGCAGCTGACTTTGTGGCACCCTAGGGTTTTGTAGCTGGTATTCCATCAAAGGTCTCTGCTGCTCAACCACTCTATTCAACATCTGAAACGTTGAGTTCCAGCGTGTGGGGACGTCGCACAAAAGCCGGTGTTGTGGCACATGCAGGCGTTGCTGGAGAGATTTTAAGCTAGCAGCGGCTACTGTCGACTTGCGAAAGTGGGCGCACATGCGCCGCACTTTCACCAGTAGCTCTGGAACATTGGGGTAGCTCTTTAGGAAACGTTGCACCACTAGGTTGAAGACGTGGGCCAGGCATGGAACATGTTGGAGTCCGGCAAGCTCCAGAGCTGCTACCAGGTTCCGGCCGTTATCACAAACGACCATGCCTGGGCCCAGGTGCAGCGGCTCAAACCATATTGCCGTCTCATCGAGGAGGGCATCCCTCACCTCGGAGGCAGTGTGCTGTCTGTCCCCCAAGCTGATCAGCTTCAGCACAGCCTGCTGACGTCTACCAACGCCAGTGCTGCAACGTTTCCAACTCGTAGCTGGGGTCAATCTAACAGCGGAGGAGGAGGCGGTGGCGGAGGAGGAGGCGGTGGCGGAGGAGGAGGCGGTAGAGGAGGAGGAGGAGGGGGGTGTTCTTCTCGTGTCCCTGCCAGGAATGTTAGGCGGGGAGACGAGGTACACCGGGCCAGTTTGGGAAGCAGTCCCAGCCTCAACTACATTCACCCAGTGTGCCGTCAGTGAAATGTAGCGTCCCTGTCCGCATGCACTTGTCCACGCGTCGGTGGTCAAGTGGACCTTTGTGCAAAGCGCGGAACTAAGGGCCCGCCTGATGTTGAGTGACACGTGCTGGTGCAAGGCGGGGACGGCACACCGGGAGAAGTAGTGACGGCTAGGGACGGCATAGCGAGGTGCCGCAGTTGCCATCAGGTCCAGGAAGGCGGGAGTTTCAACAAGCCGGAACGCCAACATCTCCTGGGCCAGCAGTTTAGCGATGTTGGCGTTCAAGGCTTGCGCGTGTGGGTGGTTAGCAGTGTATTTCTGCCGCCGCTCCAATGTCTGAGAGATGGTGGGTTGTTGTAAAGAAACGCCTGATGGTGCCTTTGATGGTGCAGGAGAAGGAGATAAGACAGGACCAGGGGAGGATGAGGTAGAAGTCAACAAAGTGGCGGAGGCAGATGAAGTGGTGTCCTGGCTCGTCCTCTGGAGTGCATCGCCAGCACAGTCAGCAGTGGCAGTGGCAGAGGCAGAGGCAGAGGCAGTGGCAGTGGCGTGAACGGCAGGCGGCCTTTGTCCTGCCGTTGCTGCCTGCCACTGATTCCAGTGCTTGGATTCCAAATGACGGCGCATTGAAGTGGTGGACAGGTTGCTCTTCTCAGAGCCCCTAATCAATTTCGAGAGGCAAATTGTGCAGACAACACTATATCTGTCCTCGGCGCATTCCTTGAAAAAACTCCACACCTTCGAGAAACGTGCCCTCGAGGTGGGAGTTTTTCGGGGCTGGGTACGAACTGGAACATCTTGGGAGATTCCGGGTGTGGCCTGGCTTCGCCTAAGCTGCTGACCTCTGCCTCTGCCTCTAGCTACCCTTTTTGGTGCTGCACCTGCCTCAACATCCACACTACTTTCCCCGCTTGACATCCCCCCTGTCCAGGTCGGGTCAGTGTCCTCATCATCCACCACTTCCTCTTCCAACTCCTGTCTCATCTCCTCCTCCCGCACAATGCGCCAGTCAACTGGATGCCCTGACGGCAACTGCGTCACATCATCGTCGATGAGGGTGGGTTGCTGGTCATCCACCACCAAATCGAACGGAGATGGAGGAGACTCTAGTGTTTGAGCATCTGGACACAGATGCTCCTCTGTTAGGTTCGTGGAATCGTGACGTGGAGAGGCAGGTTGAGGGACAATGAAAGGAGCGGAGAACAGCTCTGGGGAGCAGGGACAGTTTGGGTTATTGTTCTGTAAAGCTTCGGAATTTTGGGAGGAAGGAAGACAAGACTGTTGGGTAATAGGAGGAGAGGAGGCAGAGTCTGACTGGCTGCTGGACAATGTGCTGTAAGCGTTCTCTGACAGCCATTGCAAGACCTGTTCCTGGTTCTCGGGCCTACTAAGGTTTGTACCCTGCAGTTTAGTTAATGTGGCAAGCAACCCTGGCACTGTGGAGTGGCGCAATGCTTGCTGCCCCACAGGAGTAGGCACGGGACGCCCTGTGGCTTCACTGCTACCTTGCTCCCCAGAACCATTCCCCCGACCTCGCCCACGGCCTCGTCCACGTCCCTTTCCGGGAGCCTTGCGCATTTTGAATTCCTAGTTAGAAATTGGCACTGTATACCAGTAGTAAAAATTGTGGGTGCACGTAACCCCAATATATTCTTTGAATTCCCAGTCAGACACTGGCACTATATGGCAGTAGCAAGAAATGAGGGTATTTGTATTCCCAATATACTCTTTGAATTCCCAGTCAGACAATGGCACTGTATACCAGTAGTAAAAATTGTGGGTGCACGTAACCCCAATATATTCTTTGAATTACCAGTCAGAAACTGGCACTATATGGCAGTAGCAAGAAATGAGGGTATTTGTATTCCCAATATATTCTTTGAATTCCCAGTCAGACAATGGCACTGTATACCAGTAGTAAAAATTGAGGGTGCACGTAACCCCAATATATTCTTTGAATTACCAGTCAGAAACTGGCACTATATGGCAGTAGCAAGAAATGAGGGTATTTATAACCCCAATATATTCTTTGAATTCCCAGTCAGACAATGGCACTGTATACCAGTAGTAAAAATTGTGGGTGCACGTAACCCCAATATATTCTTTGAATTCCCAGTCAGACACTGGCACTATATGGCAGTAGCAAGAAATGAGGGTATTTGTATTCCCAATATACTCTTTGAATTCCCAGTCAGACAATGGCACTGTATACCAGTAGTAAAAATTGTGGGTGCACGTAACCCCAATATATTCTTTGAATTACCAGTCAGAAACTGGCACTATATGGCAGTAGCAAGAAATGAGGGTATTTATAACCCCAATATATTCTTTGAATTCCCAGTCAGACAATGGCACTGTATACCAGTAGTAAAAATTGTGGGTGCACGTAACCCCAATATATTCTTTGAATTCCCAGTCAGACACTGGCACTATATGGCAGTAGCAAGAAATGAGGGTATTTGTATTCCCAATATATTCTTTGAATTCCCAGTCAGACAATGGCACTGTATACCAGTAGTAAAAATTGTGGGTGCACGTAACCCCAATATATTCTTTGAATTACCAGTCAGAAACTGGCACTATATGGCAGTAGCAAGAAATGAGGGTATTTGTATTCCCAATATATTCTTTGAATTCCCAGTCAGACAATGGCACTGTATACCAGTAGTAAAAATTGTGGGTGCACGTAACCCCAATATATTCTTTGAATTACCAGTCAGACACTGGCACTATATGGCAGTAGCAAGAAATGAGGGTATTTGTATTCCCAATATATTCTTTGAATTCCCAGTCAGACAATGGCACTGTATACCAGTAGTAAAAATTGTGGGTGCACGTAACCCCAATATATTCTTTGAATTCCCAGTCAGACAATGGCACTGTATACCAGTAGTAAAAATTGTGGGTGCACGTAACCCCAATATATTCTTTGAATTACCAGTCAGAAACTGGCACTATATGGCAGTAGCAAGAAATGAGGGTATTTATAACCCCAATATATTCTTTGAATTCCCAGTCAGACAATGGCACTGTATACCAGTAGTAAAAATTGTGGGTGCACGTAACCCCAATATATTCTTTGAATTACCAGTCAGAAACTGGCACTATATGGCAGTAGCAAGAAATGAGGGTATTTATAACCCCAATATATTCTTTGAATTCCCAGTCAGACAATGGCACTGTATACCAGTAGTAAAAATTGTGGGTGCACGTAACCCCAATATATTCTTTGAATTACCAGTCAGAAACTGGCACTATATGGCAGTAGCAAGAAATGAGGGTATTTGTATTCCCAATATACTCTTTGAATTCCCAGTCAGACAATGGCACTGTATACCAGTAGTAAAAATTGTGGGTGCACGTAACCCCAATATATTCTTTGAATTCCCAGTCAGAAACTGGCACTATATGGCAGTAGCAAGAAATGAGGGTATTTGTATTCCCAATATATTCTTTGAATTCCCAGTCAGACAATGGCACTGTATACCAGTAGTAAAAATTGTGGGTGCACGTAACCCCAATATATTCTTTGAATTCCCAGTCAGAAACTGGCACTATATGGCAGTAGCAAGAAATGAGGGTATTTGTATTCCCAATATATTCTTTGAATTCCCAGTCAGACAATGGCACTGTATACCAGTAGTAAAAATTGTGGGTGCACGTAACCCCAATATATTCTTTGAATTACCAGTCAGAAACTGGCACTATATGGCAGTAGCAAGAAATGAGGGTATTTATAACCCCAATATATTCTTTGAATTCCCAGTCAGACAATGGCACTGTATACCAGTAGTAAAAATTGTGGGTGCACGTAACCCCAATATATTCTTTGAATTACCAGTCAGAAACTGGCACTATATGGCAGTAGCAAGAAATGAGGGTATTTATAACCCCAATATATTCTTTGAATTCCCAGTCAGACAATGGCACTGTATACCAGTAGTAAAAATTGTGGGTGCACGTAACCCCAATATATTCTTTGAATTACCAGTCAGAAACTGGCACTATATGGCAGTAGCAAGAAATGAGGGTATTTGTATTCCCAATATACTCTTTGAATTCCCAGTCAGACAATGGCACTGTATACCAGTAGTAAAAATTGTGGGTGCACGTAACCCCAATATATTCTTTGAATTCCCAGTCAGAAACTGGCACTATATGGCAGTAGCAAGAAATGAGGGTATTTGTATTCCCAATATATTCTTTGAATTCCCAGTCAGACAATGGCACTGTATACCAGTAGTAAAAATTGTGGGTGCACGTAACCCCAATATATTCTTTGAATTACCAGTCAGAAACTGGCACTATATGGCAGTAGCAAGAAATGAGGGTATTTATAACCCCAATATATTCTTTGAATTCCCAGTCAGACAATGGCACTGTATACCAGTAGTAAAAATTGTGGGTGCACGTAACCCCAATATATTCTTTGAATTCCCAGTCAGAAACTGGCACTATATGGCAGTAGCAAGAAATGAGGGTATTTGTATTCCCAATATATTCTTTGAATTCCCAGTCAGACAATGGCACTGTATACCAGTAGTAAAAATTGTGGGTGCACGTAACCCCAATATATTCTTTGAATTACCAGTCAGAAACTGGCACTATATGGCAGTAGCAAGAAATGAGGGTATTTATAACCCCAATATATTCTTTGAATTCCCAGTCAGACAATGGCACTGTATACCAGTAGTAAAAATTGTGGGTGCACGTAACCCCAATATATTCTTTGAATTACCAGTCAGAAACTGGCACTATATGGCAGTAGCAAGAAATGAGGGTATTTGTATTCCCAATATACTCTTTGAATTCCCAGTCAGACAATGGCACTGTATACCAGTAGTAAAAATTGTGGGTGCACGTAACCCCAATATATTCTTTGAATTCCCAGTCAGAAACTGGCACTATATGGCAGTAGCAAGAAATGAGGGTATTTGTATTCCCAATATATTCTTTGAATTCCCAGTCAGACAATGGCACTGTATACCAGTAGTAAAAATTGTGGGTGCACGTAACCCCAATATATTCTTTGAATTACCAGTCAGAAACTGGCACTATATGGCAGTAGCAAGAAATGAGGGTATTTATAACCCCAATATATTCTTTGAATTCCCAGTCAGACAATGGCACTGTATACCAGTAGTAAAAATTGTGGGTGCACGTAACCCCAATATATTCTTTGAATTCCCAGTCAGAAACTGGCACTATATGGCAGTAGCAAGAAATGAGGGTATTTGTATTCCCAATATATTCTTTGAATTCCCAGTCAGACAATGGCACTGTATACCAGTAGTAAAAATTGTGGGTGCACGTAACCCCAATATATTCTTTGAATTACCAGTCAGAAACTGGCACTATATGGCAGTAGCAAGAAATGAGGGTATTTATAACCCCAATATATTCTTTGAATTCCCAGTCAGACAATGGCACTGTATACCAGTAGTAAAAATTGTGGGTGCACGTAACCCCAATATATTCTTTGAATTACCAGTCAGAAACTGGCACTATATGGCAGTAGCAAGAAATGAGGGTATTTGTATTCCCAATATACTCTTTGAATTCCCAGTCAGACAATGGCACTGTATACCAGTAGTAAAAATTGTGGGTGCACGTAACCCCAATATATTCTTTGAATTCCAAGTCAGAAACTGGCACTATATGGCAGTAGCAAGAAATGAGGGTATTTGTATTCCCAATATATTCTTTGAATTCCCAGTCAGACAATGGCACTGTATACCAGTAGTAAAAATTGTGGGTGCACGTAACCCCAATATATTCTTTGAATTACCAGTCAGACACTGGCACTATATGGCAGTAGCAAGAAATGAGGGTATTTGTATTCCCAATATATTCTTTGAATTCCCAGTCAGACAATGGCACTGTATACCAGTAGTAAAAATTGTGGGTGCACGTAACCCCAATATATTCTTTGAATTACCAGTCAGAAACTGGCACTATATGGCAGTAGCAAGAAATGAGGGTATTTGTATTCCCAATATATTCTTTGAATTCCCAGTCAGACAATGGCACTGTATACCAGTAGTAAAAATTGTGGGTGTATATAGCCCCAATTCTATTGCTAGGGGACTTGCAGGGTATTTCTGGGGTGAAGGTGGGGGGGCACACCGTTGGAACGGGTATCGGGGTATATATCGGGTATACGGGAATACACTGACAGTGTATTCCATTCAGGATCCTGGGAAAGCTGGGTTGCGGCGATTGAGCCCGTCAGTGCCACGTTACACTGACAAGCTTCTCCCTGGAATTTAGCTCTTACAAGAGCTGTTGGTTGTCTTCTCCTTCCTATCCTAGCCTGTCCCTGCCTACCCAGAATCTAAGCCCTAGCTAGCTGGACGGAAACCTCCGTCCTCGGTGAATTGCAAGCTCAGAATGACGCGAAGCTGGGCGTCGCTGTTCTTTTAAATTAGAGGTCACATGTTTTCGGCAGCCAATGGGTTTTGCCTACTTTTTTCAACGTCACCGGTGTCGTAGTTCCTGTCCCACCTACCCTGCGCTGTTATTGGAGCAAAAAAGGCGCCAGGGAAGGTGGGAGGGGAATCGAGTAATGGCGCACTTTACCACGCGGTGTTCGATTCGATTCGAACATGCCGAACAGCCTAATATCCGATCGAACATGAGTTCGATAGAACACTGTTCGCTCATCTCTACTTAATAAGAATGTTGGCTGCTGGGGTCACTAAATTGGTCTAAGTATAGACATTATCCATCATACAATCTTTTTATAAAAATGAGTAAAATAAATTTAATTGCCTGAGGACTCTTACTCCTGTGAACCCAGATGCACAATGTCCTATCCTGCTGCAGCTTCAGATGGGCCCAATGAGTGAACTGGAGGTGGCTGACACTGTTCATTATCTGATATAATTATGCATACATTTACTTTTACAGCTATCTCCATGGTAACCTGCATTTTCTGTATTTGCTCCCTTTCATTTTGTATTTTGAGATTATTTGTAGCACTTGTGGGTCACATCTGCGGCAGAGGTCCTGTACGCCTGACTACTCAAGATATTAGACAAACTTCAATAATGGAAAATAGTTTATAATATCCAGTAGGAGAATGTTGCTTTTATTATTTTATACTTTACAGACACGCTGTTGGCACACAATCCGACAGGATGCAGGGGAGACTGCAGTGTAAAGAGATCGGAGAAGGCCCCAAGATGGCAGCTCTGGTCTCTTTTCTTTGGTACTTGGGTCTCTATCACAGTCTGATCACAGTGGCACTTGTGTCTTTTCCTGACAATCCTCCCACAGGCCTTGGGATGGTGCAGTGAATGGGTGATGCACTGATGGAGATGATGGTGGTGATGATTTCCCCAGAACATATCCTTGTAGTGGTCCCCTGGCTAATGGACTATGTTGAATGTCGAATGCCCTTGACATTGAGTGTAATAAAGAAGAAGGCAATTCTGCAACAGTTAACAGGCATAGCTTTCAATGTTTTCTATTTCAGAATGATATTGGTTACACTTCCAATCAAGATGTTGGTTCATTCTCTTAGTTCCGGATCCATTTACATGTCCTGGGTGCAGGAGTGCCATTTGCTATTTACTCAATCAGATCCTTTCTGTGACTGTTCTGGAGAAACCCTAAGCTAGTACCAAATCCTTTCCTTGGTAGCTCTTGTCGCTAATACCTATTTACAGATATTAAAGCATCAAAGGACTAAAGAAGGGATAAATCTGCAGCACACTTTGTCAAATTTACATATTAAAGCCACTACTCTAATCCTGCCTATCCCCACTTTGCTCTACCCATTTCTTGTTGCACTACAATGGCTGTTTAGTGACCCCAACATGGTGTCACGCTCCTTGCGGTCCCCACACATCATAATTTTCCCTACTATATAATGTTTCCCACATTAAATTTCCCCCTCAATGTGCCCCAAGAGTAAAATTTACCGCTCAATGTCTACCCTTAATATGACCCCACAGTATAATATCCCCCCGAATATTGTCTTTACAGTATAATGAACTTCTTAATGGGACCCTACAGTATGATACCCCTGTTAACGTGGCCCCTATAGTATAATTCCCCTCTTAATATGGCCTCCTTAGTATAATACCGACTTAATATGGCTCCCACAGTATAATCCCATGCTTAATATGATCCTCACAATATAATACTCCATTAATATGGCCCCACAGTATAACACCCCCCTTTATATGGTCTCACAGTATAATGCCTTCCTTAGTATGGCCCCCACAGTGCATGGTACTGCAGCTGGCATTTCAGTGCCTTGTAAATACCAATTACTGAGTAGAGCTGTGAAAGGTAAAGTAAGGGGGTATTATAGATTTGTTGAATGGGCACTGTGGGTAGCATTTTCAGTGGCCTGTAGTTTGCCCTGTTAAGAGTCATTGGACACTGTGGCTGACTGTTGCACTGTAAGAGGGCAGTGTGGTCTAGTAACATGATATATGCCAAGCTGCATATCCATCCACCAAAACCATACTTTCTACTGAGGCTTGACTGTAGGCAACAGGGGACACTAGTGAGAGCTGTCTTTTTCATGAGAATCACAGTATAGAAAAGGCTCAAATATAATGGGAAATATAAATAAAACTCAACTTTTAGTCTATGCTAAAATATGTCCCAGATATATACAGCTAAAAAACCAGATGCTTACATATTCCGGCATCCAACATCAGAGCTCTCACAGTGACTCCTTATTTCTTATAACCGGCAGTGTGTCTGATTAATGACCCTCATCTATAAGTATTGTGGAGCCTCAGAAATACTACAGAAATCTCCCGCAAATAAATTTAGTGATTGAAATATCATAAGGTGCTTAGGCCAAAATAAATCAGTCAGATCAGAAGAGTAGCACTAAAGTATGCCTATTTACAGTGAAACATACAGACTGAGACATATCCACATATGCCCCTACTCAGACTCTCAACGCGTTTCCCCAGGGAGATAAAGCTTTCACCAGGAGGGAATAAATAAATCACCCTTACTGGAGGTTATGCAGTGAAAACTGCAGTTCCTAGCGCCTTGATGGTGGCCGCCAGTACTTCCAATGTTAAGGTGTCGCAAACGGTCCAGGGCTTATCTGACCGACCGCTATGTCGCTCTCAGACCACTGTGGGCATGTCCAGAAAGAGCCTACCCCTTCCCTTATTGGTGGATAAGAGCGAGGCTATAGTCATGGTTGAATGAGGCTTCACTACGGTCTGTATACGCTACGGTCTGTATGCACTATGGTCTGAGAGTGCTATTTTGCATGTAACTGTTAGGATGGGGTCCCGCAGGCTTCCCGTCCAGCGCATAGCGCCACCTGCAGGCCAATCCAACCCTCAGCATCGTGCAGTGAAGTATCTGGAGTCTAAGTTCAGCTTTTGGCCTACTGAGCATGCTCAGACATTTTGGAGCTGCTCAGAGGCGAAGTGCCATTCTTTCCCTACTGAGCATGCTCAGACATTTTGGAGCCGCTCAGAGGCTAAGTCCCGTTTTGCCCATACTGAGCATGATCGGTGACATCATGGCCACCGCCCTGTTGGGCTGGGACTAAACTTTATATGGTGTGAGCCGACGCCCACCCGGTGCTCACACTTTGACTAAGTACCTTAAGACAGGAGGTTAGGGCCAGGTTCCAGTTAATGATAGGAGCAGTCTCTAGGGATCTAGGTAGGATTCCTTGGCTCTGCCAGTGGGAATCAGTAGCCCATTTAACTGTCTACTCACTTTGTAGCTCTTAGCTGTTGCAGAGCATGTTCTGTTGCTGACCTGGGGTGATGCTTAACCCTTGGCAGCCTTGCTGTATCAGCCATACACAGGTGCTCCTTTCTAGTGAAGCCAACTGGTGAGGTTTGGTTGCAGCCTGTTCACATTTAGAACCGCACAAACACCACTGCCAGTCCAGTATATATATATATATATATATATATATATATATATACAGAACCATAACAGTAACACAAATGACACTACTAAAATTGTGCTGGGGTTGTCCGGCACCCAAAGAGTTGGATTATGAAATTCTACATGGAGCAACAAGTCAATACAATTATCAGACACAAAGAACAAAAACCGACAACTAAATAATAACAATTAGCTATTAATGCTAATGAGAGCTGTGCAAAGCAGTAACCAAGATCAGAGAGACGGCTCCTTTGTTTGTCAATAGTGTTATTTTCCTTCCATATTTTCCCTGATATTAATGTAAGATCATTCTGCATTGTTTTCTTACTGGTTACATCCAAGCCAGGCATCCCCTGAGACTGAAACCAACACACATCTGTCCTCCTGCACTAATTACTGCGCAGTCTGCAGCGAGATTTAGGTATAATGACACAGATGTATTCGAACACCAGGAGCGTGCTAACTCTAAGGTGTATCTATTGATTATGTAGTACACAAACATCAGCAAGCGCCTCTGATCCCAGACAGCTGTTACTGCCACTATCAGATGCTTTCCAACATTATCAGTCCTTTCATGTTCAAAACACATGAAGGATCAAAACACATTATAAAGACATCCAGCAGGAGCGACGCTATGGAACGTGATTGACTCAGCTCCTTTGATGCCAATAGTTGCGTTAGCTGCTTTGCACATCAGAGAGAACATAATTCTAGGGTGTTGGATGAAACACAACATTGTTGCCCACATCCAAGGGGGCTGCTCAGTAATGGTACCCTCATGTCACAGCCTAAGGTTTCCCTAATCTCCATAATATCCATCTTCAATACTAACCATCTGTATCCCAATAGGGTTGACCTTTTCTTGTAGAGGTACAATTGCCTTCCAGTCTATGGTGACCTTTCAAATCCCAATATCAGGCCAGTACAAGGTAGGATAATTACCATGTATTAAGTAGACTTTCTCTGCCCGAGCCCTTCATGGTACACAGAGTAGGAGACTGATTGTCAAATACTCAAACTGGTGACCTCAGGTTCAATGGCTTTGGTTTTTGGCATTGAGAATCTCTGAGGTTTGCTCTGTAATCTCTAAATTAATTTATATTCTAGGGTCAGTAGAGAACGCAGCTGCCTGAGAACTGAATATGATAACAGTTTTCTTGAGGTGTTAGCAGGTAAACTGTGGCTTCATTGTAATATTCACACTGAGCAGGCTTTGCCATTGATCAGATTTCCCCAGCCGATGCCTCTCTGGCTGCTACAGCTTATTTCTGTCAGGGAACACTTGGAGTTTTACTTTCATAGCAGTTCTAAATATATAGACTAAAGATAACATAAAATATTAGATTAATCAAATCCATTGGAAGCTCAAGATGTAAGTCTGCAATATTGCTCATACATTAAGGCGGCGTTACTCAACTAGAACTTCTAAGAATCTGGGATTTTCCTAGAGTGCAGCAAGAATAAGATCTTTATCATATGGAGGACAGCCTTCGATGATGCTTTGCAAATTACCATTATTACAGTCCGTTGCTGTCATTCATCATAGGGTGACAGCAACAGGCATTAAAGAGGACCTTTCATGTCCTCGGGTACACGCAGTTTTATATATCGGTAGAAAGCCAAGAGTGTGCTGAATTTCCCGTTATGTTCCCCAGGGGAAGAGATATCGGTGCAATTACCAATAGCTCTTCACCGTCAGAAGGGTGTTCCTGACAGTCTAGCTGGGAATGCCCCTCCTGACAGTAGTGTTTGTAGCACTATACTGTGAGGGGGTGTTCCTTACAGCCCAGCTATGACGTGGAGCGGTGAGGAACACCCCCCTCCCCCCCATCTTCCTAACAGTACTCGCTCATAGTTTAGTACTGGGGGCATCATGGCCAGACGGTAAGGAACACCCCCTCTGTCAGTATAGAGCTACAGACTGTACTGTCAGGAGGGGTGTTCCCAGCCAGACTGTCAGGAATACCTCACTGACGGAAAAGAGCTATCAGTAATTGTACCAATATCTCTTTCCCCGGGGCACATAATGGGGAAGCTGACAGTGAGCTGAATTCAGTGCACTGTTGGCTTTCTAGCGGTATATAAAACCATATGTGCCTGAGGACATGAAAGGTCCTCTTTAAGGGTAGTGGAGTAACAGACAGACAGAGCTTCCTTCTATCTCTATCCCTTCCCATTGACCATAATGTAAACAATATGATTGATGCTTTTTTCCATCATGTTTGTTTAATTTTCTAATGGAAGAAGAAGCCATGCAATGCAGTACAATTCAGAAAAGTGAAAAAACATGACAAAAGAAAGCACCATCATGTTTTTCACATTGCATATACAGTAGGCTCCACACAGAGGTGGCTCCATCTGCATCTTTTATTTAATGTCTACAGCTCTCATCCTGTTACAGATAACAATGGACATTGAATAATGGCAGTGTGAGCCCATCCTTACAGAATCTGAAATGAATTACAGCATTGTACATAAATTACAGTAGTTTTTCCCACTACTAGGCTGCTCTTCTTCTATGTCGGAATGGAATTGAAAGTTTCCCAGTGGTGGAAGCATTTTTCAGAGGTTTCACTGAATAAGGGTAATCTCAAACAAGGTTTGGTAACACAATCTCATAGAAGCACCATTTACTTGGAAAAAAAAAGCTGTTTTTAAGAAATACTGTATCTAAATGAGGTTCAATGCATTGAGGAGGTGTCAGAAAGTTGCTGCCTCCAGGTCTGAATCTAGTCCCCTGCACACTTGAGTGACAGCCTCTTCTTATCATACAGCTATCACATTGCTAGTATTTCTACACATGCTCCTGGCATTTCCCACAGCACTATGCACGGTGACTGGTTTGATATCAAGTTTTCTAGTGATGGGTGTTTTTTAACAATTTACAGAAAATTCCAACCTTTTTGACCATAGTGGTTCATCACTGGTTATTTCTGCTGACAGAAGTGCTCAGTCCACAATATATTTTTGCACAGAAAAACACAATACAGGTCAGGCTCGGATTGGCCCTCTAGAGAATCAGTGAATGCCCCAGTGGTCCCCTACAATCAAATTGTGGAGCTTTCCTCCCAAACTCTCTCATCCACCAACATTTCTGCAATAGTAATCGGTATGATAGGCAGCAAACAGCAAGATAACATAATACCTTGCCACTTACATCTTTCCTGTTTGTGCTCCCTACCAATATGTTGGACCCACCTCCTGTACCTGAGACACCTATGATGAATGACCCTCTAAATCAAATCATGCTGATGCCACTGCAATGCTCACTGCACGTAGTAAGAGCGCGGTCTTATAGGACTGTATATACCATAGGACTGTATGGTGAGGCATTTTTGGAGGAGGAATTTGAGTCAGTTTCCTGAGCCAAAAAACTCTGTGTGAACGAACATGGTGTACAAGACACAAAAATTCTACAACCAGTTTGTCACTTTTCAAACAAAATTAGGGGAGAGGGTTACTCCACACCCATAACTCATCAATAAAAATAAGCCTTTATTCTGCAAAATTTGCATTGAAAAAAAGAAATTATGGCTCTTAAACAAAGATTTTTTTCTTTTTGTTCATAAAACTCGCTTCCACTGTTTAGCAATGGGGTGGGCTCCTAGATTTAATTTCACTGGTGGGTCCTAGCAGGGATGAACCTATCCTCTCTACTACCTAAGGCAATCTCTAGAAAGGTGCCCCCACCCCCCATAAAAAAGATACCTAACCCAGCTATCTTTGACTGCGTGTTCGGACCCTTCTAATTAGTTTGTAGGACACAGCCCTTATTTGCAGAACAGGAAGTCCTCTTTTTTGGCCCCCAAACACTATAAGCCTCCCTTTTTTGGGGCCCCTTCACAGTATATGGCCCCCTACAGTATATAACCACTTTTTATTAAACCTCCACTGTATATGTCCCCAATTTTTGCCCCCCCATTGTATATGACACTTTTTTTGGCCCCCACACAATATAACCTCCTATTTTGTGCCCCACATAGTATATGACCTTTTTATGGACCCCTACAGTATGTGACCCTCCGTTGTATAGCCCTCGGAACAGTATATAACTCCTTTTTATGTCCCACCCCCACTGTATATGTCCCCCTTTTTTGACCTTCACTGTATATAATCCCTTTTTTATATCACACACACACACACACACACACACACACACACACACATACATACATACACGCACACACACACACACACACACACATACATACACACACACGCACACACACACACACATACATACACACACACACACGCACACACACATATACACACAGTATATGACCCCCTTCCTTGGCTCCCACACAGTGCTATGTCAGTGGAATAAATGGCATTCTTATTGTATTATTGTCGATAATTATTAGTCACCCATCTTCGCTCCTATCCAGGCCGGCCTCTGCTGCCAACTCTAGGGTGCGCTGTAGCTGCCGCTGAAGAACGTAGCATTTGGGCATTCTTTAGCATTGTTACCCATGTGCAGAAGTGGAGACCAGTGTGGATAGGATGAGTAAAAATTATTACTATTGCAATAATGCTATAAAGTAGTGACCAAGTAAGAAAAGAATGCTTATTCTGTCTATTGAAATAGGGTTGCATCTTTTTCCACCCAATAGAGGATGTGAAAGTTTTATTTGATATGAATATAGCTATTTATATGATAACTCTGTCTTGTGTTTACTAAAAATATTAAAAAAACAAAGCACTTCTGTAGAAAGGACCCACTACGGGTATCTTAGCACGGTGTTCTACCATAGCACCGATTCATTATTTGTAGTGCACATTCTTTTTATATATATTTTTTCATTAGTTGTTATTGCAATAAATGCACCGTTATATGATGCTGCCAATTGGAAAACACTTTATTTATCTCACAAACTTTTCCTTAATAAGACACAACCTTGAGCCAGAAGGAGAAACTTTCGCGAGTGACCTTAGAACACAGGACATTAAGATGAGTCTCAGAGCCACATCGCGTTTTTGTGCCTGTCTGCACTCTGACCTCTCGACAGGAGATCCTAACAGCTAACAGCAAAGCGAAGAAAAGATACCTTCATATATTAACTGAATTCCCTGCATGATGGAAACTGGACAGCGTGATGTCTGCAAAGAAGTAAAAACTTACGAATACCAAAATAAAGCTAATTATTCTTCTCTGAATCCTAAGCACAGAGAACAGTGGGCCTCGCTAGTATGATGATTTCTGACATTCACTTTAATTATTTGGGCTTTGAATAATTGTGACAACTACGATTTGCTTTTCAGTGTTAAATAGACTAGGACGTTTCCAAATACTGTGCACATCACAGATGACAGATGGCGGGGATTCCAGCTGCTTTTGTCATCTTGACAAGTTCCAGACTGAAAAATGTAAGATAGTATAGTCACACTCAGCCAGTCAATCCAAAAAAAAGTGTCTGCCATGTCTTTCCATGATATAACTCAAAATGTTCACTGGATTTCCTTAAAAAGAAGGGAAAAAAATTCAGCATTGCACTTTGGGACAACCCTGTCTTGAATACCAAAGGACAACTATACGTGTTACTGTGTTTCCCCAAAAGTAAGACAGCATCTTATATTAAATTTTGGTCTTAAAGATATGCTATATCTTATTTTCAGGGGATGTCTTATTTTATTTTTGTGTGCCGCTGCCACCACTGCTGAGATGTGCTTGCTGCGCAAAAACTGTATGAAGAAAAACATTGCAGCCGGCTGAACGCTGTGTGCAGTGCTCCGTGTGCGCAGATATGCTGGCTACTGACGCTGCTGCGATACGTTGTAGCCATTGTTCCTGCTGATGTTGGATGAGCTGGGAGAGCGGACCCCCTTCCGCATACGATGCTTACCGTTGTGTATGTACAGCGGGCATCTTCCAGCTCATCCTACAGCAGCAGGAACAGTGGATACAACGTTTCGCAGCAGCGTCAGCAGCCAGCATGCCTGTGCACATGGAACATCGCGCACCATGTTCAGCCAGCTGCAATGTTTTTCTTCATACAATTTTTGCGCAGAAAAATTATTATTATTGAGAGATGTCTTACTTTCAGGGGGTGCCTTATATTAGGCAATTCAACAAAATCTCTGCTATGTCTTACTTTCAGGGGATGACTTATTTTTGGGGAAACAGGGTATGTATTATGTCACTCTACCATCCTCCCCTGTCCCATTAAAGTACTAGAAAATGTCATTAAACCTTGATTATAAAGAGAATAGTTACAAAGAGTGTGTCTAACGCTGGAGGACCCAACCTAGCCAGTCATTACATATAAAGTGTACTTATACCTTACTAACAGATTTTGGCTCCTTTCCATGAAATTTTGCACTGAGATCCACGTTTGTCCTTTCTGAATTCTTTCCCTTGTTTCTCTCACTGGCTTCTCACTGCAGTACTAGTGTACAGCCTCTAATAAAACAAGGAAACTGAGTCTGGGGGTTCATTTTAAACAGTTATATCTCAACCATTAGAACACTTAGAACATGCTTTTGGTGTCATATTAAATGTGAGGTTCATATGAAAGATACATATGACACCAAGAGATGCAGTTCTACCTGTATTATTCCCAGAGATGACATCAGTTAAAAATACTGTCAGGACTGGGAACAGTTGCTCCATATAATGTATCAATCCCAACTGTGTTTTCAATTTATGCTATCACTGGAAATAATACAGATAAAACTGCAATCTTGGTTCCATATGAAAGATGAGAATCAAAGAACGTTTCTATAATGGACGAAGTATAACAGTTTGAAGTGCAGAAGTGGATTACAGTGCAGGATTTCCATGGAAAGGAGCCAAAATCCATGACTAGGATATTACTAATACCATTCCGGTATACTGAGACCAGAATGCTACTACCCCATCCTTAGCTAAGGCATGGGAATACTCACCATTTGATTGTTTAACTGAAAATAACCTGAGAAAGACAGGTTCTTATAGTATCCTTATAATAAACTTATAGTGAGCTTGGGTTTAATACCATATCTATCCAGTAAGAAGGGTATGGTGTTAAGTCTTTGTAGTAATGATAATTCTCTTTATAGCCATCTAGTGCAGGCCGGACACTGGCTAGTTTGTTTTTAAGGGAACATTGCAACGCATTGGCTAGTGAGCACAATCTCTATCAGACTGGGAAAAGCAATGTCACTGAGCTGACAAATAAGTACTTTCATCATCTCTGAGGAGGATAGCGCTCATTCATAGGCAGGTGTTTAGATAAATGGGTAGGGTTGCCAATTGACTTATCTGCCTAGGGCACCAAAGTAGCTTGTCCCAGCCCTGGTTGTAAATTACATTGGCCAGTGTATCTTTATCATAGCTTATCAGAAAGAAAACCATAATCTAACAAACACATCGATATAGCATCCTTAAGCAGCTGATAAGCTTTAGATCAGTGATTCACAAACTGTGCTGTGCGTCTACCTAGGGGTAAGCACCTCAGTGAGAGGCCCTCTTCAGACACTCAGAGTATAATTAGCAGAGGCCCATGAGAACCTCAAGTGACATAAGGGACATGGGTCATGTGGTGTAATGACACATTGTATCAAGTGATCCATGCGACCACTGAGGCCAAATCACCAGGTGGGTAGCACTGTTATGTTTACCCACTTTCCCTGGGCCTCAACTTTTTATCCTCTGAGTGTCTGAAGAGACCACAGAGCATAATAGTAATTTGTAGATGGTGAAACCCTATAATTTCAGGTACAACCGAAACCCCGGGTTCGGCCAAATACAAAATTATTACAAATGTGGGAAATATAAATCTTTATTAACATACAGGGCCACTATACTATACACTATACTGTGTGGAGGGCCTCTATGGGACATTATACTGTGTAGAGGCCACTATGTGATATTATACTATGTAGGGGTCACTATATGACATTATATGTATATGACATTATACTGTATAGGGGTCACTATGGGATGTTTTACACCATGAAGGGCTGCTGTGTGAAATTATGTTGCATGGAGGGTTATTATGCGACATTATTCTGTCACAGGGTCTTTGGCATGAATGACGGTTGGAGTATTTTATGAACAGGCTGAGGCCCATTGTACCCTTATTCAACCATGATAATGAATGCAGCTTATCACTTAAACATCACTGACAATTATATGTGGGGTTAATTATTTGAAATGTGGAGGATATTATATTACATGTGGGGACACAGTGGGAGCCATTAATTTAAATGTGGGGCACTGAAGGGGTCATTCTGCTAAGTGTGAGGGTCCTTGTGCTACATAGGGGCACTGACATAGGTATCCTACTGTTAGGGACATCAAGGGGTCCTCATAATAGAGTATGTTGCAGAGTTCCAAATTAAATATCAGGCCTGGAGAAGTCACACCCATCATTAGATCTGGAGAAGTCACACACACAGCTGATGGTGTATCAAGTGAGTTCTGATTTTAATGGTAGGAAAAGGTAGTTTAAATACAATACAGACAAAAGCAGGATGGACTATTCTAATGACATGATTGGTTGTAGAGTTATAACATAAGCTGTGGCACATGACTATTGGATAAGGCCCAATGCAAACTGCATCTCATTATTACTTTCCAAACTGGGATGACCTTTCTCATGAAATAAAGAAGATCACAGCAAGAGAGATAAGATTACATTCTGGTCAGACCACTCCAGCCTTGGGGCTAAAGATCAATAGGCTATAGAACCTGTTTTTACACCCACCTTCAAAGATGAGACCCTTAAGACAAACAGATAAGGATTTATAACCCATCCATTAACATTCCACACGCCTTATCACACAAAAAGGGATCTTTTACACTCTAACCAGACATTCTTATAAAGTTTATATAAGAAAAAGGTTACAAGATGGCTGACAAAATACAAGATGGAGGATGTGATTCTAATACTATTGAGTGGGGGGTGCTTAGGGGGCTTTTATACTACATGTGGAGTCACTAAGGGGAACATTACATAATTGTTAATGAAGTCTCCAAACTAAGTCTTATTTTATTTCCATGTATAAGTGATCGCTAATTTAGTGGTACTTGGTTTGGATGTTTCCTTCCTACTTGAAAACCACTGCTTTAGATGACTGTCAGCGACTGGAAAGATTTTCTCTCCATCCCTGTGTCAATACACCATGTTGAAAGGTGGTAAACCTGTAAAGCCAGGCATGCTTGGACTTGTAGTTTTGCAAGAGAGAGCCATAGGTTGGAAATTACTTGTCCTATGTGTAAAAAAAAATCAAGCAATTTATCTGTCTCTTGAAAAAATCCCTGTTTTGAAATCACAACTTTGTGATTCTGTGCGGGGCAAAGAGTCCTTCTAAATATGCATTCATAGATATACAATTAATGAACCAGAAAGAGAATTCTCCCATCTTACATTTATATGTAGATCAACTGTATTTTATTTCTCTTATTAACCAAACAAAAGCTCTTTAAAGAGACTTTTAACACTGGCTCCTACAGAAATGAATTGGTCCTCCAAACACATGTATAGACACACCTTGAAGGGATCCCATTATTCCTGAGTCTGAATGGGATGACTAATGCTTACTAATGTTATTATTCAGGTACTCAATGGCTAGGAAAGGACTATATAAAAAATACACTTGGTAAATTAACATTGAGACAATGCTATGAAGAACAAAGGCTGCAAAGAATTAATTTGCACATTCGATTTATATTCAAATACAACAACATATTCATCAACAGTAGAAAAAATAAAGCTATTTGGTGTCAAAGTGAATTGTGATTACGTCAATCAGAAAACAAACCTGGCCAACTATTGTGTGTGATCTAAGGTCAAATGCTACAGTTACCCAGAGAAAACTCCTAGCAAAATATTTCCATCACAAGACAATTCAGTGAAACAGTAGATAGCGGGTTTGTATGGAGAAGCATTAATAAGAATGTTAGAACAAGCCACAAAACTAGTGCCAAACATTGGTTTTGTCTACAATTTGAGAAGAGTGAGCCGACATCATATGGAGATGCCGTTCAATACAAAGACTTGATTTCTTTTCAATCCCAGGACAAACTTACAAAATATGGGATTTTGATCAAGCCAGATTGACAGCCATGAAGGTTCCAACAACTTGTGCCAGGCTCAATGTTATTAAGATCTGATACCCTACTTGCAACCACCATACTAGTCACTGCAGCACTGCTCATAGCCACTGATTTTAGATTGCCATGCCGATAGGTGAAGCACTCGCTGTGTCTCCAGACAGCCTAGGCTCTAAGGTGCTGAGCCAACCAGAGTGCTGCCCCAATCATGAATGCTGGAAAGGTATACTGTATACACCTTGCGCTAAGGCTCCCAGGTGCTTTCTATGAATTACTACTAGCTAGGTTCCTGTGCTCAGAACATATCTGCTTGTACTCCTGGTAACTAACTTTTGCTTGTTTTACTGGATATTTGCTTACTTACTGATTTGGCTTTTACTGTGAATTCTCGGACTTGACCTCAGCTTCTAATTTGTATAATTCTGTGTTCTCCTGGCTTATGTCTATATTGCAGTTGCACCTATCTTTTACACTAACTTCTGGTGTGGAAATCTGGGTCCTGATCAAGCCAAGACCATCCAGCATCGCAGTACTGCTGGATCGCAGTACTCAGACTTTATCACCAGGGCAGTGTGAAATTTAGGCAGCTTGTTCTACTGCTCCCTGTTATCTGCCAGGCATATGCATGTTTAAGAATTGCTATAGAGTCAATTCCATAACTGTATTATGTCACTGTATTATGCTTTTTTATTATCAAAAAGGAAAAAGAAGAGGAACATTCCATGAGGGAACTTTCAGCAATATTTGTCCCTAACTTGTGCCATATTCTTTTTCTCCTTTTGATCAAGAATCCTGTATGAAGTGAATGTCTCCCAAGCATGATGTACAAAGAGCCCTGCAGTGTTTGCTAACCATTTACTGCAGCTGTAATAAGTTCCAATCTTTAATACATCTTTAGTAGCCGTGCTATGTAATCTGGATCTCAGGCTGTACCAGTGCTTTGGAATGCACTACCCTAGACAATCACAATAATGTCTAACTTCCAAAGTTTTAAATTCTACCCAACATAAAGTAATATAATGTAATGGCAGAGAAAGACACACTCATTGTAATTACTACCCAATCTTCATAATCGATAAAAGGAGGAAATGCCTAATTTAGGGTAATAGAAATATGTATCAATAATAATAATAATAATAATAATAATAATAATAATTTTTATTTATATAGCGCCAACATATTCCGCAGCACTGTACAATTTGTAGTAGGGTTCAAATACAGAGATACATAACAAAGAACGTCATTTCACACAATGGGACTGAGGTTCCTGCTCACAAGAGCTTACAATCTATGGACAACCCTTTTAAGTACTGAAGCATACTGTAGAAAGTAGTATATTGTTTTCTTATGTGCATTAGTTGTTTCCTTTTCTCATATGGGTGAGGAAAGGACTTCAGCTCAGTCAACTTCGCATACAAAACCCTACCACAAAGTATCATGGGTTATGGGTCCAAATATATTCGTATATATATATATATATATATATATATATATATATATATGTCGATATATAGTTATTGTAGAAAAGGTGACCTACTTGTTTGTAATAATGTGTAAGACTATGGCTGACTCTACCATTATTCTCTGTCATCCTTTTCACCTTCATTGCTTTCCCCTTCATATTGTAATAACTTGGATTGCTACTTCTAGACAATTCATGTTACCACCATCTACTTGGCCAAGAGGCAACACCAAAGGTTGGCTACTATAAGAAAAATCTCTAGCTCTGAAATACGGCATCAATCACTGAAGGAAAGCTTTTCAGAAATGGGGCTAGCAATCATATCTATCTCCACTTTTCCATAACAGAGAGGCTCAGCAAAGCAAGAGCCTAACCTTTTAAACTCCACATTGATGGACATGTAACCAGTCTGGGAGCTGGCAGTAATTCAAAGGAATCCACTAACAACAGAGGAAGATGATAAAAGCGAGAGGTCACCACATACAGATCTATTTAGGTAACTTTCACCGCATAGAAGAGAAAGAAGGAAATAAAAATGTGGAAACAGAATCACTTTGCAGAACACTTCCAATGCTAAAACGGACAGAAAAAGTTAATAATGAATTAAAGGAAAAGCAGAACTTTCACTGCCTCATCATCAATAGCAGTGATGACAAGATGTCGCACTGAGAAACAACATCCAGACCAAGGAGTAAAATTTTCTTTCCCATACAGCTTAGACATGAGCTCCTTGCACAGCCTTTAGAAGCTTTGCTTCACCCTTTTCATGTTTTAAACAACTTAAGGGTCAAGGAGAGATGTTTTCTAAAGTGCAATTACATTTTGGTAAGAAATATAGTCGGAAGGTGGATTTACTTGTAGGTGACAGCCCGAAGCTAACAAAGAGTATCAAAGATAAAAATTATTTGTCTAGAATATGGCACACCATATTTATATTATGTATGGCTTATATGTTTTCTTCTTGTAGGCTGTGTTCACATCTGCGTAGTTCTATTACCACCCTCCGACACAGATTCTATCAAAGTGTGTGTTGCATTACTATGTCTAGAATAATAAAAGACATCATGATGGAAACCCATCAGATCCCATTATAGTCAACGGTGTCTGTCAGGCACCATTGGAGCAAACCCAGTCCTACTCTAATCCTACAGTTTTTCATTTGTGGACTGATAGGTGCAAACACAGAGCTGCAACTAAGTGGAAACCCCTGGGGCCCGGTGCAAAAACTGTAACATGTACATTGAAAAGAAGTACTGCATGTATAATGTATAAAGTATATCATGGAACATGAACATTCTTTGCTTTTTACGTTTGCTGTCTTTCCAATCGTATCCTCAATTTGCACTGTCCACAATGTAAAAGTGATTGAGTGCATTGTTAACATCTGTCAGAAACAATTGCCCGTCAAGATAATTTTCCAGTATATTGCCAACAGACATCTGCTACTTTTACGCATGAAATTGTATGATTAACATATGTGCTTGGGAAATCTTTCTCTGATATTGTATCATGTATGGCCAGTTCTAAAGGGGTTTTCTGTGCTTCACTTTTCATCCCAAGACTGGACTCCTTCAGTCACTCCGCCTGTAAGACTACATCTCTCTGAAGAAAATTCAAGGTTCTGCAGTATAACTGCAGGAAGTATGAGATTACAACCATAATGCATTGAGCCATTAAACCAATTAAAGTGACAAATGCAAAATGCAGATTTGACCGTACTGACTTTGTTGTCTTCATCATTGCTTATAACCTGTGTCCTGCTCATCCCTAGTGTGATTTGTGGATACCCAGAATTTCCCAGCAGATGATGAGATTTTGTTTCTATTTTTTCATTGTCTGCTGCATATTTTGTTGTTGTGTTCTGTTTCGGTGCTACAGAAGCATAGTTTTGAAGTTTATTATGTTTATTCGCTTGTAACCGATCCAAATTGGATCCTATTCCCCATGTAAAAGTCTTGGAGAGAGGCCTGACAAATTGTCAGTTGTGTAACGTACCTGTGAATATGCCGCGCAGTGTGCAGAGGAATAATCTTTGAATTAATGCGATTTCTAACTCAAGCGAAACAGATCGGGGTCTGTGGCGTAGAACTGAATTGCTTCAATTGGCAGGAGCTGGCGAGCTGAAGAAGTCAGCATTTAAAGGGAGAATATCAAAACAAGTCTATTACGCTTGTGTGTTTGAGCTCGGCAATCATTTCACTTACTAACGGTGGTTCATGGTAACCTCTGTCGAGTGCAAATCTACTTCTGCTTTCAGCCAGGGCTTTTCAATTAGTGCTATGGGTGCTCTTGGATCTTGATGGACATATTTGTAGCCTGTGCAAACCACATAAAGGCCTCCGTGCAGCAGGCTTTTTGGAAAGAACACGTCGTAGCTAGACATGTCTTTATTTGAGATAAGGTTTAATTCTTGTTAGGGGGTTCAGCTCACACGGTTGGGAGCGGCAATGACACCATGCAGACAGGTAGTAGAATAAACAAGTCCAGTGTTTTATTTGGGCATTCGGCATAAAACACTGTGCCAGCAAAGAAACAAAACAACAAACAAAACCTAAGCCTTGTCCGGCTCTACCTATACAGTAGGTTACCTCTCTGACCTACAGCAGGTTGAGTCACCATATTAGTCAAAGACCACAAGGTACCTGATTTGCTCAGGAGTGTTTTCCTCACACACTCCTTGTGTGTACCAGGCCCATAACTGAGCTTCCTTCCCCCGTAAATAGTCCTAAGGAAGCCTCACCTGTGACTGCCCTGGACTCAGGGCAAAACCCGTGGTGGAGTAAGGGTGTGGACTGGAAGGCTCCCACTACCAACCTGCCCTCCAGTCCAGAAAAGCCAGCCCATAATAAGGAACAAGAGCTCTAGCAGACTATGCTCTGCTAGAACATGATTACCCTGGCTTTCCTTTATCTCGCCTGTCTGAGGAAACCAGGAGAAATATACACTCTATCCACCACCTTACCGTACACTTTACCACATTCTTTGTCAAATACTCTGGTCGTGTTAAAGTATTTTGGCAGTAAGAGTCTTCCCACTAGTAGTCGTGGTCTAACTCTAGTGCAGTCATGCTTGATGTAGGCCAAAGAACATACTCCCACCTTTTTCAGAGAACTGTTTTATACTCACACATGTTTCAGCCATACTATAACAACAGAGCAACACTGCATGTCTGATAATGGCACACTGCACCTGGAAGTGAAGGAAACTAGCTTCAGATGGGGGTGTCATCATCAGACATGCACAGTACAGTTAGTACTGTATTCTGAGGCTGAGGAGAGACATGTGAGTCAACTAGAGGGGTTGTAGCTGAGCAGCAGTTAGCAGCAGCAGATAGTGAAACCCATTGATGGAAAGCAATGCCCCTAAACCCCTTTTATGCTCATTTGCATAGGGATAAAAGGACAATTTTTACAAGAATTGAGTCCTGAATAAGAAATACATCATTGAAAGTGATGCTGACAACCATATAAGGTACTGTGATTAGTTTATATCTCAATTGTGTACTGACAGGCTCCCTTTAATGGGTAAATGGAACTGATGGCAATATGGAAGAGGTGTCGGAGGTAGCTCTTACAGAGGTAGTTGAAGACCCTGTTTATCTGTAATGAATACCTGCACTTCAGTAGATGGCACAGAGGGTTATAAATGTACCACTGTTAGAACTCGATCTCCCGAGCAGTCCAAGAGGAGCTGCGTCATTGTGTAATGTTATAGCTATGTATGGTCAAACCACAGATGTACCCTGTCAATAGTATAAAACTCAGCTGTAGCAAAGGTTCCACTTATCCAAAACGCCCATCGAGAAAAGCAGCAAAACAAGATAGGTGTTGTCCTAACAAGTCATCTAAAAACCTGCATACTTAAGGCAAAACACAGGGTTTGGGTCATCAACTTATACCTCAACAACAACACCACCCTGTTTCCCTGTAAAGACAGTCTTAAGGTAAGGGTTTACAGACAACTAAAGGCCCACAACAGGAAAGGTTGAAAGGATACCATTGATTTCCACTACAGTGAGGAAGGATGACTGTGGACTACAACTCTACAGCTCTACTGAGAATTTTTGCCCTTGAAGTGGTTGACTTCTCTTGGCACCACAACACAGTGGAGGAGAGCAGAGAATGGGAGTTGTAATAGTGGATGCTGTACCACCTGTGAGGCCAAGCACACTCCAACATACACTCCAGTCCCACTCTGGGGCCGGACACATCAAGGGGGGGTCCTGCAGCTCTATCAGATGGTGGTGGTAGTAGTAGTAGTGTTCTCCTGAGGCACTTCCAGTTGGAGAGGGGGCCTCTCTTCTCTGAACCAGTGTGATGGTGTTCAGAACGGCCCTGATGGCATGCAGGCATGACTCAGGAATCCAGAAGGTGCAGTGAAACCAGGTAACAGTTTATTAACTCAACTGGGGTGAACACAACCACAGCTTGTAGATGGGGGTAGTGGTTTAGTGTCCAGTCCCCCTGCCTTTATGTTAGGAGACTGCCCAGGGATGTTACAGGCTCTGCAATAAAGTCTGCAACTACTCCTCCTCTCGCGCCATTCCCATCTAGGATGTTGGGGCTAGTAGTGGAGCAGGGAGTCCTGACAGGGATCTGGTTACCTTCTGTTTAGGCCCAAACAAGTTCCTCCTTTCACAGTCCTCCATTGCTCCTCCTGGCACTGCATGCAAATGTTCCAGTGGCAATATTCCCTGTCTCAGGGCTGTACCTGGATTAGCCAGGGGCATAAAATGATCCTCCTAGAGGCTGCACAGGTGGCCATTGAGCTTCAGGGCTGGTATTCTCCCTGCACAGTCCAGCATGAAGTGCACTGGGTGTCTGCTCTCTCTAGACAGGTCTTCAATGGTCACCGTGGAGACTATAGTCTCCTACAACCCCACCTAGTGTCCTGTGATAAGCCAGGGCTGAACCAATGCAAAGGTTTGAACAGTGAGGGGGAAAAATAACAAGGGAAAGCTGCAAAAATACTGACATATAACACAGAACATAGAAGACGGAACATACCAACATAACCCGGAGGTACAACAGACAAACACAAAGCAGTAGCACTCCGGGATGCTGCATTGGCAAATGTTATAAATGGAAGCTCTATGATCTTCGTGGTCACGGATTAGTGGCCCAATATTGGTTGCTGAACAGCTTATTTAGACATAAAACCATGGCAGTAAACTAAATTATTTGCCATAGGTGAACTAAACCAAAAAGATAATAAGTAAAGTAGAGAGTGCCACAATTTTTATCTTTTATCTGGCAATCCAGATTAGGCAAAACATTTTTTCTTTTACTTCCCACCCACACACACACGCACACACACAGCACACGCACTGTAGATCTGTTTGCATCCCCCAGATGCCCAGCATAGACACATAAATCTATCGTTTACCGTGTTTTGTAGCTGGGACTTTATTAGGAGTTTGTCAGTGCCCAGGTATGTGATAAACATGTTGCATTGCTAAACTATATTATTCCTAGCACATCATATTTCTGGGGGGAAAAAAATCAAATTCCCCAATGACTCCAGTAGCAAGCGCAATCCTGGAATATTCCATTAACAGAAATATGTGATTTGCTTCTCAATCAGCTTGTTTTTAGCAAGAACCTGTAGATTATGAAATATTAATACTGCACCTCTAGCCTAAAGATAGATTCACAAAGCAACAGCGTAACAAGTTCCAGAATAATTCTCTGCTTTATTTCAGCCGCTCCTGTGTTAGTATTCGTCTTCTCAGTTTTGCACATTTGCTGCTCTGTTTAATAAATTGTGAATCTACGGTTGTGGAAAGGGGGTAGTTTTATTTTTGCTTTAAATAATGGTAAATGTGCTGGTCACTAGGTGTCTCCATTTCCTCTAACCTGCCGTCCATTGTCTCTTATCACATGAGTTAATCTCTAGCATCACAGGCATATAGCCATTTGGGCTTTGCATCCGCAGTCACATACACTGCTCTGCTCTTCCATGTGAGCCTTCCAAGCTCAGAATGCATAGTATTGTCTATAATATTAACTTTTCATAGTTAGTTACAATATACTTGCTCTGACTGCAGCCACAACTATCCTATGTGTCCTATATGCTGGGCACATTGTACAGGCAATATTATTACTACTGCCTTTAGCATCTTGTGTTGGGACTATAAAACAATACAGCAAAACTATGCACACATATTTTCTGCAATGTCTCATAGTCCACACGCAATGATATTTACTGTAGCAACAGTAAAGCCAGGACCATGTGTAACATACCTCCCAACCGTCTCGATTTCCGCTGGACATTCACGATTTCGGTTTCCTGTCCCATGGTTCCGGTTGGTGGGAAGTATGTCCTTATTTCAACTCAGATCTGCGTCTTCCGGACACAGAACTGAAATGAATACATACGTGACTAAAGCAAGGAGCTGTCACAGCTCAGCTCCTTGCTTTGCCGCGGCGCTCCGACTAGTGTATGCATCTCTGCATCAGAGATGTAGCAGGGCTGAGTGTACGCTGAACCCTGCTGCACACTTAGCTTTCCTGAGATGCAGCAGAGCTGAGTATGCAGCAGGGTTCAGCGCACACTCAGCTCTTCTACATCTCTGATGCAGCAGTGCTGAGTGTGCAGAAGGGTTCAGTGCATCTCTGATGCAGCAGAGCTGAATGTGCAGCAGGGTTCAGTGGTTCTTCGGTGTAGCAGCGGTTCTCCAGTGTAGCAGTGCTGGCCGTGTGCTCAGATCGGCTCATCTACGGAGTAGCCTAGCTGAGCGCACGGCCAGCACTGCTACATCTCTGGTGTAGCAGTGCTGGCCATGTGCTCAGCTCAACTGCATTTCTGGAGAAGTCGAGCTGAGCGCACGGCCAGCACTGCTACATCTTGGCATAGGAATGCATTGACCAACGTTGATTGGCCGAGTGCCATACAGAGTACAGCATTCGGCCAATCAACGCTGGTTCTGCCGGAGGAGGCGGAGTCTAAGATCGGTCCCCAGCAGTCTCCATTCTGGTCCGATCTTAGACTTCACCTCCTCACAGATGAGACTCCGGCAGAACCAGCATTGATTGGCCGAATGCTGTACTCTGTATGGCATTCGGCCAATCAACGCTGGTCAATGCATTCCTATGGGAAAAAGTCAGCTCCTGCATATCGCAAGCTGACAGGGATCCCGACGTAATACAGTGACTTGGGCTTGTTAGATGCCCCCAGACATGCTTCCCCTGCTGTCCCAGTTGCATTCCAGGGTGTTGGCATCATTTCCTGGGGTGTCATAGTGGACTTGGTGACCCTGCTGAGTGGTTTCCCCCTAAACGAATATTTATTCCCCATAGACTATAATGGGGTTCGATGTTCGATCGAACAGTCGAGTATTGAGCGGCTACTCGAATCGAACTTCGAACATTTCACTGTTCGCTCATCTCTAGCCCTTAACTGCCAAGAAATTTCCTGCCTTGTGTTTTCTGAGCAATGCTTGACATTAGTAAGTCAGACCACGGGTGAGTATCAAACAAATTCTCCCATGGTGCAATTCATGGGCACAATTTTGTTCTGCCTCTTTGAAATCATTGCATGATCCAGATGGTGCCAGAACATTGACTATATAATGAGCTGTACCAGTTAAAGGGACATGAGCGTTTATAATGCATCATACAACATTGTGTAAGTACTTCATAACAAGCTGAGGAGCATTATTCCTACTCACACAGCACTCTTGCTATACTTTCTATACTTCCTGGTACAGACAGGAAAGGGGCTTAATCCTTTCCTGTGCAGTGAATGAACTGTTCAAGTTGTGCATACACACCACCTTACACAGGTTCAGACTGAATATTTTCTTGTCCGTAGTAAAATAAAGTTTTGGCCTTTTACCACCCTCGGTGTGATTTTAACACTATGACAGGTGGCAAAAGTTTAGAGGTTCTGCTTAAAGTAACAACTGATACAGTATTATAACTAGTGCAGACCTTGATGAAGCAGAGCTTGGCACAACGATTCAAAGACACACGAAAGCCATTGCATTAGGTATAACATCTTAAATCAGGTGTATCTGGAGTGTTCCTGCAGCAAAGATTAGACTCTGAACCTATAAAGATAACGACTGTAAAGCCAAATTTGGATCTGATTCCTCCTGAAATCTGCATCCTATACATTTCAATAGATGGCACAGGCAGCAAAAAAAGGAGCGTCCTTCTTATTCTTCAGGCAGATTCTTCCTGAAACTCCCATTTGAGTAGATTTTCGGAATCGGCATCAAAATCAGCTTCCAAAATTCAGGGTCAAATTCCTAGGTGTGACACCCCCCCCCCCTTCCCCCCTACATTCTGGTTCCTTGGGTTGTGACTGATTGTCTTGTCTTTTGAAATGGAATATTGTGGAGAAAAAAGACATAGTTGAATATGAGTTGCAAAGGTAGGTACAAAATAAGACAACTAAGGTAATGGAGGAAATGGCTGACCTGCACAACCAAGGTTATCAATAACTGAAATAAGTATACAAATCTATCAATGACATTATACAAATATACAACTATATGAATGAATGGACAATACAGACAGTTTTTGAATGACCTCTTTACACCTTTCAAGAGAGATCCTCAAAGTCTAGAGGAAAAAATGGTTCTATAATGAAAGATGTGAGTCTTTACTGAAAATGCAGATGATACCCAATAAAGAACTCTACAGCGAAAGCCCTGGTGTCCCCAGTGTCTGTCTCCCTTCCTTCTCTTGACCGGAATGATGGGCAGTCTGGCTGAACAGATGGGTTGTTTGCTGGATACAGCAGCAGCCACGTGAGTGCCATGTTGCATACTGGGAGAAGGACTGTGGTGTGCACTGGTAACATTCTGCTACAACTCCTTGGTATGGTTACTACATTGTGCAAGTTCAAGAATGACCTGGATGGAAGTTATTATTACAAGGTAGATTTCTGGAACAGAGAGACTACACCATAAATTCATTGTGAATCTCAGAGTTTTGCCCCTAATGTGGATCGATATGGTATGATGTATTCTTGCAACCTTATCAGCTATGTAACTATGTCAGTCTGTCCCTGGATACTCTACTGCTCATCCTAGGTGTCTGCATGCTATATACGGCAGATCGATCTTGTCATGTTCTCTTTGAAACAACATGTGAACAAATATACTCTGGACACTGAATAATCGCTGATGTGTAAGAGCCTATGGTGTGTACAGATTGATGGAACATGTACTGTGTCACAATAAAAGTCTATACAGACAACAATACAGATTGTAATGTAACGTGTGTGGAGCCACACCTTGAAACTATGACCTCTTGCACCCCTCTATAAACTGTGCATGCAGTTATGGGGGAACACAGTGATAACAAAGTTCAGTGCAGCGAATAGGTGCCAAAAGGTTTATTGTTATGTATGATGTTATATCACATGTTGTAAACTACTTGCATGTTTTGTGTATGATTTGCATGTAACTGTATATTGTGTTATATGCTTATATAAATGGTGTAGGTCATCACGCTGTCAGTGTTCTAGTACTTTCTGGAAGCTGTACAGCGTGCTAATTCCCTAAAGGCAGAACAAAATTACACCTAAGAGTTGTACCGTAGGAGAAGTTGCTTATTGCTCTCCCTTGGTGAGACCCAATGGCATTATGTTGCCCGAATTGCCCAGGGTGAGAATGGATTCCTACTTATGGGCCCATCCTCATGCACAGACAGAGTGGCCAGCTTGGAGAACAGCTTGCAAGAAGGACCATTGTGGTTTTTGTCACTTATACCTACGGAAATGCTGCACAGAAAGATGGCATAGTAGAGCTCAGTACTTCAATGAAAGTGGAGTGTTTATGTCTTCATTATCAATGGGGTGGCTTCAGGTGACTTGGTGAGGTTAGTGTCTGGGTAGCAGCTTGGAAGAAGTCATTCTGGACACAGCGGTGTGTTGGCCTCAGAGAGGTGCAGGGTTAGCGGAAGCAGAGCAGTCATATTGCCACCAGCCAGTATCTGCTCAATGGTGGCTGTTTTCAGGGACACTAAAGGTGATCCTTTAGACCAGGGGTAGGGAACCTTCGGCTTTCCAGCTGCTGTGAAACTACAACTCCCATCATGCTCCATTCACTTCCATGGGAGTTCCAAGAACAGCAGAGCAAGTATGCATGCTGGGAGTTGTAGTTTTGCAACATCTGGAGAGCCGTACGTTCCCTACCCCTGCTTTAGACCCTCTAAAAGGGCTGGAACATCTATCCATTGGATTGGAGTTCTATAAAGGGTGTGTGTTATATATAACATGGAGCCATTTTTCCTACTAGCTAGCAAGAAAAAGAAGCGACATGTCCTATCTTACCACGGATTCCAAAGCTGAGACAGCCGTGGTGTCTGCGGCGCGAGACTCGAGCCCAATTAGACCCATTCATTTGGTCCTAATTATAAGTCGGATGCCACGACGGGATGCCAGTGCACTGCATCGGCATCTCGTCGTGGCTAGCCATGAGGAGAGTTCACATAGCAGAAAAGGTTTTCGCCATGTGAACATACCCTTAGTGTGGTTAGAGTAATCTGTGGGTCTCCTAGGCTTATGAGCCAGATGGAAGCTGCAATCTCATTACTGATGCCAGTGCTTATGGGCTCCCTAAGGGGCAGGGTCGGACTGGGATGTCTAGGGCCCACCAGTGGAATTGTTTCTAGGGGCCCACCGCCAGGACCCTGCAGATCAGCGGTACCGAGACAGGGCGGTTAAAGGTAATAACATGTTGGGAGCCATGCTACTCACGCACTATACCATGCGCACTACATATACCTACTGCTACAGCCTGTATGGCAAGTGAACAGCATGGCTCCTAGAAATGTTACCATTACCCGTAGCTGAAGTGTCCTGGAAAAGCTGATCTGCAGAGGTCCTGGCTGTTGTATCATCGCAGATGTAATATTGATGGCCTATCCTAAGGACAGACCATCAATATTAGAAAGATGGATAAATCCTTTAAAGTGGTTGTCCAGGAATTGGAGCAACTCATGTGGTGGGAGGGAGGTGTAAAATAAAAAAACAAATAAATAAAAAAAGAATACGGTTTTGCGGCGGAGAGCATAAAACGCACACCGCCGCACCCGGTCTGACAGCTTTCTGTCTTCTACATGCAGAAGACGGAAAGCTGAGAACGGACTGCCGAACGCTAGTGTGAGCCTAGCGTCAGCCTAAAGCCCCATGTAGCAAGACAAAGCAAAAAGCGCTGCGGGAAAAACCCCGACGGCAACACATCAGTTTTTCCTGCAGCGCTTATTGCAGAAACTCCGCAGAGGTTTCCTCTGAGGACTTTGTTTCCTTTAGGGTAAGTTCACGCAGAGATTTTTGGTGAGGATTTTGAGGCCGTATCTTGAAATCAATAGGAGCCGGTCAGTTCTTTTTTTTCCGGGAGCCGGTTTGTTCCAGCTCTCAGAAAAAGAAGCGTGGTACTCATTCTTCAGGTCGTTTCGCCTCGCGATTCAGCCTGAAGACACTCCCTCCTCCCATCTAGGCCCATTTATTGGGCCTAATCTGGAGCAGAGTGTGTGACTGGATGCCGATGCAGTGCAGCGGCATTCAGTCGCGGCTACCCGATTTTTGGTCCGGAACCTGAGGCGGCCTCTGCCTCAGGTTCCGGACCAAAAAACCCCGTGTGAACTTAGCCTTATACCTATAGTGAAACTGCAGGTGTTTCTGTAGATATAAGTGACATGCTGCAATTTCCAAAACCGCAACAGTTTTGGAAATTGCAGTGTGTCCGCCGTGTGTGTTTTTCTGCAATGTGTGGATGGGATTGCACTCACTATATACCTACACACTCAGGCCTGGTTCACATCTGCGTTCAGTAATCCATTCGGGGAGTCCGCATGGGGACCCTCCCATACAGACTACCGAACGCATTAGCAAGTGGTATGCAGTGAAAGCACACATAGACTATAATGGGGTCCATGTGCTTTCCGTGCGGTGTCCGCATAGAACATGCGGACAGAAAAGTACTTTACAATCTACTTTCCTGTCCACATGACTCATGCGGACACCGCGTGGAAAGCACACGGACCCCATTATAGTCTATGGGGTCCGCGTACTTTCACTGCACACCGCTTGCTAATGCGTTTGGTAATCCGTTCGGGGGGAAGGGGGAGGGGGTTCCCATGCAGACTCCCCAAACAGATCACCGAACGCAGATGTGAACCAGGCCTTATACATATACCATATATACTCACACATATACAATACAATATACATATACAATGCTATAGCACATATACATTTATATACATTCATATACCGTATAAGTCATATACAGTCCTATGAAAAAGTTTGGGCACCCCTATTAATCTTAATCATTTTTAGTTCTAAATATTTTGGTGTTTGCAACAGCCATTTCAGTTTCATATATCTAATAACTGATGGAAACAGTAATATTTCAGGATTGAAATGAGGTTTATTGTACTAACAGAAAATGTGCAATATGCATTAAACCAAAATTTGACCGGTGCAAAAGTATGGGCACCTCAACAGAAAAGTGACATTAATATTTAGTAGATCCTCCTTTTGCAAAGATAACAGTCTCTAGTCACTTCCTGTAGCTTTTAATCAGTTCCTGGATCCTGGATGAAGGTATTTTGGACCATTCCTCTTTACAGAACAATTCAAGTTCAGTTAAGTTTGATGGTCGCCGAGCATGGACAGCCCACTTCAAATCATCCCACAGATGTTCAATGATATTCAGGTCTGGGGACTGGGATGGCCATTCCAGAACATTGTAATTGTTCCTCTGCATGAATGCCTGAGGATTTGGAGCGGTGTTTTGGATCATTGTCTTGCTGAAATATCCATCTCCGGCGTAACTTCAACTTCGTCACTGATTCTTGAACGTTATTCTCAAGAATCTGCTGATACTGAGTGGAATCCATGCGACCCTCAACTTTAACAAGATTCCCGGTGCCGGCATTGACCACACAGCCCCAAAGCATGATGGAACCTCCACCAAATTTTACAGTGGGTAGCAAGTGTTTTTCTTGGAATGCTGTTTTTTTTGGACTCCATGCATAACGCCTTTTTGTATGACCAAACAACTCAATCTTTGTTTCATCAGTCCACAGGACCTTCTTCCAAAATGAAGCTGGCTTGTCCAAATATGCTTTTGCATACCTCAGGCGACTCTGTTTGTGGCGTGCTTGCAGAAACGGCTTCTTTCTCATCACTCTCCCATACAGCTTCTCCTTGTGCAAAGTGCGCTGTATTGTTGACCGATGCACAGTGACACCATCTGCAGCAAGATGATGCTGCAGCTCTTTGGAGGTGGTCTGTGGATTGTTCTTGACTGTTCTCACCATTCTTCTTCTCTGCCTTTCTGATATTTTTCTTGGCCTGCCACTTTTGGGCTTAACAAGAACTGTCCCTGTGGTCTTCCATTTCCTTACTATGTTCCTCACAGTGGAAACTGACAGGTTAAATCTCTGAGACAACGTTTTGTATCCTTCCCCTGAACAACTATGTTGAACAATCTTTGTTTTCAGATCATTTGAGAGCGGGCTGTCCATACTCGGCGACCATCAAACTGAACTGAACTTGAATTGTTTTGTAAAGAGGAATGGTCCAAAATCCCTTCATCCAGGATCCAGGAACTGATTAAAAGCTACAGGAAGTGACTAGAGGCTGTTATCTTTGCAAAAGGAGGATCTACTAAATATTAATGTCACTTTTCTGTTGAGATGCCCATACTTTTGCACCAGTCATATTTTGGTTTAATGCATATTGCACATTTTATGTTAGTACAATAAACCTCATTTCAATCCTGAAAAATTACTGTGTCCATCAGTTATTAGATATATCAAACTGAAATGGCTGTTGCAAACACCAAAATATTTAGAACTAAAAATGATTAAGATTAATAGGGGTGCCCAAACTTTTTCATAGGACTGTATATACTTGTATGAATACTATATATACACACACACACACATATATACATACACATTATTATAGCATACAGTATATACTCACACATACCTGTATACAAACATACAGTACTCACACAGTATACAAGACGCATACTTTACACAAATGTACATATATACATATTAAACATACAGATTTTACAAAGAGTTTACTCACCTATTCCACCTGCAGTCGGCTCCCTGTCCTCCCCACACGCTGCGATGTAACAGGACTCAGTGTGAGGAGGTGGGGGAGGGGGAGGAAGTGCGTGCGTGCGTGCGTGCAGCAGGGGAGATCTCACAGGACAGCAGCTGCAGGTAAGTGAAGGGAGAAGCCATTAGCTGATGCTGAAGAAAGACACATTGTCCTCCGATGTGTACTTCTTCAGCATCAGCTAATGGGGGCCCCTGTGTGTGGAGGCAGATGCATTGGCCAGGTGCCCAGTTGGGGCCCCTGGCCATCCCGATCGGGCCCCGACCAATGCATCTGCATTGGTAAAAATCAAAACTTTAAGTCAGGGCTCGGGGGCCCACCGGTACACCGGTGGGCCAGTACGAGCCTGCTAAGGGGTCCCAGTGCGACTGCACCCTCTGTACCCCATCAAGTTACGCCTCTGGTTCACCTGCTGTTTCTGTTTAGCGTAACTAAACTTTTGGACAACTTTTGAATTTGTGGCAGTATTTGTGTCATTATCTATCTTCATTCTATGTAATCTTGCATCTCTTTATTCTTCCCATGACTTCTGTATTAAGAGCTGTATGTTATACTTGTCAATAGCACCGAAAGAGACAAACTACAACCCAGCTTGCATTTGGAGGAGAGGGGACAGTTTTCGGTAAGCACAGTTATCTGTTGCCGTCTAATCTAAAGGAGCTAAAAATGTAAAAAGTTGTATCTGAAAATCTTTCTTTTTCTTACATTTGGCGTTATCATTTCCTTCTCTTTTTTTTAATCTTCTATTTTGCGAGTCCCTCGGGTACTATCTAATACAAATAGTATCAGGCTCATTACATAATTGTGCATTTTAGAGTACATTCTCACAGAACAAAGGCTGGCCTTACCCAACCCACATTGGTGGCTGAAAATAGATGAAAAAGATAAGTAAATTCTAGAAAGTGAGCACTGCAGAAATATAGCATTCAGTCTGGGGGAAAAAAAGAAAGCACGGAGATTGTTTTTCTTGTGCCTGCAGAGCCAAGTGTATCATTAACTATCATTTCTACAATAACCAAGCTAGAAGCTGCCCCCTAGTGGTGGAAACATTGTGTTTTTGAGAAAGAAATAATTGACCTACTTTGTGTCACACTTTGTGGAAAATTAATTTTACATATTTTAGCTTTTGCAAATATTTATGTGGTTATTATGCAGCGCTTCAATACAGTTGCTATCCATAGGGCATGAGCATGACGGGGAACATGTATTTAGAGGATAAAGCAAATGTATTTAGCTGACGATAGATGCATTAAGATATTGCAGATCATTGCATTTCAATGCATCAAACTGGTACTGCTCCCGGGGGCAGCATGTGTCTGACTCTCTCTAAGGTTCACTATAATCACTATCTAATAGACAGTCATTTATTAAGTGCCCCCTGACTCCTAGCCATTGTATCCTATAATACTGGGCTCCAACTAGAGATGAATGAACCTTGCAAAATGCATTTCACAAATATTCATGAGGCTCATCCACCAATTTTGTCTTGGACCAAACTTGTCACATACCTCATGTCCGACGTGCTTGGCATCAAAAAAGAGGATGAAGGAGGACCGAAGATACAGAGGAATGTGTACTGGACGTACCTCCCCTGGGCCTCCATTTATACTCCTGGGCTAAAGATGTAATAGTGGTATGTGGGTAGCAAACCCCAAAATCTCAGGTTTGGCTAAACGAGATTTTTTGGAAAATTCTTAACAAACCCAGCTTGTCAGAAACTGGACTATTCATCTCTAGGTCCATTCTGTGGATCTTTAGTTGTTGCAAAATTACAACTCACCATAGGCTCTATCTGTAGCTGTAACCAGAGGTACTTTCCTCTCCGCATGACTCGTGCAGACACCGCACAGAAAACACACAGACCCCAATATAGTCTATTGGGTCCATGTGCTTTCATAAGCTCACTGCTTGTCAACGCATTCGATATTCCATTCGGGAGGTCCCCCAAGCGGACTCACCGAACGGAATACCAAACTCAGGGCTCATTCACATCTGCGCCCGGTCTCCGTTCTGCAGGTTTCCGTTTCCTGCACAAAACAGGGGCAGGAGACAGAAACCTGCAGGACTCTTTCATACCCATTCATTTGAATGGGTTCGAAAGATGTCCAGCCATGAGCGTCGGTGAGCGTTTTATGCTCTCCGCCGCGAAACCAGTTTTTTTAAATCGGACACACAGTCGGACATGCAGTACTCTGTGTCCGGTTTTAAAAAACCGGTTTCGCGGCGGAGAGCATAAAACATTCACCGGCGCTCACGGCCGGACCCGGTCTGACAGCTTTCCATCTTCTGCATGCAGAAGACGCAAAGCTCAGAACGGAGACCCGAACGCTAGTGTGAACCTAGCGTCAGATGTAAACCAGGCCTCACGCACATACATGTTCTTGATACTAAGAGAGTCTCATATATTAGATAACTGGAGGTTGTTGGGGAAACTGCTATTTCTTTCCCAAACTCAAGGAATGTAATGCTCAAACACAAATAAACAGCTCAGGAAGATTTCTACTTATAAAAACCAGCCACTTGCAGCTTCGCAGAGAAGCTTTTCATTTTTTCTCCTATTAATTTGCAGAATATCAATGTACTAATCTGTCTAGGTGATGGTGAGAATTGTGCTGCTTCAGCTATCCCTTGTCAAGAATATATTAAAGCATTTTGCACAATATCTCATAAAATGAAAAGGTTTAAACTACATTCATATATGGCATAGGTCTAAGCAGGACTTGAAATACATTATCTTCTTCTAACAGCGGCTCCTTCTAAAGTTGTTTCACTCCATTTTTAACTGGCTGAATTACATTTGATAAGCAGGGTGGACAAGCTCAGCACTGAGCAACAATAGTGCCAGCTGATCGCAACCGTACCGCTGGCAATGCAGTGCCCACTGCTGACCAAATGTATCCATACACATTTTATAGAATTTGCTAAAAAAGGAGAAAGGTTTAGCTGTTGATTAGCCTGGAATAATTGGATATTGATCTGAAACCCTAGGACCAGAGACAGGGAGAGAGACGCTGCTTCCATAACATTGCAAGTGTACTAGAGACACTGTAGAGTGTGAGCCCCAAGGGGACACCCTTGTTCTATGTTTTTGGTATATTTTGTTTATTGTGCATTGTTGAGGATTTCTATTTTACTATTTTACACATCTACACTGCAGATGTGGACGTGCATGGTATTTGCGCCTTGGTGAAGGTGGAACCAGCTCAGGCTGGCAGTACAGTATGTTTGGTACTGACAATACAGAAATGATAGGCATGGTAAAATGCCCAGCCACTTCTATAGGAAAATGTTTTATTTTATTAGGACTGAGGATAAAAAGGCTAAGGATTTAGGTAAACATGTTAAAAAGATAAATTTGATATGGCTTGGAAGCCTGAGGGAAAGTGGGATGCCTATTTTGTCTACCATTTTTAGTGAATGATGTAGCTAGAGTCAAACAGGGGTACTCAGGCACATTGGCGTAACCATACCTCCCAACTTTTGAAGAACCGAAAGAGGGACAAAATTTAGCCCTGCCCACTTTTGTGTTGACTTCGCCCACTCATTAATTTTTCATTTGCCCGCACACAATATAATCCTCCTACAGTCACCCGTAAATTATATGCCCCCCCTCTATCTCTCCCCCAGTTTCATATACACCCTTGATCTGCCCCCAGTTTCGTGTCCCCCCTCCATCTCTGCCCCCAGTTTCATGTCCCCTATATCTCTGCCCCCAGATTCTTGTCCCCCATCTCTGCCCCCAGTTTCATGTCCCTCCATCTCTGTCCCCAGATTCATGTCCCCCATCTCTGCCCCCAGATTCTTGTCCCCCATCTCTGCCCCCAGTTTCATGTCCCTCCATCTCTGTCCCCAGATTCATGTCCCCCATCTCTGCCCTCAGTTTCCTGTCCCCCATCTCTGCCCCCAGATTCATGTCCCCTCCATCTCTGCCCCCAGATTCATGTCCCCTCCATCTCTGCCCCCAAATTCATGTCCCCCCATCTCTGCCCCCAGATTCATGTCCCCCCATCTCTGCCCCCAGAGTCATGTCCCCTCCATCTCTGCCCCCAGATTCATGTCCCCTCCATCTCTGCCCCCAAATTCATGTCCCCCCATCTCTGCCCCCAGATTCATGTCCCCCCATCTCTTTCCCCAGATTCATGTCCCCTCCATCTCTGCCCCCAGATTCATGTCTCCACATCTCTGCCCCCAGATTCATGTCCCCTCCATCTCTGCCCCCAGATTCATGTCCCACATCTCTGCCCCCAGATTCATGTCCCCCCATCTCTGCCCCCAGATTCATGTCCCCTCCATCTCTGCCCCCAGATTCATGTCCCCTCCATCTCTGCCCCCAGATTCATGTCCCCCCATGTCTGCCCCCAGATTCATGTCCCCCCATCTCTGCCCCCAGATTCATGTCCCCTCCATCTCTGCCCACAGATTCATGTCCCCTACATCTCTGCCCCCAGATTCATGTCCCCACATCTCTGCCCCCAGTGTCATGCCGTCCTCTTCTTCATCTGCCCCCAGTTTCACGTTCCACCTTAGTGTACACATTACACTTACCTTCTCCTTCGCTCCCTCGCCGCTCTCTGCACACCTCTCACTCGCTGACACAGTTGTAGGCGCGATGTGACTTCATCACATCGTGTCTAGACAGCCAGTAGGCGGCGTGCAGTGGCGAAGCAAGGAGCTGACCTGTGTCAGCTCCTTGCTTTAGCCGCGTATATGTTCAACTCAGATCTGGACGCAGATCTGAGTTGAAATCGGGACATACCTCCCTCCAACCGGGACCACGGGACACATCACCGGAATCGTGAATGTCCCGCGGAAATCGGGATGGTTGGGAGGTATGGTGTAACTACCGCCGTAGCAGCAGAGGCAGCTGCCACAGGGCCCGGGAAATTAGGGGCCCGGTGACAGCCGCTACCGCTGCTATCATTATACTCGGGGGTCTTTTCGGACCCCTGAGTATAATGATCGGCGGCTCAGGAGAAGTAAGAAACATAAAAAACACTGTTACTTACCTCTCCACGATCCGGGTCGGCTTCAGCCTAGTCGTCTGACGTCTCATGACCCCAGCCTGCGTCCCGGGTCATGTGAAGTCTGACGTAATTGAAGATGGACTACTTTGGAGGCCGACAGCGTAGGAGTCGGGAGATAGGTAAGCAACAGAGGTTTTTTTATGTTTTTCTCCCCCTGGGTCTCCGATTATTATACTCTGGGGTCCAGAGTATAATGGGTGTCCACAGTGGGATATAATACTGTGTGCAGGGGGCACTATGGGGTACAATACTGTGTGCAGGGGCCACTATGGGGGATAATACTGTGTGGAGGGGCCACTATGGGGGATAATACTGTGTGGAGGGGCCACTATGGAGGATAATACTGTGTGGAGGGGCCACTGAGGGACATAATAGTGTGTGCAGGGGCCACTATGGGGTATAATACTGTGTACAGGGGCCACTATCGGGCATAATAGAGCGCCCAGGAATGCGTAGGAGGGGGTCGGTCGAGGTCTTCGGTGTCGGTCGGGGGGGGGGGGCCATGTCAAAAGTTCGTCACGGGGCCCCGCCATTCCTAGTTATGCCACTTGTCAGGCAAGTAGGAATAGCAAGTTAGAAGGCACGGGTTGGCCTGAAAATGCCATGAAAGTGAGAGCAGCACTACAGGCCTTAGAGATGGCCTGCAGCCTCTATGGGACTGCTTGTAGAGCTGTGGGCAAGGGCTCAGGAGAAACCCAGCTTAGTTACCATAGATAGGATTAGTACAAAAATAGAGTGTGGGCCCAAACCAGCTGGCAATAAAGTTTTAAACTTACACTAGGTTCACACCTGCATTTGGGTTTCTGTTCCTCATTTCTGCTTGGAGACCCGAAAAACAGAAACACAATCCGCTTAAAAAGGGTTTACCAAAACCCTTGCTAAACTTTCTGTTGTCAGTTCCACTCTCTGATCTCTGACCTCTCTGTAGCTGCTGCCTTCTCCAAGTGATGTATAGTGCTTCTGTAACAACCGGCATGTGAGTGACCATAGATAAGTGATCGATAAGCAGTGAAATTTATAATCTTGTTCATTTATCAATGTTTATTAATCCTTTCACTTGACTCGGGGAGGAGGAATTTAGTTCCACTCCCGGTGATATGGTAGATAACCAAGTTACCACCTGATCATAACCCCAACCCCTTACATAAATAAAAACTCGTACAACTGAATGGATTTAAATTTGGCCTGTACAGGGCGATTTATTTAACATATAAACACCGTTATTAATGTATTGTACAACCAGCACCACCATGACCAGGCGGTTTAAGTACCCCACAAATGGAAACCCGTATTAACAGTGGCAAAATCTAAACCCCTTATAAAGTGCGTATCAAGCCCCCAAACCTATCCCACCAAGGGGATAGGAAAAACAACCCCCCAATCTGCCCAGGCACAGAATTCTACCTCGGGCAGGCCTTAACATTACTTATCATAATAACCTAAACCTGAGACCCCCAGAGCACCCAAGCCCAACAAGGGGACACCACAGGCTTCAACCTTCCCCAAACCAGGAACTCTATACCAAAGATGAGGTCCTACTAAACAGGCCACAAGGCCTCTAACCCCACAACCCCCAGGCACACACTCACTTAGTAACCACAATTAAAGGGACGGAGGGTGGGCAACTCTCACGCTGCTAACTGCCACACTGGCACCTCCTTGCCCGTACATCCCTTAAATAAACTTTAACCCAGCCCCACTTTTTCCCGCTCTTTCCCCAGCCGTTAACCCCTTCCGTTCTCCAGTCCTCCCCCATGTCATGGAGTCCCTATCCCCCAGGGTCTAGGGCCTTGTCTGTACGTTTGTTCTGCCCTGTAGTACCTCACCCTTGTTACACCGCTGTCAGAGGTTGCGTATATCTGTAGTTGTAATGAGGAATCATTACAACAAATGTCCAGACTACATTGTAAGTCAATGGGATCTATTGGGTAAAGCTGGTGTCTGCCATGAGACTAAGCCAACTCTATGTTGGGGTTTCCATTTATAACAAAATCTATGAATTTTGCTACTGATTCAGACAAAAAAAAAAACATGGTCTGAGGTTCACTCTGATTTGACAGTAGACAGTGCTGAAGAATAATTTTCTTGAAATTCCTCTGTGCAAACCTAGTCTTAGAGGTGTGGTTTCTCCATTAACCTGTAGTGGAGCTGGGAACTGCTGTCTAGATATACAGCAACTAGTGCACACTATTGTTGAGTTGGACTGTTTACCATTGATGCAAATTGTGCCTCTCCAAACAGAAGAAGAATTAATAAATTGAGTTTTATTGTCTGCAACTTAGAAGATGTCAGGCTACACCTATGATATCACAACTTTCATCATTCAAGAAAATCCTGTAACATTCTTACGACACAACACAACACAACATTTACCAGCTGCAGTTAATGGCTCTACCACATTGCCAGTCACAGGGACAACATTGGCAATGCTATACGTCAATAACTGTGGCTAGCAATCTTGGTCACTGATACCATAACATTGCCATCCACTTCCCGAAACATACCCTCTTCCCTCTACAACATTGGAAGCCATTGGCATCACAGCATAAGGCAGTTACAGTGTTGTCTCTCAGCATTGTATTGAATGCAGCCCTGTCTGTGACTGTTCAAGAGATGATATAACTGAAGATCAGCATCTGCAAAGTTACTTAATATTATGTGTAGATTTACACAGTGAAATGCTGCTGTGGAATTGTGCAGCAAAATATTTTTTGACAGAGAGGGGTACATCTTCATCTCCACACAGGGGCTCTTTTTGTCACCTGCCTGCCTGACAGCTGGAAGATAGGTTTGATGTGATACAGACATGACACAGAATTCTCTGCTCCATTGACTCCACACTGCAGCATGCAGATCGCTGTTTTGTTGACTAGCACTGCTGAGCCTGAAATGCATCATCCGCTTTGTACCTAGAGGCCATTTCATTTTTTTTTTTTTCTTTGCTGAGTTAATTTGCCATCACTACTATTGTTTCTGTAATCACAGTCTAGGTGATATGTTTCCTACATAAAATAGACAGTTTCATATGGAAATTAAAAGTAGTAGATTATCTCTTTGTTTGATGCAGAATGTACATATATATATATATATATATATATATATATATATATATGAATGAGTCATGAATTTAAGACACAAAGACATTTTATTCTCAAACTAGCCCATTCAATAAACAGTTAAAGGGTTTGTCCAGCTTTGCTAGTTCCAAAAACAGCATGACTCCTGACCATAGTCTGTGCCTGATGTTCCTCATACATTCAAGAGAATGGGGCTGAGCTACAACACCAGACACAGGCTATCGACAACTGGCACTTATGTTCAAAATAGCTTCTGCCCGCAACTTTGTCTGCATGTTGTTGTCATTAAATGAACTGCTCATTCACCCCAATCCAGCCGCCACCTGCCCTCACCCCCCCTCCTTTGAAGTGCACTTGATTCGTATCTACTCACCCTCCAACTGACCGTCATATACCGACCGCCTGGACCCACCGCTGCCTTCATCGACCATTTCACCACCTGGCTCACACACTTCCTATCCATCTACCCCTTGGCCTGGGACAACTCATAGAATCTCATGGTTTCCATTGCTATGCTGATGACACCCAAATATACATCTCTGGACCAGACATTAACTCTCTGCTGGCCAAAGTTCCAGATTGTTTAATGGCTGTAGACTCCCTCCCGCTTTCTCAAACTCAGTATGGAGAAAATGGAGTTCATTATCTTTGCCCCACCCCGTATGGCCCCTCCAGCGACCCATCTAACAAAGTCAACAGAACCACACTTACCCCTGTCCCACAGGCCCGATGCCTTGGAGTAACACTGGACCCTGACCTATCCTTCAACTCACGTTCAACCCTCAACACTTCCTGCCGCCTCCAACTCAAGAACATTGACCAAATCCGCTCCTTCTTCACCCCTGAAATGACTAAGACGCTCGTCCAGACCCTCATAATCTCCCGCCTAGATTACTGCAACACCTTTCTCCATGGACTCCCAGCTAACACCCTCGCCCCCCTCCAGTCCACCTTAAACTGAGCGGCTCGCTTAATTCACCTCACCCCCCGATCTTCATCAGCTGCTCTCCTCTGCCAGTCCTTCCACTGGCTACCCATAGCCCAGCGAATTGAGTTCAAGCTACTAACATTAACATATAAAGCTATCCACAACCTGTCCCCTCCATATATCTCCAACCTAATCTCCCACTACCTACCCACACGTAACCTCAGATCCTCCAATGACCTCCTACTCCGCACTGCTCTTATCCGCTCCTCACACAACCATCTCCAAGATTTCTCCCAAGCATCCCCCTTACTCTGGAACTCCTTACCAAGACACATAAGACTGACCCCCACAATCACAGGCTTCAAGAAGGCACTGAAGACTCACCTATTCAGGAAGGCCTACAACCTCCAATAACACTAGCACCACACCACCATCTGATCTGTCTCCCCCTCTCCTTCTGTCTCTAACCCCCTTCCCTCATAGGTTGTAAGCCCTTGCGGGCAGGGCCTTCTACCCCACTGTGCCAGTCGGTCACTGTTAGTTTTATATCTGCCTGCATAATTTGTGTACTGTATGTAACCCCCAAATGTAAAGCACCATGGAATTAATGGTGCTATATAAATAAACAATAATAATAATCCTCCTATATTTAGCAAATTGCTGCCTTCGATGGTTCGCCTGTTTCAGTGTTTCACCAGTTCTCAAGCTGGCCTGCCGCTGAACTTGTTCCTTGCGCCGTGCCTGTGATTGTTCTGGCATCCCAGCAGCTCACTGGGATGCCAAATAATGAGCATGTTGTTGGTGTTGATGATCCACCTGCTCCGACGTTTCAGCAGCTCTCAAGCTGGCCCACCACTGAACTTGTTCCTTGTGCCGTGCCTGTGATTGTTCTGGCATCTCAGCAGCTTGCTGGGACGCCATATAATGAGCATGTTGTTGGCATCAATGATCCGCCTGCTACGGTGTTTCGGCAGCTCTAGGAGCTGCTGCTTGACACCTAGCTTGCTCAGTCCTCCTCAGCTCCACTTTAGGAGAAGTCTGTTGACTTCTGGCTACCTACATAGCTCTTGTTTTTTGAGAATTTTGTGACAAATTAGATTTTCTTTTTCCTGGCATGTTTAAAATTGGGAAACTGCCAATTTGGATTGTCCTGCCTGAACAGGACACAGAACACTTATGCAGATCAGATAATATGCAGATGCTTGTACAGAATGGACTCAGTGTTATCTGTGTGTTTACATAGAGAGATAACAGACCAGGATTTATCAGCAATCGCCAATTAGCTGAGATAATGCTGCTGGCAAGAGCAGTTTAATGTAGTATATGAACATAAATTCATAACAATCGTGAAGCCATGTCATTTACTGGGATAGAAAGTAGCCTAGGTATTAATCGAGGTTACAAACTATCTATTTGCCATATTTCATCCAAATCCGTTCAGCCGTTTTTGCATGATTGAATAACAAACATACAAACATCCAAATTTTCACATTTATAATATTAGTAGGATATAGACTGAATTTCCTACTCCTAGACAACCCATTTAAGACATTAAGAAGTTTTTGCAGAAATCTCCTATAGATTACAACACATATGGTACTTGCTTACAATATAGCACTACTTTATGGTTCAATAAAAAAAATGCCATATTTATAGTGAAATTCCCACACTGACATGTACTGGGGTCAATGTGATGATTTTGTGTGGATTTGATCCATAACTGAGTGTTATGAATGGCTTTCTTACTCAGCAATGGTGATAAAAACAGGTACAGATGTTCAGACAGTTTAAGGAAACTTTATTCACGAGGAGGCAACAGATTTTGTTGGTTACAGATGAAATTCTTGCAATGATGGACCTGTTGTATGGTTACAGTAATCTCACAATGAGGCAAAGTCTTTAGCAAGAACCAGGGCCGCCATCAGGAATTTTGGGGCCCCATACAGCCTATATCTCTGCCCCAGATCCATGTCCCCACATCTCTGCCCCCAGATTCATGTCCCTCCATCTCTGCCCCCAGATTCATGTCCCTCCATCTCTGCCCCCAGATTCATGTCCCTCCATCTCTGTCCCCAGGTTCATGTCCCTCCATCTCTGCCCCCAGATTCATGTCCTTCCATCTCTGCCCCCAGATTCATGTTCCCTCCATCTCTGGCCCCAGATTCACGTCCCTCCATCTCTGCCCCCAGATTCATGTCCCTCCCTCTCTGCCCCCAGATTCATGTCCCCTCCATCTCTGCCCCCAGATTCATGTCCCTCCATCTCTGCCCCCATATTCATGTCCCTCCATCGCTACCCCCAGATTCATGTCCCTCCATCTCTGCCCCCAGATTCATGTCCCTCCATCTCCGCCCCCAGATTCATGTCCCTCCATCTCTGCCCCAAGATTCGTGTCCCCCATCTCTGCCCCCAGATTCATGTCCCTCCATCTCCACCCACAGATTCATGTCCCTCCATCTCTGCCCCAAGATTCGTGTCCCCCATCTCTGCCCCCAGATTCATGTCCCTCCATCTCCACTCACAGATTCATGTCCCTCCATCTCTGCCCACAGATTCATGTCCCTCCATCTCTGCCCCCAGATTCATGTCCCCTCCATCTCTGCCCCCAGATTCATGTCCCTCCATCTCTGCCCCCAGATTCATGTCCCTCCATCTCTGCCCCCAGATTCATGTCCCCTCCATCTCTGCCCCCAGATTCATGTCCCTCCATCTCTGCCCCCAGATTCATGTCCCTCCATCTCTGCTCCCAGTGTCATGCCATCCTCTCCTTCATCTGCCCCCAGTTTCATGTTCCACCTCAATGTTACACACATTACACAGCTCCTTGCTTTAGCCGCGTATGTATTCAACTCAGATCTGCGTCCCCCGGACGCAGATCTGAGTAGAAATCAGGACATACCTCCCACCAACCGGGACCGCGGGACACGTCACCGGAATCGTGAATGTCCCACGGAAATCGGGACAGTTGGGAGGTATGCCCAGTGAGCAGCGCCAAGCTCTAGCTCCTCGCACAGGTGCAGTACTCCCGCTCGCCGGCTTCAATACGGGTAATACTGCGCCTGTGCGAGGCGTGAGCCTGCAGTACTACCCGCTCGCCGGCTTCAATACAGGTAGTACTGCGCCTGTGCGAGGAGCTGGATCTCGGCGCTGCTTAATGGGCACAATGACTGCTGCGGGCGCCAAGGGGCTGGCACACGGTGGCGGGTCAAAACCGGGCCCCCCCATTTTTCAATTTGGCCGGGCCCCTGACGCCAGTTGCAGTAATACTGGCCTATCTGCTGCCATGGCAAGAACCATAAGCAATAGAGATGAGCGAACACTGTTCGGATCAGCTGTTCCGAACAGCACGCTCCCATAGAAATGACTAGAAGCACCTGGCACGGCGACCGGCCACCGGCAAAGTGTACGTGCCAGGTGCTTCCACTCATTTCTATGGGAGCGTGCTGTTCGGAACAGCTGATCCGAACAGTGTTTGCTCATCTCTAATAAGCAACAGTTCATCAAGCAGTAAAAGCAACATCATGAGACAATTCAGTTCTTATAAGGCATAAAATAAACTACAGGAGTCTATTGTTCAAGTAATCAATACCCCTCCACACATATAGTATATTTGTGGTCTATTCCATGACATATAAACAGTGCCAAACTTGGTGGCTATCACTAGTTGCTGAGCCACAAAAACTGTATAGCACAGGAAAGAATAAACCTAAAATATTCAAATGGATAACTGGAACGGTACCTAGGAGTAATAATAATAATTTCTCTTTGTATTCCACATCACTTCACAAATAGCAGTCATACTTATTGGTACTTTAGTCCAATTCCATCACTTAAAGTTGCAATTTACTATAAGTACTAAGGAGCATCGGGTGCCCCAGTTTGCTTGGATGCACAGTATAGCCGAGTAAAACATTACATAACATGGATATATACATATATCTACATACCATGATATAGTAAAAACATACAGTATGTTATCAAAAGTATCCAGACACCCCCAAAAAACATTCGTTTTCATATTAGGTGCATTGTGCTGCCACCTACTGCCAGGTACTCCATATCAGCGACCTCAGTAGACATTAGACATCGTGAGAGAGCAGAATGGGGCGCTCCGCGAAATTCAAGGACTTCGAACGTGGTCAGGTGATTAGGTGCCACACATCACACAGGTCAATGCAAAACGACGCCTCGCTTGGTGTAAGTAGCGTAAACATTGGACAATTGAACAGTGGAAAAACGTTGTGTGGAGTGACGGATCACGGTACACAATGTGGCGATCCGATGGCAGGGTGTGGGTATGGCAAATGCCCGGTGAACGTCATCTGCCAGCGTGTGTAGTGCCAACAGTAAAATTCGAAGGCGGTGGTGTTATGGTGTGGTCATATTTTTCATGGAGGGGGCTTGCACCCCTTGTTGTTTTGAATGGCACTATCACAGCACAGGCCTACATTGATGTTTTAAACACCTTCTTGCTTCCCACTGTTGAAGAGCAATTCGGGGATGGCGATTGCATCTATCAACACGATCGAGCACCTGTTCATACTGCACGGCCTGTGGCGGTGTTGTTACACGACAATAACATCTCTGTAATGGACTGGCCTGCACAGAGTCCTGACTTGAATCTTATAGAACACCTTTGGGATGTTTTGGAACGCCGACTTCGTGCCAGGCCTCACCAACCTTCATCGATACCTCTCCTTAGTGCAGCACTCCGTGAAGAATGGGCTGCCATTCCCCAAGAAACCTTCCAGCACCTGATTGAAGGTATGACTGCGAGAGTGGAATCTGTAATCAAGGCTAAGGGTGGACCAACACCATATTGAATTCCAGCATTATCGATGGAGGGCGCCACAAACTTGTAAGTCATTTTCAGCCAGGTGTCCGGATACTTTTGATCACATAGTGTAGCAGCATGAACCACGTGGGGTTGCCACCATAAATGTGAGTCGTGTAACCCATAGCAACATAAAGAATATGGTGTAAGTGCAGCATTGGGGTCCTTTTTGAGTTCTTACTTTTGGTAATAGGGTGGTGGGCTCATTTTCAATCCATGTATAGACATATAACTGCATAACAAGCTCTGAATGAAACCTAGAAGTAAAATCATGGCGGCTGGATGCCATAAAAGTACAATACATGAGCATGGGCTATTATTGTTCTTTATTTCTTATACATATGTCCCACTACTGTGTCTGTAAATGAATTGGTATATTGAATTGTATCAAGTGATGAGTTTGAGGCTACAAAGCCCTTTGAGCAGAGAAGTACTGTATATAGCAAGCTGTCCTTGGGAGATAACAAGGCAGGCTATTACACATCACCTTATCTTCAATCCTCTTCTGGCCTCTGTTTTTAACTATCTTAAGAATTAATATAATATCTTCTGGTTGCCCCCAAGGACCTCTATAAAATGAGATTTTATATATCTGGTTGTAGCCTTTTCAACAAATCTATACATCTAGGCCATGCGGTACATGAAGAGGAGCGTGAATGAAAGTGTGAATGTCCGCAGGAGTCACCTGTATATAGATAGTACAAAATACAGTATCACACAGATGTGTCATTTATAACAGTCAACACAATGCAAGGGAGAAGTGGCAATCCACTAAGCGCTATATACAGTACTATAGACAGTGTCAGATTGGGGTTTCTTGGGGCCACTAGATAAAGTGATTCTGGAAGCCCACCCTCCAACGAAATAGACCGCAGTATCCTTCAAACTTCTTTCTTCTTCTGGACCATTATTGTGTTTGAGCATAGGTCCACCGAAGGATCCTCTGATACTCTGGCGGGCCATTCTGACACTGACCTTTATAAGTGGTAGTCGTAAGAAAAGAACTTCTTTAATTTCTCCCATGATGGTGCTACATGGAAGGTACCATTTACCACCATAGATTACAGTTGATCACTAGGGATCCCATTTTTTTTTTTGGCGCCGCCCCCCTGAGGGGCTTGGCTGCCTTGATGCAGTGCTCCAAGCTGGGAGCAAACTTTTCTTTCCTTTTTCACTCTTTTTTCTCTGTATCTTCAAGAATCCGGTAACTAAGCAATCTAGCACTATGAATTAGCAACTATAAATCGAATGGAAGACCCTGTGGAGTATTTTGTTCCTTTTGTTTTCCATTGTAAAGCATGGACAATGACAAGACCTGGTTCAGCTGGTTTCCACATGTGCCTGTTACCATCCCCCCAGCTAGGACAGCATGGCTCACCATGCGGCATGGAGGAAAACCTACATGGAAGTGTGGACTTCTTCTTCAAGGAGATGATTTTTGGCGTCTATTGCTGATGTGTGAAGATGCCTACAGCTGACTGGTATTTCTTTCTTTTTATTACTGTGGACACGTGGGACTCTGCTACAGCCTGGGAACCTACCATCACCCACCTACCCCAGGAGTTATGGAAGCTTGGCAAGAGAACAGCACCATGTATACCTGGATGGTCTCTGACTTCCTTGGGGCAGTAGAACACTGTGGTAAGAAGGAAGGAGGAGGAGGTCTTGTGATGAAGGAGATTTGGGGCATTTTCTTTTTTTGTGGTTAAAAGGACAATAGTGCTGATACAAGATACCAAACTATCAGCTGTGAGCAGGAGATCACACTACCTACCAAGAACTACCACATGTTATCATAATAGCTGCCTATGTCCCCCACCTCTGCAAAATTTTCTGCTTGTTATATCTACATGCTGTGACCCCCCCTCCTCGTGTCCTACAACCAAGTTGGCTGTATTATTATTATTATTATTATTATTATTAACATCACTCCGCACAGAGAACTAAATGATCCTGCAGTGTGTCTGTGTTTCTTTCTTTTTTTAGTTGCTCTGATTCCTAGGATTTCTCTATCTGCCATGAGCTTGTATGTGTTTCTCTCCTGTTATACACTACTGTACCATCTATGAAACTGTATCACTGAAATTTCCCCATTGTGGGACTATTAAAGGATTATCTTATCTTATCAGGGGGGACAAATTGGGGCATATTTATCAAGAGAAGTTGAACACTTTTCTGTCTACACTTACACGAAAATCTATATTGCATAGCATTTATAACATATTTATGTGCATAGTGCACACCAGAAATGACAGAAAAATATCAAAAATATGAAAATTAAAAAATACAGGCACCAGAATGGGCCTGGCTGTAAAGTGTCTAACTTTATGACACATTTATGAAACGGAGAAGAATTAATAAGGTGCAGGTTTGTTCGTGCAAAATAAACCAAGTGTAAAATGGTGTAAATTTGTGAATTTAAACCAATTTATTCTATGCCCCATAAATTCCCATTGTGCACCAAATATTTGTTTCCTCAATAGCCAAGAGATGGTTTGTATCTGCTTATTTTATGCCAAAAATTGTAGGGTTTTCACACGCTCTAATTTGTTTGCTGGTTACATCATACGAGTTAAGTATTTTGTTTGCATATTTTGGTGACACCATTTGTCTCATGGTGAAGTTCTATACTTTTAGTTGAATGATATTTCAGTAAGAATTTTAAAGGTTCTAGAAACACTCCATATTTCTGAAGGTTCATACAAAAGATTCATAAATATGTCTAAAACTAGGAACTTGTGGTTCAAGTGCAAACTTCGACAGTATTGATAAATGTGCACCATTTTGCACTTGAAAAAGGGCATCCTTTGCCTGAAACGCGTTGTGTTTATACTATAAATAAAGACCACTTCTACGGACCAGCACCAGTTATTCTTCACCTGTGGATTCTTCTTCTGTGTTCTTTTTGGATTTAACAGACATGTGGTTTCTACTAGTACGGCGAAGGAGTTTGGGTGTTTCCATAAAGGTCCACGCATTGGATCACCATTTTAATAAGCGTTTATGGTAGTTGTGAGCTATTGTCACAACCATATAAGGTGAGAACTTTTCCATCATTAATTTTTGTTGTCACTGTACTGTATCACACTATTTGGCACTTGGCGCTGTTTTTTCTTTTACAAGCATCTTATGATCAAGGTCACTGTTATTGTACACTGTCCAAAGTGAAGTGTACAATATCAGTAACAATAGAAGATATCCAGGGAAGTACTTGGTTATCCCCTTGCACTTGAAGTACAGAGGTAAATTATTGACCTAGTGGCTTGGCTTAGGGCGGATACTTAAACTGGTATGTAATAAGGATAACTTTTGAAGGCAGAGGTGTAAATGTTGTGTTTTTTGCTGGCTGGAAGCCATTTTTGATCCTGATGATCTATCCTCGGGAAGGGTCATCAGTATCTCATCAGTGGGGGTCTAATATTCAGGTACTATACCATTCAGCTGTTCCAAGAAGCCTCTGTCATTGGAACCTATAAAGGGGAAAGAGCTGGTAGCATAAGGGTCTATTCACTGTATAGCAGCCGAGCATCTCTGCTACTGTTCACTGAGAACAGGTCATCATATCAAAAACAGCCCCCAACCAGGGTGAACATTTCATACACGTCTTAATAATGGATCTTGCGCAACTGATTTATCAAGAGGCTACAGTATCTTAGCAACATCAGGCATATGTCCGTGCTCCAGAATGGAGATTTACGCCAGTTACATAGATGAGATAATAAATTACCCCCATTGCTTTTTAACCAGAGGCACTGGCATAGGGTCAAGGGTCATCGTTGTGCCAGTGTCAGCACTTGCAACCAGTCCAATGAGCCAGGAGAGCGCACAGGTCACTCTCACCACACTAAGGAAGATTAAACTACTTTGATCTTCTTTCTGATTTGATAGCAGTCTGTGCATCCTAAATTATTACTCCTGTCCTGGTACACTGGAATGAGATAAATGCAGAAAATTTATGATACAGAGCCTTTTAGTATCAGAAAGGAGAAAACGGACCTTTCTATGTCAAAAGTAACAGTTAATAAGTACATAATACAACATTTGTGGTATAAAAATGTTGCCATCTTTGAGTATGCAACTTTTTAAATGCCAGTGACATTTTTATAGTACCCTTGCCACGTTCCAGAAAGAGGGAGTGGAGTGGGAATATCTGGGAGTGGGAATATCATGCCTGCCATATTTATCACCATATATCTCTGAAAACTAGGGGACAATACACCTGAAATACCACACGGCATAGTGGTTGTGCCTGTTGAGTTGACAGCTACCAATTACAACGAGTGATTATGAAGATAATCTTGTTTCCCTTAGTCCTAACAGCGGCACAATGTGGGGTATTTCTGCCCCTGTGTGCTGGTAGGACAGGCGGATATTTAATTAGCCAATCAAATGCGTGGCAGGCCCTATAAGAGGGCACAAGAACCTCCCCTCTGCGTGTAAATACAAAAGTACCTCCATTACATTTATATACAGTTTTATACATAAGATATGATTCCCAGGGTGGGAAATCTTGTGCCGCTGTTAGGACTAAGGGAAACAAGATTATCTTCATAATCACTCGTTCCCTGTCGTCCTCAACAGCGGCACAATGTGGGGATATAGCAAGCAGGTCCCCAAGATGGGTGGGACAAACCCATGACCGAACTTAAACTGGTCTGGGCAAAGGCAGTGGAATCTGCCACTTGGTCCTTCAGGCGGTAATGCCGAATGAAGGTGGATTCAGATGCCCAAGAGGCAGCTGCATATATTTGGTCCACAGACAAAGCACTTCTTTCTGCCCGTGAAGTGGACACTGCCCTGGTTGAATGGGCATGAAGGAAAGATGGAGCCGACAGCCCTTGGGCGGTATAGGCGACTCTAATAGTCTCGGTAACCCACCGGGATATTGTAGCTTTGGCGGCTTTGGCGCCCTTGTTTTTCCCCGTGTAGCTGACCAACAGGTTTTCAGTCCACCTAAAGGGGCGAGTGCGCTGCAAGTAGATCTGCAGGCATCTAACCACATCCAGCTTGTGCCATCTTTCTTCTTCAGCAGAAGAAGGGAACGGAAAAAATACTGGAAGGGAAATCAGTTGGTTCCTGTTTACAGCAGATGGCACCTTGGGACGAAACCCAGGGAGGAACCTAAGCTGTACATGGTCAGAGAAAAAGGTGGTATATGGCTCCTCAGCGGACAAAGCTTGTAGTTCACTAACGCGTTTGGCAGGTGTGACTGCCAATAGCAGCGCCATTTTGCCGGTTAGCGACTTGAGGGAGACCTCTTCCAGAGGTTCAAATGGCTGGCCACATAGGGCGTTCAGGACCGGAATAAGGTCCCATTGGTGGACAGGGGTGTTTACCACCGGTCTCAGCCTAGTTGCCCCTTTAATAAAGGTGCTCACTAAAGGATCCTGAGACAAACGCCTCCCCAGATAGGCGGACAGGGCCGCTACGTGTACCTTGAGTGTGGCCGCAGCAAGACCTCTGTCTAGTCCGTCTTGAAGGAAGTCCAGGATCGCCTCCGTAGGGGGATCGGTGGAGTCCACTTGATGCTGCAGACACCAGGCATTAAAGATGTTACCTATTCGACGGTAGTTCCTGTTAGTCGAATCTGCTCTGGCGCTGGATAGGGTCTTCAAGACGGCTTGTGACAGTCCTCTATTTCTCAATAGGGACTGGTCAACCTCCAGGCTGTCAGGTTGAGTCTCCTCAGATCCTGGCATCTCAGCTCTCCTTGGGTTACCAGGTCTGGGAGTGGGGGAAGCCTCCAATATATGCCCTGACTCATTTGTATGAGCTGAGCAAACCAAGCCCTTTTTGGCCAGAACGGGATTATGGCTATTCCCGAGGCTTGGTCCTGTCTTATTTTTATCAATACCTTCGGTATGATTGGAATTGGAGGGAATATGTAAAACAGCCTGAACCTCCATGGGATGGACAGGGCATCCACCGCCAAGGGATTGTCCTCCTGGTACAGAGAGCAGAAGGTCCCCACCTTGGCGTTGAGTCGGGTAGCCATAAGATCGACCTCCGGGAGACCCCATCTCTGGACGATCTGTTGAAATACGTCTGGATTGAGAGACCATTCTCCTGATACGGTAATACCCTGACTCAGCTGATCCGCTACTATGTTCAGGGAGCCCTTTATGTGAACAGCGGATAACTGGACCAGATTCTTCTCCGCCTAGGCAAATATGAGATTCGTCTCTCTCAGCAAGGTTGGTGACCTGGTGCCCCCTTGTTTGTTTATATAGACTACCACCGTCATATTGTCTGACCGGTTTTTGACAGACTTGCCTTTCAATTCTGGGGCAAAGTGTACTAGGGCCAGGTACACTGCTCTGAGTTCCTTGAGATTGGATGACCCCAGCTCCGGACATCTCCATCGTCCTTGTACAGTTTTGTCTTGACAATGGGCTCCCCATCCCCACTGGGATGCATCTGTTGTCAACAGGGTCCACACTGTCGGGACCGTGGACCTTCCGTCTTTCAGGTGTATCCACCATCTGAGGGAAAGACGGGTAGCGGGAGAAAGGCAGATCTTCTTGTGCAATCCCCGTGGAGACCTGTTCCAGGTTCTCAACACTTCCATCTGCAGGGGACGCAAATGCCATAAAGTCCAAGGCACCGCCCTGGCCGAGGATGACATCAGGCCCAGGACTCTCATGGCGGTCCGGATGGTTACCTGCCGAGTGCGCAATAGGAATCGTGCACTGGCTTGGATTCTTTCCTTCCTTGGACTGGAGAGGAAGATCTGCATCGCTTCTGAATCCACAATAAATCCGAGGAATTTTCTTCAGGTGGATGGAACGATTTCGGACTTCTCCCAATTGATAATCCTAACTCCTGTAGGAAGTTGATGGCAAGGTTGAGCTGCTGGAGGAGGGCAGCAGGAGACTGAGCTTTCAGTAGCCAGTCGTCTAGATAAGGGACGATGAAAAGACCCTGAAGTCTGAGGGCCGCGGACCGGAGAAATCACCTTGGTGAATACCAGTGGGGCAGATGTGATGCCGAATGGCAGAGCTGTGAATTGATAGTGCTCCCTGTGGCCGGCCATAGCGACGGCAATCCTGAGGAACTTCCTGTGGAAATGAGCAATGGGGACATGTAGATAGGCGTCCTTCAAATCGAGGGTAACCATCACCTCTCCTGGCTGAAGAAACACAGCCACGGAATCCACGGTTTCCATTCGAAATGACCTCTTCCTGATAAACCGATTGAGGTACCTCAGATCTATTATCATCCTCCAGCCCCCGGTGAACTTGGGGACCAGAAAGTCGGGGGAGTAGACTCCCAGACCGAGGTCTGAGGCTGGTACCTTCTCCAGGGCGCCCTTGGTAACATATTCGGCAACCAAGGCTTCTAGACTGGCCTGCTGAGAAGGTGGAAGAGTTTGGGTGGAAACGAACCGATCTGGAGGTGGAAGATGAAAGTCGATGTGATACCCGTGTTGTATGATCTTCAACACCCATGGGTCTTGGATATGGGTGAACCATGCTCTGGAAAAGGAGGAAAGACGTCCTCCCAGGAAGGGGGGCCACAGGGAGCTGCCCCACGTCAAAACTCAGGCTTCCTCTTGGTGTCCTCCTTGGAAGCGCCACGACCAGCTCCCCTAGGGCGATATCTAAAACGCCGTTGTTGGGAAGGGCGTCTATAATTAGAGGAAGAACCTCTGCCTCTAGAGGGAGCACGTCTGCCCCTGGATGCTTGAGGTAGGGACCTTCCCCTACCTTCAGCTAATCCCTCCATAATGGCGTCTAAGCTTTGGCCAGACACCCTTCCCGGCTCAAAGGGGAGAGCACAGAGTGCTGCTTTAGACGCAAAATCTGCCCGCCAAGGCTTTAGCCAAAGGGGTCTACGGGCCGCAGTAGACAACGTCATAGATTTGGCGGAGATTTTTAATTGATGGCAGGAGGATTCCGCCAAATAATCTGCAGCCCTATGAACTCTTTTCATAGAGGCCAGAATCTCATCTCTGTCTACGCCCAAGTCTATATCCCGCTCCAAGGCGGATAAGCGGTTGCGCAAAAAGTCACCAACCATAGAGGAGGCTATGGCCACAGAGGCTTGCGCGGAGGAAGCTGAGTAGACCTTCTTCAGAACGGAGTCCGCCCTACGATCCAGAGGGTCCTGAAGATTTGAACCATCTTCCAAGGGCACCAGGGTTCTGCGGGACAGCTTTGCTACGGCCAAATCCACCTTCGGGGGAGGCCCCCAGGAATCCCACTGGGTAGTGTTAATAGGAAACAACTCTTGAAGATCCTGGAAAGCGAATGTCCTTTCTCTGGCTGTTTCCACTGCTGCGCCATAAGGTCGGTCAGCGTGGCGTCCGCATGGAAGGCAATATGTCCCCCAGAGGCAGACGTGGAGGCTTCCCCGTCAACATCTCGGCCCACTGTAGACCGGATGGACTTCAGCAGCCTGCCCGTTTGTTCATAATGGAACGCAGTTCTGCTGGAATAACTGAGTCGTCCTCGGAGGAATCATCCTCTGCCACCCGCAGGTGTTACAAGGGGGGGGGGAGAGACGAGGAACGGAGCTCAGAGCATGGTCTCCTGGTGAGCTGAGACAAGGTGCAATGGATCCCTTTGAGGGAATCATCCTGCAAAACAAAAAGGAGAGTACAAGCAAGGGAAAAACTATTTACCCAAGCGATGCCCAAACTCACCATCTCCTTGACCCATGCCATCATATCTCTGGGAGAGGGCTCCACAGGTGGAGGACCTCTGCACCCGCGACAACGGGCCCACTCATAGCCTGAAAATAGGCAAGTTATAGGACCAGTAGTACCCCGCAGGGCACAACCTTTCAAGCCGCTACCTACCATCAGGGAGCGGTGTGTCGCAATCGAAGCAGGAAAGATGTTTCCTCTTGGAAGAGGTTTTCCTCCTACCATCCCCAGGAGGGGTAGTAGAGGATGACATATCCTACAGAGAGAGATAATAGACCATGCAACACTGTCACCATGACATCATACCAGCTTTTAAAAAAAGGGTAAATCTTACCAGGTCCTGTAGACCGGACAGAGAGGTGACTTGGCGCCCAACGTGCGACCCGAACCCACGACCTTGAGATTAAGAGTCTCATGCTCTACCGACTGAGCTAGCCGGGCTGGCGCTGTGAACAGGATCTGAACCTGTGCGGGGAGACCCCATTGGATTTCGAGTCCAAAACCTTAACCACTCAGCCATCACAGCCGGTTCCCAATAAAGTTTGCAAACTGGAAAAGAGTTCAAGATCAATGAACACCACAATCGCACGCCTTCAGCAGATACTGCAGGAAGGTCTCTGACACCAGGCCAGCCAGCCTCTTAATTCTGGCCGGCTGGAAGTGGGCGGAGCCACAATCAAAGCAGGTGAGGCAACCTGCCCAGACAACTAACCCTGTAATCAGGGGTCTGCAAAGATATACATTCCCCCCCACCAAGAGGCCCTTAACACGGGCACTTACCCCCACATCTCTCAGTCTTTTCCGGCCTTTAATAAGGCCTGAATCTTCCCTGAGTGAGCGGCCGCCAGCGCCAGGCCGTTGCCATTGCGCTATGATACTTCCGGCAAAACCGGAAGTGCGCGCTTACAGCGGCCGGCGGGGAACAGGATACACAACAGTGTGGTTCCACCCGCCGGCAGTCCGCGCGGCCACCAGAGGCGGCATGCGGAGTCCCCGGACTCTCACCAAAATGTCAGGTAAGTCACAAGGAGCAGGGGAAGCGGAGGAGAGGGGGGGCAGGGGGGATAGAGGGGGGTAGCCACACATGGCTAACAAGCACCTTCTCCCCGCAGGGCACAGAAGGTGACAAGAAGAAAACAACCGCTCAGGAGGTGAGTGATCCTGCTGAGCTTCTCAAAGAGGACACAAGTCCTCCCACCTGTCCTCTGTCCACACAGGACAGAAAAAAACACGCAGAGGGGAGGTTCTTGTGCCCTCTTATAGGGCCTGCCACGCATTTGATTGGCTAATTAAATATCCGCCTGTCCTACCAGCACACAGGGGCAGAAATGCCCCACATTGTGCCGCTGTTGAGGACGACAGGGAACACAGGTTACATTTCAAATGTTCTTGAAAATGGAAACTGAGCTGTAAATGACTAATACAGGCAAAAAGACAGTTCCTTTATTTCACAATTTTCATAAATATGGCCAAAAAAGTGCTATGAGCTGCACATATTACTGGATTTCCTGCTTCTTTATTGCACTTAATAAGGAAACTCCACATTTAACATCATTGACTAGCCAGGAAAATGTCATTGGTGTGTGCCACTATCATCTCCATCAATATATCCCTCTGTTACTTCACTGCCCCAGGACCTGTGGGAGGATTGTCAGGAAAAGCCACCATCGTGATCAAGAAGTGAAAGACTAGGGGCAACACAGTGGCTCAGTGGTTAGCACTTTAACATTACAGTGCTGGAGTCCTGGGTTCAAATCCTGCCAACCAAGGACATCATCTGCAAGGAGTTTGTATGTTCTCCCTGTGTTTGTGTGGATTTCCTCCCATATTACAAAGACACACTGATAGGTAAAAATGTATCTACATAAAATAAAAAAAGAAGTGAAAAAGTAGATCCGCCATCTTAGGGCCTTCCATGTCTTCCCAGCTCACATGCCCTCTGAATAGCAGCTGTTTCACATGGACACATTGTAGTTAGAGATGAGCAAACACTATTCGAAACAGCCATTTCAAATAGCACGCTCCCATAGAAATGAATGATCGCTTCCATTCATTTCTATGGGCGCGTGCTATTCGAAACGGCTGTTTCGAATAGTGTTCGCTCATCTCTTATTGTAGTGTACATATTAGCCTCCAAAGGAAGGACCAGTGCTTACACTCAAGTTACAGGTGAAAGTGACAAACTTCTCAGAAACTGCTAAATTCTTACTCATCTCTGGCTCACAGCCCCCGGAAAATTTCATTTATAGAAAGCTGCAGAAATCTGCTAAATAAAAGATGCAAGCCGTTGTCATTTTTCTGCTGCCTTCTCCTTTTTATAGTTTAAGATTTCCATAAAGCAAGATATTAAAACTGTATTTTTCAATCCTACAATTGGATGAACAATATAAATAAAATTTAGCACCTCCTAAAATGCTATAATCATCCAATATTCCCCTTACAAAACATGTCATGTATACAGACGCTCAAGAGAACAGTAACCCCTGCATACATAGTAGCCTATGACCTTCGTGTATATGTAGTAGATAGTAGATTGACCCTTTGGATCCTGTTTTACCAAGCATGGGAATTTCTCTCATAGATGAGGCCATCTACTCTCTAAGGAGAGTAAATGTCTGTGGAGTAGTGGATGTCAACCTCTGAGACCCTTTTACAGGGTCATAGTTGAGCAGCTGGACATCACAAAAATGAGAAGGTATAATATCTCTGCCTGTTCAGATCTCTGCGCCACCCTCTGCTCGCATGCCGTGGTGCAGGTGTTGTGGTCAGTTTGATTCTTTGCGTAAAGTTTTTAGTTGCTCTGTCAGAACACTGTTCTATTACCTCTTCTCTATAATTGTATTTCCACCTCACCCATCTACTGCACCTTGTTTCCTTCTATTCATCACATAGTTAATCTTAGCCTTGCCTGTATGATTTACAGCCTGTATACCAATCAAGTTTGGCACAGGTCCTGGACTTCCTATATACAAGTCATCAGCCCACACAGGTTTGCTGGCTATTTTGACTCTGTCCTGTGACTTTGTCCTCACTAGCTTCCTACTTCTTTTATTATTGTATTACTGTCCTCTGAGCTTTGGCTTCCATTGTGACTACTCTTTTGGATAACAATTTTGTACTGCTTTGTCTCTCTGGCTTTGACCCTTGGCTTGCTGGCTCCTCTTCTGTGTTGTTTGTCTTCTCTTTCTCTGTGTGTCACTTATTCAGACAAGGGATAACCACCCAGTTACTCCTGTCATTAGGACAGTTGTGGCAATTAGATAGGGACAGGGGCTGGGTCGAGTTTAGGGCTCACTGTCTCTTTCTTTCCATGGTTCCATTGTTCCAGCAGCAGCACTAGGGAATTTCCCAAATAGCAATTCCCTTTCAGAAGAGCTTTTAAAGGGTGCAGCTAAAAAGGTAAAGGCATCAGTGGATAACTTTTCCAAATCAATTCAGACGAGAACAAAACAATCTACTTCCTGCACTCTCCCTAAAATTTAATTAATTCCTTTACCTTGATATATGTTGTATTAACCCCTGTATTGCTAATTTACAAATAAACTTGGCTGTTCTAACTTCATTCTAAATTTTCTGTGAATTATATTAACCCTTGAACCTTTAACTTCACACTTCTTGTTACTAATAGCACTGAAATCCTAATATTTCTAAACAATGTAATAACCCCTGCATTGAGGTCTTACTGTTCACACTTGTCCCCAATCCTCCTGTGGCTGCATAAGAATTACTAGTCTTAATAAATTCCCTCTAGAGTGTTATAGACCATCCCTTCTGATATCTAAGTAATGAACCTCCAGGGTCCCAGGTGAAAAACATAACTGATAGGGTGACGAGGTGAGGGAGCTTCAAAACAGGCAGACTCCCTGCAAAACAGAGTAAGTTGACATATCTGCTTGGATTGATATTTACCAGCAAGGAAAAATAACAGGAGTCTTCAGTATTGAACAGTCACAAAATATGATATTGTGGATGTCTAGCAAACATTTGCCAATGGCCTCCTTGATAGTAATAATTCTTCCCCTAATAGATTTCCACTCCCGCATGGAAAATATTATCATGCAGAAGAGATAACCATGTCCACATATACCATTCCACTGATTCATTTCTTAAAGGGGACCTTCCATCACTTGGGGCACATGCAGTTTTATATACCACTGGAAAGCCAACAGTGCACTGAATTCAGCACACTGTTGGCTTTCACGGTCTGTGTCCCAGGTGAAGAGCTATCAGTGCAGGTACTGTAGCTCTTCACTGTCAGAAGGGTGTTCCTGACAGTCAGTCAGGAATGCCCTTCCTCACAGCAGCGCCTATAGTGCTGTACTGTGAGAGCGGTGAGGAACGCCTCCCCCAGTACTTATCTATGGACGAGCACTATCAGGAGGGGAGGAGGAGCAGTGTTTTGAGATAGGTGAGTGAATGTACAATACGGTACAGTAACAAACAGTTGGAATCATCTCCATCTCCATCTTTTCTTATTGACTAAAATGTAAAAAACAGATATTTTCTTCCATCACATTTGTTAACTTTGTAGCATTAAAATAGCAAGAAACATGACAGAAGAAAGCTTCCATCATGGTTTTTACATGGCGGTTAAAGCAGACAGACACAAGTCCGAGGGGGCTCAGTCAGCACCTGTCATTTAATGTCACTTGTTCTCCTCCTGTGAAGGATGAGAGCAACGGACATGAAATAGCAGTATTGTGAACATACCCTTAACAGGTTAAGATTAATATTAGAAGAATAAGATGGTATTCAAAGATTTACAGTTACTTTCATGGACCCTAAATGCAGAATAGTATCTTGACATGATGCATCTGCTGGAGTATGTAAAGTAGGGACAATATTCATTATGGTGAATGAATTTACAGAAAAGCCATCTGTGAATAGCCATATTGCATTACCAGTTAATATAATCATCACAGTCCAGGTTTACATGAGTTAAAAAATCATATTTCTATTGAGCACACATGCTATAATTTTTTAATAGAGTTTGGCCTTGTCCATGGCTCCATTTAAACCTTTATTTTTCAATTGAGAGTCGGGGAAAGAGCAATTTATTGTATATAAGGGTTCATGCAGTGAATTAAAAAGACCAATTTATGCCTACGGATTCAATATAAATGTATGTACAGGAAGACCTAATAACATGTTATACTGTAGCATATATTAGTCCAAACCTCCCACTGTTCGGAGATGGAGAAAACAGTATCTGTCCTAATCCTGTAGAACACGGACAACCACAGTGCCCCATAAGAGTGCCAGGGACTTCACAACCATTGAAATGACCAAACACAGTGTTTCCATAGCAATGCCTAACAATAGTGCCCATTACAGTGTTAGCCACAGCTCCCTTGTGAAAGAGTCCAGCCCCATTTAACAGTCCCAGGTATTGTAATTCCTTGATAATGTTATGATATTACTTATAGTCAGTGGCGTAACTAGGAATGGTGGGGCCCCGTGGTGAACTTTTGACATAGGGCTTACGCCCTAAGACCCCGACTGAACCCCTTCCCCCCATGCAATCCTGCGTGCACTATTATTATCCAGAATGGCCCCTGCATGCACTATTACATCCCATAGTGACCCCTGCACACAGGATTATACCCCATAGTGGCCCCTGAACACAGTATTATGCCCCACTGTGGACACCCATGAACAATTACACAGTCCAGTCCCATTAATATGACCACCTGTCAAAATCCAGAATAACCACCTTTGGCAGAGAGGACCGCTGCAAGACGTGCAGGAAGAGAGGGGATGTTGTGATGATGTTCACTGGGATGTTGAGCCATGCCGACTCCAGTGTCGTGGCAGCTGTGCTAGGTTACGTGGTTGAGCATCCATGTTGCGAACAACCCAATCGAGGTGGTCCTATAGATTCTTGATTGGGTTCAAGTCTGAGGAATTTGCAGGCCAAGGGAGTAAAGTAAACTCATCCTGGTGCTCCTCGAATCCCACACGTACATTGCCAGCTTTATGACACGTCGCATTGTCCTGCTGGTAGATGCCATCATCCTGAAGAAAAACATTTCACATGTAGGGGTGAACATGGTCCGCAAGGATAGATGCATACTTATGTTGATCCATCGTGCCTTCCACAATGATGAGTGCTCCCAGATGGCTGATGACACGTGTCTTCTGCAATTGGTTATTTAACATTGACATCAAAAGTAGGCGGTGGTCACATTAATATGACTGGACTGTGTATTATACTCAGGGACATCACACAAGTAGGCCCTAAGCCTGTCTGGAACCCAGAGAGGTAAGTAACAGTGCCCCTCTCCTGAGCCTCCAATCATTATACTCGGGAGTCTGAAAAGACCCCTGAGTACAATAATAGTGTTTGGGGGGCCCGCGGCGTCCCTTACTGATCAGTAAGTAAATAGGGCCTGTTACCAGCTGGCCCCTGCTTCTAGTCCTTACAACCAGGCAAATGGATGGCACCTAATGTGAGAGATATTAAGACAGTCAACCAGACAAAATAGGGATGAGTAGACAAAGTGGCGCTACATTCGCAATAGCATTCGGCTTTCCATTCCTCGGTCCACTTGGGGTCCCAAGAAAAGAAAACCTGATCCGCGTTAAGAGACCTGCTGGGTTTCCGCCGGGTTTACACCCGAAAGCAGATTTTGGGACAATATTTCTGAACAGTGAGCAGGGGCAGGTGTATACCTAGCCTAAAGTAAATGTCAGTGGTTTTTCCTTGCTTTCACATTGCCAAGAGATCTACCTATATTGCCTGAGAGATCATTCATCCAATTCCTTATAACATATAGATAGAATGGTATGATCAAGCCACCCTGAGAATATGCATATTTCCCCCAAATTGTAGCATATATCACCATGGTCCAGACTGATGGTAATATTAGAGTACCAATTGTACGTTGGGTTGTACTCCCTCCTTTTAATTCCATAATAACATATTTGCATTATTAATACCTTTGCCAAAGCACCCGACCTGTATTGTTAGAGCCATTACCCTTATCTTCTCTTCTAAAACTTTCACAATGACTATGAACTCATAGTTTACATTGTAACACACAGTCTGCGCCGCGCCATGTGCTCATTTTCATTATTCTCTTTTTTATTTTTGCCCAAGCCTATAATTACCTGTCCATGCTAATATTTCTGTCTTTAATTTTTTTCCATCTTTCTATTTTTACTCAGCAAGTTAATTACAAATCTGCTAAGTACGCTGACATTCTTTAAAATGTCAAATCGCAGATTTCACAAAAAAATTGCTTCAAGCCGAAAAATGCCAAGTGACCAAAACATAAGTGTATTTACTGAGTGAGATAACTTCTGAGAAGATACGGAGTAACAGAGACATCAGATATTCAACTTCCTGGACATTTTAAAGGCTAGACTGTTTCATTTACAAATTGGATGCTTTTTCCTGTAAAATGAGCAGTTTTAACATTTCGTTACAGTGTGTCACTGACTATACATTTTCCTTCTGCAAAAAATACAAAGCAACAGATAGGCAAAGTCCTACAAAAAGTTCAACATAGTTTCTCATATGATTTAAAACATTTCACCCACATCCATCCCATCCACTCCAACAAGTTATCTTCTACAGGACGTTTAACATTAAAGGGGTATTCCCTCGTAAAATGATCTCCCTCTATTCCCTTTAATGCCACGTGAGTAGTTCCTCCGGCAATAACAGTAGATTTGATAGAATCCAGGTAGTACCAGACTTACCTACAGGCCATAGTCAGTGCTGGTCTCAAATTGTTCTGTCCACCCTTTTTTTGCAAATAAACAATATTTTACATGCAGAAAACATATGGACGTTATCGATCACCTGAACCTAAACCATGCTCACAAGCAGAAACGGTTGTAGTGGGCCCAGATATACATGAAGACCCATTTTGAAAAAGTCTTGTTTAGTGATGAGTGCCGTACTAACCTGAATGGTCCATTTGGTGGAATGGTGGATGGTTGATGGATGGCCACCATGTCCTAACAAGGCTGTGACGTCAGCAAGGAGGTGGCGGAGTCATGTTTTGGGATGGAATCATGGGGACAGAGTTGATAGGCCCCGTTTGGATCACTGAAGGTGTGAAAATGATTTATGCAAAGTATATAAAGTTTGTGACTGACCACTTCCGTGTACTCTGAACACTTCCAAGGAAGATCTGTGCCTTCCATAGCAAAATCACCTTCATGCATTACACTGCACCATCTCATTCATGTAATTCATTGTCTGCTATGGGCATGAAAGGAGAGAAACTCATGATGTGGCCAGCATCTTCCCCTGACTTCAACGCTATTGAGAACCTTTGGAGTATGCTCAAACAGCAGCTCTGGGAGGCTATTCTGACATCCTGCAAAAAAATTCAAGCAGAATCTATCCAAAAACTCACAATTTTAATGGCTGCAAGAATCGTGAAGGTGATATCAAAGAAGGGGTTCTATCTTAACGTGTTGTAACTTGGTCTGTTAAGATGTTGTTTATTGAAATAGCTTTTGATTTCAGTAAATGTGACCTGTTAATGCTGCAAATTCAACTAATAACCATTATCAGTTCTTTACAACCTATAAAATGTTTTGAAACTGTTTGGAAAAGTGGATTTTTATTTTTTTAATTTGTGAAAAAAAATTTATCATTGGCAACAGATGCAGATAGAGGCAGTTCTATCTACAGCCTTCTCTCCATCTAGTATGGTTAATGTCCGTTGTTCTAATCCTAAGACGGATGAGTGAAACAAACATTCATAACGGTACTATGAATTTCCCCTAACACACACATCATACGCTACTGATATTCCTATGAATGTAACAGCTGATATAACTAATACATTAAAGGCCACATGTTGCGTTAAAGCTGCATTTTAGTTGCAGTTTTCTCAGTTTTTTTGAGCCAAAGCCAGCAATGGATTTAGCAGAATGTAGAGCTCTAACGCCTTCATTTTTATTTCCCATTCCTTTTGAAGCCACTCAAAAAAAACTAGTGTTGTTCCCAAGTCCACAATTACCTAGTAATAGAGATGAGTGAGTAGTATTCGATCGAGTAGATATTTGATAGAGTACTATGGTATTCGAAATACTGATACTTGTTCGAATACTACTCCTATTTGCAGTAAAGATTTGATTGCTGTTAACCTGCGATTTCTGAGGCTGGTGACTTGGATGAACTTACCCTCCGCAGCAGAGGTGACTCTTGGTCTTCTTTTCCTGGAGCGGTTCTCATGTGAGCCAGTTTCTTTGTAGCGATTGATGGTTTTTGCAACTGCACTTGGGGACACTTTCAAAGTTTTCCCAATTTTTCAGACTGACTGACCTTCATTTTTTAAAGTAATGATGGCCATTTGTCTTTCTTTACTTAGCTGTTTTTTTCTTGCCATAATACAAATTCTAACAGTCTATTCAGTAGGACTATCAGCTGTGTATCCACTTGACTTCTACACAACACAACTGATGGTTCCAACCCCATTTATAAGGCAAGAAATCCCACTTATTAAACCTGACAGGGCCCACCTGTGAAGTGAAAACCATTTCAGGTGACTACTTCTTGAAGCTCATCTAGAGAATGCCAAGAGTGTGCAAAGCAGGAACCAAAGCAAAAGGTGGCTACTTTGAAGAACCTAGAATATAAGACACATTTTCAGTTGTTTCACTCTTTTTTTGTTAAGTATATAATTCCACATGTGTTAATTCATAGTTTTGATGCCTTCAGTGTGAATCTACAATTTTCATAGTCATGAAAATACAGAAAACTCTTTGAATGAGAAGGTGTGTCCAAACTTTTGGTCTGTACTGTAGATCCCACATTATCCATAATGTATAACCATATAGAAAACTTGGTGTTGATTTTCATCCCATTGAATATTTTACTTTGAAAGCCTGTTACAAGAAGAACAGAATGGAGCCTGCAGTTCTGACAGCCCCTCGTCTCTGCTCCCATGAACCTGATAATATTGCTGATGAGGATAAACTATTCCTTGAGGGTGGGGGAAGGGTTTGTGACAACTTACTCCTCAGGCATTTTAATCAGTTTAATTTGATATTTAGCCATTTTTTTTTCTCTGCAATCAACATAATGACCCCGCCATCAAAATAATTCCCCCGAGAGAGACAATTCAGAGACATGTTCGTCTGGCTTTGTGTTTGTCACAATTACGGAGTGGAAACAGGAAATGCTCTTTGTTCTTATTTTTTATTGAGGCAGATCTCCTAATGGTTACTTGTTACATCCATTGACAAGCTGTGGGGCAGCACCATGTCTTCATCTCAACATGTTATATTAGAAAGAGCTTATGTTTTATTAAAATTCACTAGCCTTGGATTTTTAAAAAAAGGGCAACTAAACACAAAAATTCAAGTTTATTAAAGGAGTATTTCCATCTTAACAAGGTATCTCCCATCTGTAGGATAGGGAATAACTTGCAGATTGATGGGAGTCTGACCACTCAGACTCAAAATGGAGGAGATTTGTCCCCTATTGTGAATGAAGCAGTGGATGGGCTTGTTGCTCCATTAATTTCCATGGAAGTGCACTGTACTACTACAGGTATCTCTTGCACTCTCATTGAAATTAATAGAGCCATTTGTGTGTCAATCGGACCACTGCCCCAATTAAGCCCCACCACCACTGCCCCATGTTGTGGAAATGCAACTTTTTTTGATGCAGATTTTGCTGCATTTTTTTGAGTCAAGGCTATGAATGGCTACAATAGGAATGAGAACTATATATAGTTATAGGAAATTCTTATACTTTTATCTTCTGAGCAATCCACTCCTGGCTTTGGCATTTCCGCAATGTGAGGCCTCAGCCTACAACAGGGATCAAAACTTCTGTGTTATCCTGATAGTGGGAGATTTGATGGGTCAGACTCGACCAGAACATTATTATTCCAAAAACAAACAAAAATTATAAACAAATCAAGAATGATGGGTTATGTAGATAACCTGTTTTCCCTAAGTCCCAACAGCGGCACAATATGGGGTATTTTCTGCCCCTGTGTGCTGGTAGGACAGGCGGAATTTTTAATTAGCCAGACTTAACACCTGGCTGGACCCTATATGAGGGCACCACACCCCTCCCCCTGCGTGTTAATATTAAGTAACCTATAATAGGCTCTGTACAATACAATATGTTTACAGCAAAGATATTGGTATTTTCCACATACATACAATCTTTACAGGTGCATATAAGCAACTTTTACATATTTTAGTCCGTTTTCCTCTACCAAATTATAGGGAGGGAGACTTGTGCCGCTGTTGGGACTTAGGGAAAACAGGTTATCTACATAACCCATCATTCCCTTGCGTCCCACCAGCGGCACAATATGGGGAGATAGCAAGCATAGTCCCTTTATTAGGGTGGGCGTTCTACAGAACTCAATACTGTACGGCCGAAAGCCGAAGCTTCCGCAGACTGGGTAGCCAGTCTATAATGCTTTACAAATGTGGAGTCTGAGCTCCACGACGCCGCCGCACAGATCTGGTCAAGCGGCAAGGCGCACCTTTCTGCCCATGAGGTAGAGACTGCCCTCGTGGAGTGCGCTGTTAAGAAGGCCGGAGGAGATAAGTCCTGTATCTCAAAAGCAATTTTAATAGTCTCCTTCACCCACCTAGAAATGGTGGGTTTCGAGGCCGCCCGGCCCTTTAACTTCCCGAAAAAGTTTACAAAGAGGTTTTCTGATCTTCTAAAAGAGCGCGTGCGCTCTAGATAAATCCTTAAACACCTTGACAAATCAAGAGAATGAAGTTTAACCTCCTCCGGAGTGGAGGGTGTTGGATAGAATACTGGAAGTGTGACCAGCTGGCATCTGTTGGTCACAGAGGGAACCTTGGGGGTAAATCCCGGTAGATATCTTAACTGGACTCTGTCCTCGTAGAAGCTGATGTACGGTTCTTCACAGGAGAACGCCTGTAATTCTCCTACCCTCTTGGCTGATGTTATTGCCAAGAGGAATGCTACCTTGTAGGAGAGGAACTTCAGCTCTACCGACTCCAGAGGTTCAAAGGGTTTACCACATAGCGCCGAAAGGACCGTGCTGAGATCCCACTTGTGGACTGGAGCAGATACTGCTGGTCTCAACCTCCCCGCCCCTTTAAGGAAGAACTTACTAGGGGGTCTTGAGATAACCGCCTCCCCAGACAGGCGGACAGGGCGGCCATATGCACCTTCAAGGTGGCAACCGAGAGGCCCCTGTCAAGGCCGTCCTGAAGAAAGTCCAAGATCACACCTACTGGAGGATCCACGGAGTCCACTTCGTGCTCCTGGCACCAAGTTTTAAAGATGTTACCAATCCTCTGGTAACTTCTATTTGTAGCTTCTGAACGGGCACAGGAAATCGTCTTTAGGACGGCCTTTGAAAGTCCTCTATTCCTTAATAGGGACTGGTTAACTTCCAGGCTGTCAAGTTGAACCTCCTCAGATCCTGGCAGAGTAGCTCTCCTTGAGTTACCAGGTCTGGGAGGGGGGGAAGCCTCCAATAAATGCCTTGACTCATCCTCATGAGCTGGGCAAACCAAGTCCTTTTTGGCCAGAACGGGATTATGGCGATGCCCGAGACTTGGTCCTGTCTTATCTTCATCAATACCCTGGGTATGATGGGAACTGGAGGGAAGATGTAAATCAGCCTGAACCTCCATGGGATGGACAGGGCATCCACTGCCAAGGGGTTGTCCTCCTGATACAGGGAACAGAAGGTCTGTACCTTGGCATTGAGTCGGGTTGCCATAAGATCGACCTCTGGGAGACCCCATCTTTGGACGATCTGCTGGAATATTCCTGGATGAAGCGACCATTCTCTGGATACAGAAATACCCCGACTCAACTGATCCGCTACTATGTTCAGGGAGCCTCTGATGTGAACAGCGGATAGATGGGACAGGTTCTTTTCTGCCCATGAGAAGATTAGATTCGTGGTTCTTTGAAGGGCCCGGGATCTGGTACCGCCTTGTTTGTTTATATAGATGACCGTCGTCATATTGTCCGACTGGACTTTGACTGCCTTCCCCTTGAGGAGGGGGGCGAAGTGACACAAGGCAAGGTACACTGCCTGAAGTTCCTTCAGGTTGGATGACCCCTGTTCCGGATGAGCCCAAACGCCGTGTATAGTTTTGTCGTCCAAGTGGGCTCCCCATCCCTGATGGGATGCATCCGTTGTCAGCAGGACCCACTGTGGAGGGACCGTAGACCTTCCGTCTTTCAGGTGTATCCACCATCTGAGGGAAAGACGGGTAGCGGGAGAAAGGCAGATCTTCTTTTGCAGTCCCCGTGGCGACCTGTTCCAGGCACTCAGCACTTCCCTCTGAAGGGGACGCAAATGCCATAAGGCCCAAGGAACCGCCCTGACTGAAGAGGACATCAGGCCTAGAACTCTCATGGCGGTCCGGATGGTTATTCGCCGAGTTCCAAATAGAAAGCGGGCAGCTGCCTCTATCTTGAGTTTCCTTGGGCCGGAAAGGTAGATCTGCATCTTCTGGGAATCCAGAATAAATCCGAGAAACTTCCTCCGGGTGGAAGTCGTCTAAATATGGAACCACGAAGAGCCCCTCTAATCTTAGAGCGGCGGCGATGGGGGCGACCGTCTTGGTGAAGACGTACGGGGCTGACGATATGCCAAAGGGGAGGGCGGTAAACTGAAAATGCTCTCTGCGGCCAGCTATTTGAATAGCTATTCTTAGATATTTCCTGTGTGGGCAAAAAATAGGGACATGCAGGTAGGCATCCCTGAGATCTAGGGTCACCATTACTTCGTCCTGCAGGAGGAAGGATGTTACAGAATCTACGGTTTCCATACGGAATGGTTTTCCCCTTAGAAACCGATTGAGATACCTTAAATCTACTATCATTCTCCAGTCCCCAGATGGTTTGGGGACGAGGAAAGCTGGAGAGTAGATACCGAGGCCTTCCTCCCGAGGGGGGACCCTCTCCAGGGCCCCCTTTGTCCTGTATTCCAAGACAGCTGCCTCTAGGATAGACTGCTGGGCAGCAGGCAGGATACGAGTGCTGGTGAAATGATCGCGGAGAGGCTGCTTGAATTCCAAGGCGTAGTCCTGGGCCACCACCCGCAAAGCCCAAGGATCTCTGATGATCTGATCCCACACACCGGCAAAGTGAGCCACACGCCCACCTACCGCAAGATTGGCCGCAGAGAGCTGCGCACCCTCAAAAGGTAGGTTTACCCTTTGAATCATCCCTGGCGCGCCCCCTGCCCATACCTCTAGGTCGTATTCTGGACCTCCTCTGAGGTTGCCTGGATTGAGCTCCTCGCCCCCTACCTGGGGGAGGCCTTCTGCTTCTGGAGGCCTGCGGCAAGGTTCTGCCCTTGTCTTCGGCCAGACCCTCCATTAGATCGTCGAGGCTGCGCCCGAACACCTTGCCCGGCTGGAAGGGTAGACCGCACAGGGCGTATTTGGATGGTAAGTCCGCCCTCCAGGGACGGAGCCACAGTGGTCTTCTTGCGGCTGTGGTCTGAGCCATGGTTTTTGCTGACAGACGTAACTGTTGTCTGGATGACTCTCCCAGGTAATCTGCTGCTAGCTGAATAGAGGACATAGACGATAAGATCTCGTCTCTATCGACGCCGGTATCTATGTCTCGCTCCAGTTGCGTCAGCCGGGCACGTAGAAAATCCGCCACTTCGGTGGAGGCAATGGCCACAGAGGTCTGAGCTGAAGCAGAAGAATACGCTTTTTTAAGTGTGGAGTCTATTCTTCTATCCAAGAGGTCCTGTAAGTTAGAGCCGTCTTCAAGAGGCACATTTGGTACGTTTGGACATCCTGGCTACCGTCAGGTCTACTTTTGGGGGTGGCCCCCAGGAGGACAGCTGGACAGGATCCACCGGATACAGATTCTTAAATACCCTGGAGGCCACATGAGTCTTCTCAGGAAATTTCCACTCCTGCTCCATAATGGCCATTAATGCCGCATCTACCTGAAAGGCCCTCTGCCCTTCAGCGGTAGAAGCGGAGGCTTCCCCCAAGTCATCCAGGCCCCTTGACCGGATGGCCTTCAGCAAACTGGTTGTTTTGTCCCATGAAAATATGGGTTTGCTGGCCACGCTCGACTGCACCACGGATGGGCAGGAGTCATCCTCCATCTGCAGTCTTTCCAGGGAGCTCTGTCCGCTGCTTCTTGGAGAGCTGGGTGATGGACACACGGATGTCCTTTAGCGACTCCTCCTACAAAAAAGGGAGGAGGAGCTTACCAGAAGTGGGGAAACCATCTTTCCTCTTGTTCTCTGCACTGTACTCACCATATACTCCTTCATCCATATTACCATGTCCCTGGGGGAGGGCTCATCAGCAGGAGGCCCTCTGCAGGACCGACAACGTGACCAATCGTATCCTGGAATATAGAGGTTAATTAGCAACCTCCTACTGCAGAGAGCCCCTACCCCAGATCACACTTACCATCAGGTAAGCGAATATCGCAATCCCGGCAGGAAAAATGCTTTCTTTTGGCCGAGGATTTCCTCCTCTCCTGGTCCCCAGGAGGGGTGGTGGAAGAGGACATGGTAGCGGAATAGCGACCGCTATGTTCACCTAAATAGATTTAGTGTATGAGAGGAGTAACATACATGAAACACAATAATGGTTTCTTACCAGGCGTTGGAAGAATGGCTTAGACCAGGATTTGTCAAAAGCTCAGCTGCCACCAGCGAAGTGCAAACCAACCCTAAGCCCCACTAGTGGGAAAACTAGGAAGGCAAGGACTGAGTGTCCTGCCCTCCCTTTTGAGCTGGCCGCCGAAAAAAAGGGGGCGGGACCGCCCGAAACCCCACCCCCTTCCCGCTTCCCAACCCCCCCAAAGCCCCTGAACAAGAATTGTTCTATCTGGGGGGGGGGGTATTGGGGCCAGGGGACTGCCTTACCCTGCCCCAGACTAGCTCCTTTTCGGAGCTATAGTAAAATATTTTCGGCCGCCGCGAACCGGAAGTGCGGCGCCGGAAGTGTGCGCAAGTTTTCCCTCCCCGTCCAGGAACGAGGGAGCCGGCCGAAGGTTCCGGCCCCTACCCGTTCGCAGAGCCGACGGCAGAAGCCGAAGCTTCCGCATGAAGCGCCGACCCTAGAAGTAAGTCAGTGGACGGGGAGGGGGGGGGGGGAAGGAGAAAGACCCTGCTGACACCCCTGCCTTCTCTCCAGGTCAAGAGCCCCAGCGAGGGACAGGACTCAGGATCAGGTAAGTGATCCACAGAGCCCTATAGGAGGACACCAAGTCCTCCCCACCTGTCCACACACAGGACAGAAAAAAAACACACAGGGGGAGGGGTGTGGTGCCCTCATATAGGGTCCAGCCAGGTGTTAAGTCTGGCTAATTAAAAATTCCGCCTGTCCTACCAGCACACAGGGGCAGAAAATACCCCATATTGTGCCGCTGGTGGGACGCAAGGGAAAAAACTTTTATATGGGATTAGTAATCCATTTTTTTTTTAGTTTTTCTCCCCACTATTTAAACAATACCCCAGAAAAAATAACCCCAAACCCAACTTGTGAGCCATTGGATATATATGGAGAAGATGTTCAGCAGATGGTCTACAGATAATTGAATATAATTAAGTATGGCATTAGTGACATATTTAGGGCATGCTGAGTTGAACATATACTGACACTTCAATAAGTCGTCATGGTTGGTCATGGAGGGGTGATACTTTAGCATTTTCTGAATGCTGCAGGCAATATTATAAGTCATATCTGTCCGTCTTGATAGCACTGTATGGTTATTACTGAACTTTGTGCCACTTCAATAGCCAAGCTGGCAGCCATATTAGCATTTACCGTCAGCAGGCTGTCATCTCACACAATCAATCAATAATATTGACTGATCTTCATCTTCATAAATCTACTTGTATCATTGTGAGACAGTTATAGAAAGGCCCCTGTCTTCATCTTTTGCCAATTTCCATAAACCATCTATTTCAAGCTGCCAAATCTCACGACTGATGGCTCCCTTCATGCCGGGCAGAAGTGCTGACATATTGGGTTTTTAGGCTCATCCATTTTCTTTGACCAGGCAGACCTGTAATTAAATGTGTAATTTTTACTTCTGGATGTACTATTTTATGTTATATACGAGGCCTCTCCTCTTTATCTTCATGATCAAAAGCATAGGAAACATCTGTTCATTCAGCGCAGAGATTGATTCTCCACAAGACGTATTGACTTAACAGGTAAGGAGCTTGAACATTGCGTACTTATATCCTATTTCTCGGCTTATGTACGTAAGCACAATTGTAGGGCATGAATTATATTTTATCATATTTTTTATAGTCTGTGTTTATATTATCAGAGGCGTAACTCGAAGCTCCTCCTGTGCAAAATATGTAATGGAGCCCCAACTTGCCATGTGCTATCTTTAATACTGATATATTCTTATGGCCTGGTAGCAATTGCTATCTCTTCATCCCCTATAGTTATGGCCTGCTTATATGCAGTGTGAATACCTACAAGAATGGAGGATTATAGCCTTACACAAGAAACGTATAGATATATAAAATAGGACTCACAAGTGATGTCTCCCTTGACTGGAGACGTTTAGTGGGCAGTATGTTCCTTGTAGTAATAATGCTCCCCCAGCCATTCTTCCATTAGTCATAGTACCCACATAATGGTTCTGATAGTAATAATGCTACTCCAGTGTATGCCATTAGTTATAGTGCCTTAATAGTTTAATGGGGGTATGCTGTACCCAAATAATGCCCCCCACTAGTAATAATGCTTCTCCAGAGTTCCCATTAATGTCCCCAATAGCAATAGTGTTCTTCAGCATGTGCTCTTTGGTTATTGTGCCAACATAGTGCCTGCCATAGTAGTAATGTTCCCTCATCATGCCCCATTGGTAATTATGCTCCCCATAGAAATAATGCTCCCTCAGTGGGGCCCCATGCACCCCAAATCTGCTGCTGCTTAAACCACATGGCAGGGCATGTGAGGGTGAATGGAGTAGGTGCAGTTGGTTGTATGGTTAGGAGCAACACTCCCTGTTGCAATGCATGTTATATGTAAACACCAGCACTAACACTTCAGATATACTTTCTAATACACATATAGTTATATAGCAATGATCATAGTACAAGTCAGGAGAAAGATGGATCCTTTTGTTCCCACTGGAGAATAAGTTCTGCCAGAGATGTCTGACTGTAGCTCCTACCCAGCCCCTCAATGAAAGCACATGCATGCTTTGCCAAGTCAAGTATACATGTGTTTAGGGAAGACCATAAAAATATCCATCAACCAGTTAATGAAGATTGTCTAAGCTGTCATAATGACCTTAAAGCACCATGGAATTGATGGTGCTATATAAATGAACAATAATAATAATAATAATAATAATCTCTTTAGGGTGGATACTGTGTGTACAGATACCGAGGAGAAGCCAAAAGAATTTTTAATGAGGAATATAACAATCTGAAAATAAGATAAACAAGATTATTAAAAGAAGTTTTTCCAATTCTGTAACCTAATTTGTATTTCCAACACAAAAAGATGTAATGCTGTTCCTTTAGCATCAGTCGGAGGAGATTTTGACACATGACCACTATAATCTACTCACTAGCTCTAATGTGTTATATGCGACCAGAATGGATTGGAAAGGTCAACACCAGCAAGAGTGAAATTGGAGGCCGCACTGCTAATTGTTCAAGTTGAAAAGGACAGTTTAAGGTCATGTAGAAGGAGCACTGCTAATGTAATACACAGGAATGTGCAAAAGTTGTAGGCAGGTGTGAGGGAAAATGCAGCAAATTCTGTTAATAGTTTGTTTTTGTCATTTAACAAAATTCTAATTGAATCAACAAAAGAGAGATCTAAATCACATCAATATTTGATATAACCACCAATGCACTCACAACAGCATCAATTCTTCTAGCCCAGGGGTCGGCAACCCCTGGCACGCGTGCCAAGACTGGCACGCGAGGCATATTTTGCTGGCACGGCAGCCAGCCTGCAACTTTCATACAAATTGAGAGAGAGAGCGCGTCCCTTCAGTGCTCTGCTATAGAGCTGAGGACACGCCCCCTTCTCTCACTGCCACCAATCAGAGGTGAGCCTCTCACTGCACAGGATAAGGGCTCCCTGGACCTGCTGCTACATGTGAGGAGGAGCTCCTGCCGTCTGCAGTCCTGAGGAGAGAGAGGAAGCTCCGGGAGCAAAGTGAAAGTAAAAACACCAGGTACGTGTGTTACTAACTATTCTTATTAATGTCAGGCATTTGGGGTTATTACTTTAGTGTTAGTAACCCCATGTGCCTCACATTAATAGCAATTAACCCCATCATGTCCCTCACATTAACCCTGTGTGGCTCACATAAGGGTTACTGAGGTGTGAGACATATGGAGGTACTAATAAAGGACCTATATAATGAAGATATTCACTTATTACCTCCATATGTCTCACATATCAGTGTCCCTTATGTAAAGCACACAGTGGGTTAATGTGAAGGACATGATGGGGTTAACTGCTATTAATATGAGGCACATTGAGTTAACCTGTAATGCACATGACCAGACTCTATCTACAACTGTGGATAAAAGTACAGACCTATATATTTCAATTGACCCATATATACAGCCATTATTTTTGTGGCTGTGTATCTGGGCCAAATTGAAGAGCTGAAAACTATTGAGCAGGTCCTATATGTGTCCTATACATACCCTATATCTGTCCTATACATCCCCTATATCTGTCCTATACATACCCTATATCTGTCCTATACATCCCCTATATCTGTCCTATACATCCCCTATATCTGTCCTATACATCCCCTATATCTGTCCTATACATCCCCTATATGTGTCCTATACATCCCCTATATCTGTCCTATACATACCCTATATCTGTCCTATACATACCCTATATCTGTCCTATACATCCCCTATATCTGTCCTATACATCCCCTATATCTGTCCTATACATCCCCTATATGTGTCCTATACATCCCCTATATGTGTCCTATACATCCCCTATATGTGTCCTATACATCCCCTATATCTGTCCTATACGTCCCCTATATCTGTCCTATACGTCCCCTATATCTGTCCTATACATCCCCTATATCTGCCCTATACATCCCCTATATCTGCCCTATACATCCCCTATATCTGTCCTATACATCCCCTATTTCTGTCCTATACATCCCCTATATCTGTCCTATACATCCCCTATATCTGTCCTATACATCCCCTATATCTGTCTGCATTTGCAGCCCTGTCAATTCATTTTTAACATATAGGTCAGTGAAAACCACATCCATGCCATTTGTATGCAGGAGGCGTAAGGCTGAGGCCCCACATTGCAGAAATGCAGCATTTTTGTTGCAGATTTTCATGCGGTTTATTTCAACCAAAGCTAAAAATGGCTACAGAAGGAATGGGAAATATATAGGAAGCTTCTTATACGTTTCCCTTCTGCTTAATCTACTCCTGGCTCAGGCTCAGAAAAACGCAGCAAAATATGTAACAAAAAAAGCTGTGTTCCAACAACGCGGGGGCCTTAGGCTAAAGCCCCACGTTGCAGAAACAGCTTTTTTTCGTTGCAGATTTTGCAGGTTTTTTTTTTTAGCCGAAGCCAGGAGTAGATTGAGCAGGAGGGAGACATATAAGAAGCTTCCTATATATTTCCCATTCGTTTTCTAGCCATTCTTGGCTTTGACGTAAAAAAAAAACGCAGCTAAATCTGCAATAAAAAAGCTGCATTTTTGTAATGTGGGGCCTCAGCCTTAGTGTGATTCTATTGGGTGGTGACACTGTAACTAGATGCAATTAAAGCCAAATCCAGTTCCTGGGCACCAGTGCGGCCACTATGTTGAAAGTGTGACACCCATTAATTCCTGGCTGGGGTTTTGCTGTTACTGCACCGCCAGGAACTAAAAGTGACAAATTAATCTGCGTTTCACTTAGGGAGCGTTCACACTACCGTCTGTGTCCGTCAGACAATGTCCGCTGCTAATGTCTGTTCAAAATCTTGTGTGGACATTAGCAGCGGACACTAGCTGTGTCTGTGACATTTTGCATTGATTTAAATGGACATTGGGTGCGTTCGTTTACTGTTCGTGGGTGTCCTTAAGTGTCCGTTCCCAAAGATGTCCGACTTTTCAAGCGGACAGAAAAACCTACATGTCGGGTTTTGCTGTCCGCTTGAAAAGTCGGACATCTTTGAGAACGGACACTTAAGGACACCCACAGACGGTAAAAGAACGCACCCGATGTCCATTTAAATCAATGCAAAATGTCACGGACACAGCTAGTGTCCGATGCTAATGTCCGTGCAAGATTTTGAACGGACATTAGCAGCGGACACTAGCTGTCGGACACGGACGGTAGTGTGAACGCTCCCTTACAGAAAACTGAAGTTACTAACGGCCAAGGACTGGATGGAGCATACAGGTACATTGTGTGTCAGAGCTTTACAGGTATGACCTTACACTGCTCCCAGTCACATACATTACCACTAATTGTGGGTTACGCATGTACTTACATTGCTTCTAAAGGAAAAGCACATGTATATCCAGGCAAATAGTGGTGAGCGCATGTGGCTGGGAGCGCAGTATGACAGCACCCCTATGTTGTGGTTTGTGCTATATGACTAGTGTAGGTGTCGTCAGCTTTACAATTATTGCTCGGCACTCCGAGGACCTCATCTTTGATTTTTTAATTTAAATCGGCACGCCGAACAAAAAAGGTTGCCTACCCCTGTTCTAGCCGATGATCCACCTCTACTGCGCAGGCGCACATCGGCAGTGAGAAAAGAGGGAGAAGCCATGCTGAAGGAGGAAGTCTGGAAGGAAGAGAGGTAAGTATAATGAGATGGATGGGGGGGAGGGACAATTAGTGATGTTCCATTTACGGAAACAGGAAGATGAATTGTCACAGAATAACCAGAAAATGTTCCTGGGGCAGTTACATGACCACCTTAGGGATATGGGTAAATATACATTTTTGATAAAGTTTTTAATTATTTAGGAAGTAGGTGGGGGGGGGGGCGGGTGGAATGGTGTTGGGGAGATGTTTAGATTAGTGTAGGAATTAGCTGTTATCCCGGGCAACCCCTATTACCACAGATCTTCTGTAGCTGTAGGATTAATCAAATCCTTTTGTATCTTCATGTAATTCCAGACAGACTGGATGATGATGAGATCAGGGTGGAGATAAAGTTATATAAAGCCACTCTCTACCCTCTCCTAAGAATGTCATTGTTTTCATTGTTGGAATAGAAAGTTGCTAGTCAGAGATTTAGGTTACTACAAGTGAGTGGCAGAACCCACTGCTTCAGACAATTGAGCCTTGCAGAGCAATTGGCAGCTCATAAAGAAGATTCCTGTCCTGGGGAAGACCTCCACTGCTACACAATGGACACTTCTCTTCATGGCCAAGGTGCCCTAACCACCCTTTAGTAGGCTAGATTGCTACTACCCAGATAGGAACTTTGTACTAGCCTGGTATCATCCTAGTATTGTCTTAGGTAGGATCAGGAGAGAGTAAACAGATATTGCCATTCCTGTACTCCCCCACAAAAGTGGAGCCCGTCACTAAAGAAAATGATCCTCTATTTTAGCTGGCGGTGTACATGTTATAGTTTTGAAGTTTCGCAAGTGTTACCTGTTTACCTCAATAACGTCTCCTGCCTCTTTATTGTAACATCAAGAGTACCTGATTCACTATCCTTACAGGCAGGAGACCAGAACACATCTGCCCCGGGGGATTATCTTTGCTCATCATCATAAATATCATTAAACTCCCCTTCACTGTACTGGACAGCCAAGGCCACTATTGACCAGACTGTGTGTTAGGGAATTGCTAGGACAGCAATTCCCCAGTAGCTGCTGGAAACCCTGGAGGAAGGGGCACAAGAGACAGTGAGCCCTAAGCTTAAAAACCCCACTGTCCCTTCCTCTTGCCTGGTCCTATCCTACACAATAGGCGGCAACTTGGAGACGATCCCTTACTATATGCGTGACACACAAATCGCAGACAAGACAAACAACAAAAAAAGGAGGTCAGCTAGCCAGGGTTCGGTAACAGTCGAGCAATGCTGTGCCATATCGAGGTCCAAAAGAATAGTCGGTAGGGAAAGCCAGAGGTCAGGATTAAGAATACAAGTAACTAAACAGCAAGAAAACCGCCAGCAAGCACGAGGCAATAGCAAGCACAGTGTGAATGTGAGCCAAGCATAAGTAGGGAGGAAGAACCCACCCTGGAGTTAATAAGTGGACAGGCTGTCAATCACACAGCAAGACCAGAATTAACCACTTCATGAACAGAGGCAAACAAGGGCAGAAGATGGGTGTGGTGGAAATTCAATCACAGAACTAGAGCCGTGTTCACACGGTGCAACCAAAAACTTTAAGCAAGGAACCAAACTGCACACACCTCCTGCACCACTGCATGCGAGAAGAGGGTGGCGCAGCAACCCGAACAGGCAGAGACGTTACACCGTAACCATAGACAGAAGATAGACCAGGATCGCAATATTGGGTCTACTCCCACATCCCATTCTGTGGTCCCACTGGATGCTGCTTATCTACCATATATCTTTCCATCCACCTTATTTTACAGATATATTGCAGATGGGTGTGCTTGGTCCATAAAAAGACTAAATGTATGATGATGTATTTTCTGGACTCTGAGCAAAGAGTCAAATTCCATCCATAATACTAGTAGTCCCTGCTTCCTCATGCGATTACTGTTCTATACCGTAATCATGTTTTCAGAAAGGGACAGTAATACCATAGGAAGTGACTCATGTCATCATAGGCACCTCATGATGCTTGGAGTCCAGGTCTCTCTCTTCAGAGCTCAGTCTGGAACATACATTCAGCATGTCACTCACCAAGTCACCATCCATTCATTCCTCATATTCAGCTTCTGATAATCCAGCAGCTTTCCCAATCTGCTATGGACCACATCTTGATCACATGACCTTCATACAGCATCTCTCCTGCTAACAAGAAAAGGATTCAGAGAAAGTTTACTTCTACATTCAGAGTTTTTCTTATATATTCCAAAATCAATAGTTATAATATGTTAAACTTTTAGCCCAATTTTGGGCCTGTTAACTTATTTTTCATGTTCTTTCCAGAAGACTGGCATCGTTCGATTATCCTAGTCCCCTTTCTTATCCCGATATATCATGACCAGGCAGGTAACAGTGTTTGAATAGTTATGTCATTGAGCAGCGGTGTCCAAGCTTTTGGAGAATCTGGACCACATTGGAAGAAGAAGAGTTGTCTCGAGCAACAGGTTACATACACGAGCATAGGATGGGGTCAATTCTACTTTCTGTGATTTCGGACAGTGCCCAATTAGCAATGCCACAAATACAGAACTAAGACAATAGTGATCACAGCAAGGCTTAGGTGATGGCCCATCATTGATACCCCCTTCATCTTCAAATGTCACGCACTTGGTGCATGGCTCTTCCCTTGTCCATATTCTCCGCTTCTAATAATGCCGTTTTAGGTCATGGCTCTACATTGCGAATATGCAGCGTTTTGGCCACGGCGGAAACCCATGGCAAAAAACTCTGTGTATTACAGTACCTTCAAAGTGGATGAAATTCTGGCTAATCCAATCCACACATTGCATCTGAAATGCTGCAATTTCAAAAACCATTGCGTTTTTGTAAATCACAGTATGTCAATTATACCTACAGATTTGCTGGCATTTTCCATATAGGTATAATAGAGAAATAAAGTACACAGAGGAAAACTCTTCAGACTTTTTGTGAAAAAATGCTGCAGAAAAAGAAAAAAACCTGCAGATTTTCTGCAGTGTTTTATGGCTGTGATTCGCTGCGTGGGGCCTGAGAGATTAGTCGTGGACAGATTTTTGCCAGCAGAGGGGATGGAACTAACAACAGATGAATCTGCTCTCTCTAAGGATCCCATAACAGATGTACGGTCTGCTCCTATAGTACGATCACATTCCTCCATCTAGACTTGCCGTAAATTCACATAGTCATCCCAATTCACCTGTTCTGGTTTTTGCAAACAATTAAAACGTTCCAGGTTCTGAAGGAAACATTACTATGGCTATAAGACAATGCCAAATCAAATCGAGGAATCCTTTCATCTTTCCTATAAAGAAGATATCAGCCATTGGAAAAGTACAGTACCCTCCCCCCTTAATGTAACTTCAAAAACCAAATCCCTTTCATATTTAACCTTGGTGCAGCATTTTCTCATTATTTAATTATTCAGGGATTCATCTGTTATTTTAAGAGACATTATTAGCATGAAAGTCTGCCTCGCCTTTCATCTATAGAAATTGTCTGCTATCAGCACATTATTTCCAGTTAGAATTGCTGAAGGCTTTGGGTAAAAATAGGGGCTGGCACTGCTGGGACGCTCCTCAGAATGCCTCAGTATTTCAGCAAATTCTTGCCCTTTTCCTTATTTGAAATAGACTTCTACATTTGAACATTTCTGACAGATCTCATCTCCGCAACCCATTAATGTCCAATGGATTAATTCTATGAGTTCGTGTGTAGACTTCACTGGAGGCTAAGTCCCTATTTCATTTATGTAATGAAGACTCTTGAGATGTATATTAATAACCAAGTTGCCGATTCAGGAGAATATCATAAAATATATTGGACTTCAGTCCTTTCTATCCCTTGTGCATCTTCACATTTTATCAGGTAGAGAAATATTTGATTGGCATAGAAGATTGCATGAAAACCATGTTTGCCGTTTCATTTATTGAGATGTACAAAGTAGAGGGGATGACAGCAAAAATCAAAGTGACTATTGGCTCTGTCCTCTTATGGTGGTTCACACCATATTCTTCATCCTAGTTCTTTAACCCCCCCCCACACACACACACACACACACACACACACATGTTCCTGTGTATTAGGGCAGGGGTCTTTGCAGGTTAAAACATGACTAATAAAACCTGTCTGAATAATCAAATAGGTAATTGCCAAACTTGTGCAGCATCAGGGGACGTGAGTAAAAACAAACAGTTATACTAGCATCTCCTGGGCATCCATTGGTACCCCAGCATCCTCTTCTGGCCTGTGTCTGACATCACATATCTAGATAAGTTCACCACTGAGGACTGTGATGGGGCCTCAGCGATCATGTGGGGCACCCCGAGAGTCTTAAAGCCATAATGCTCTGTGGTCCCCATGTGAGAACTGAGGCCCAATTGCAGGTCTCAGCAGTGACCCCTACAGTGTTTGACGGGAGACAAAGGCCTGAAGAGTACACCAGGTACTGCTATCTCCATGATTCCAAGGAGAGGTGAGGCAAGGCGAGCATCAGTGTTTATTTTATCAGCTTGTTATGAATCAGTGTAGGGGTTTATTAATATCTTGCAGGAAAACACAGGAACAGGAAAAATGTCCAAAATAACAGAAATATCAGTCAATGTCTCAATGGCTTACATCTTCAGAGAAGTTAGATTTCTTCATCTGGATATCCTGTAGTTACAGCTTGGTTCATGCCTGTCATCTGGTTGGTGGACTTGGGCTGGTCACGACGTCCAAGACTGACCACCTGCCAGGGTCACCCACTCTGGTCTTCCCAAAGACAGACCCGACATGTGTATTTCTTACTCATTTATATTCATGAGAGGGGGTGTTACCTGCCATCTTATTGCTATGTAAGGAGATTTCTAATATGGTATACTCTAACCGCACCCATGTTCCCAGAATATAGAAGTGTGATGTCAGTAGAGTTTAACCCACTGTGTGCTAAAGAATATTGTAATATTATAATATTTAACACATACTGATGGGAAAAAAGTGCATTGTGAGCCCTATATGGGGCTCACAATCTACAAAAAAGAAAAAAAAATCAGTATTTAGTAAAAAGAATCAGGATTTAGCAACATATTGATATAAGTATAAATCTCCCAGACATATCTATATTAAATCCCCAAATACCAGGGCAGTCTTGAATTGGCAATATTTGATTTTCCACTTTGACAATAAATCTGTTCCCACATTGAGTTGGTGGTCTGCTTTAGGTCCCAATCTATGAAGTACAGTTGTGTTCATATACTACCTTTATTTCCGCATATTTGCTTGGATTTGCAGTAGTTTAGAGCAACTGATTTAAACTTGACCTTAACACTGCCAGAAAAATCCTCATAAAACCTCTTCACCAAGGAACGGAGGTCCCCAGTCAGCAGGTTTTGCAGTTCCCATTGTATCTGTACAGAAGAAGCGGCATTAATCATATCAATGTGCTTTACTATTCTACATTGTATTGTAGTTTTCTACAGCTATTACAAGCATGGTTTTAAAAATAGCTCTATATATTTATCGGGGGGACAGGACCCCAGTGTTATACCCTGGCTCAGTATTAACATCCTTGCACCAGGTTCCTCCATTAACCACAGTTATGTACATGCACAAAAAAAGTTGATCAAAGAAATGTTGGAACAAAACTGGGACACAGATAATAGGTTACATTAAAATGATGAGGTTACGTTTCTGTCATACTGTGCCAGGCTTGTTAGCTTGCAATTTCAGGGCATCATTACAGCAAGCATAAAAATGTAAAAAAAAAAAAAAAAAAAAAAACGATATTTTCCATTCTTTCCTTGTTTTTTTATGCTTAGACTAATGCCTACAAATACAGCAGATTTAAGACAATTTAAACTTGCAAGACCGACAGTTTTATAGAGAGGCCAATAAATTAGCTACTGATGGTAACAAGTTAACTTTAGTGAACAGAATAGCAAATGGAAGGAAATGGTACAGCCGAGAAAAATAATAGATTTATTACAATACATAATGGATGAAGTGGGTAGTATAATATATATGCTATTCATAGATACAAATACTGAAGTAGTGTGCCCGTATTTTCCCATGTATACAGGAATATAGAAGACTAATGAAAAAGAATTAAGGAGAATTGTCTGATCTTTAACCGCTTCCTGACCGCCGTTGACTATATACGTTGTGAGGAAGGTTCATAGGTTCTGACCCCATCCCCGTGACACAACAATAAATGTTACCTACGTAAAAATGAGGAAAAACTATTTTCAAACAAGTTTTGTGAAAAACGAATATTATTCCCCTCTTTTTTGTTTACATTTTCTCATATCCTATCCTACTAATATTATAAATGTGAAAGTTTGTGTGTTTGGATGTTTGCTACTCAATCATGCAAAAATGGCTGAATTGATTTGAATGAAATTTGGCACATAGATAGTTTGTGACCTGGAGTAACACATAGGCTACTTTTTATCTCGGTAAATGACGTGGCTTCACGACTGTTATGAATTTATGTTCACGTACTATATTAAACTGCTCTTGGCAGCAGGCTGATAAAGCTAGGTCTGTTATCTCTATATGTAAATACACAGCTAACCCTCATTGTGTACACACATTTGCATATTATCTTATCTGCTCCAGATAGTGCTGACACACTGGATGGGAATAGCAACTGATCGGCCGCTTGGTGTGCCTTTGTGTCAAAGGTTTGCCCAAATGACCACTGCGCTAGAACCGACTGGAGCAGAATTGAAATCTTTATTGAGGACACATAACAAAAACACTTCACCAAGCATTTAAGGGCAAAGAAACCCCTTTCTCAAGTGATACACAGTAAAAACAGAAGGATCTCAAGGGACAACTGTCAGGATTTGAACCGGCGTATTGTGACTTCCTGGTTGGTTCTTTCCCTCATGGCTATTTGCCTGGCAATTTGGGGTTTCTTTGTCCTCAACAAAGATTTCAATTCTACACCAGTCAGTTCTAGCGCACTGGTCATTTGGGCAAACCTTTGACACAAAGGCACGCCAAGCGGCCGATCAGTTGCTATTTTCACTCCTCCCCAGTGGGGTTGATAAGGCTACTGCTGCTGGCTATACAAGCCAACCGAATATTGGGCAATTGAAGTCTAACGAAGTTGATCCAAATGGTATAATAAGATAGCAAAAATGTAGCAGTATTCAGCTCACCCTGTAAACTTGTAATGAAGATCTCCTGGAGAGCTCGGTACACAGGTGGACTCCAACCCATTAACACATGGTAGTGAAGGAAGTAAAGGAAACCAGCTGCATCCAGGAAGACGGTCAGGTAAACTCCACGGTAATTAAAATTTAACTTTTATTTTCCATACACAAATAAAAAAAGTTACATAATAACTATTGCGGTTAGTCAGTCAAGAAAAGTGACACGTTTTGGGAACACATGGTCCCTTCCTCTCGGCTCCAGTCTTTAGACTGTTTAGAAACACCCAATAAATTATGGCTATTGAAGGCCAAAAAATAAGTTGCTCTAGTTATGTGCAATCATGTGCATGTAGTGTGCCCAAAGTATTGTAAATCACACTTAGTGCAATGTATCATGTAAACAGCGTGATCACTGATGAAATTTAGTTCCCTTTTTCATATGATATTGCACTAAGCACTAGACACAAGGACGGATGTTTGATACGTATATCAACATAAATGATATCTTGGACCACCGCAACATGTGCTGCCTTTATATCGGAGGCACATTTGTCCCTGTGAGATAACTGAATGGGACACTGGACCTTGGTTTAATAAAGAAAGATTTTTACATATAACCTCCACAAGCTGATGATATTGCATGCTATAAAAAATGCTAAACATTAAGCTAGTTGACCGCTGACTCTCCTGGTTATTATTAGAGATGAGCGAGTACTAATCGAAACTCCCGTTTCGAATAGCACGTACCCATAGGAATGAATGGACACAGGGGGTTAAGCGGCCGGCCACTTCCATTCATTCCTATGGCTGCATGCTATTCGAAACGGCCGTTTCGAATAGTACTCGCTCATCTCTAGTTATATTATCAAATACATAGTGTGTACGTGTCTTGGAATCAGTAATACATTTAGCTCTATCCAAGAAATTGGAATTTATAGCCTGTCTTACTCAGACGAGCATCAATGTTTTTAATATTGCCTCAAAAGAGATGCTATACATTCTGAATCTTGCCAACAGGCAGTCGTCATTGTATCACCCATACCAGGCAATATACCTGGCTTAGGAATTGTTCATATGAACCAGACACTTCTCCCATAGCATCATATAAAGGTTTGCCAAGGACGGAGAAATTTTTGCATTCGTAAGACATCCCTATATTTGCAAGTAAAACTGAGAATCAAATAGAAAAAAATATTAGCAACTAAAAAATGCAAAACAAAAATGAATCCTGAAGAATGATCAAATAATTACTATATTACTGCAAATGATGGCATATTGTAATGCAAGCCTTGCCATGGGGAATGCATGTATACAAAGCTGTCACATATTAGCCAAATGTAGCTAGCCAGCCACTGTGTTTGATTCATAACCATCAGGACTTCTTTAGTATCCTTTATATAACCCAGTATCCTATGGACCAAGTTGTAGTATGTAGGATTACTAGATTTAACCATATGAGATACATTATATCATGGAAATCTGGATGTAATCAGTATATTTTTCAACTCTATAAGATGATTAATAACTAGTTGCTCCACAAAAGACCATTTTAAATTGCATTGCGGGTCTTAAAAGCTCTTAAAGGGATTGAGCAGGATAAACAAAAAATTAAACTAAACTCCCCCCCACCACGTAACTTACTTCAATTTTAAAAAAATCTATAATTACTCATATCTCTGGAGTGGTCATGTGACCAATCCAGTGACACTTTCTGATAATCCAGTGACGTTCCATTTCACCGCTTCCAAAATGGAACAGCACCATCTTCCCCCTCCATATCCCTATTAACACAATTCTGCAAAAGGATATGATATTTTTATGAGGTCTCAATTAGAAAAATTCTTTTCAGCACATATTTTGACTGTAAAAAGAAAAAAGCTTGGAAAAATTCTTTAACCCCTTCACGATATCCGCCGTAATACTACAATGGATGTTGAATATTCAAATATGGTAGCCACTCAGGAGCTAACCGTCCCCATAGCTGCCGGTTCTCTGCTGTATAATACAGCAGAGACCCGGCGCTAATGCCAGAACTGATCTCAGGCATTAACTCTCATCAATGGCACTTTGGTCAAAGCTGTCATTTGTTGTCATTTTGCCTGGGATCGACGGCACCCGGAGCAAGATCTGGGGATGGCATCCCGTTGTTATGACATCCGGGAGCCTATTCATTTGTATGGCAGACTGTTTTATGCTTTATAAAAAAGTGACACAACTCCTAACAGGTACAGCATCTCTTCAAGATGGATTTTAGAGCGGAAATTTTGGGTCTGCGCCAAACATATTTTAAAGGCATAATTCTCTAGATCCAGATTAAGTTTTGCTACCTTGACATCAATTATATGAGTTTCAAGAGCATTGAAAGCATTTGATAATTTCCGATTATACTCTGTGTATCCTGGTATATTAGTATATTGTTGTAACCACTGCTGCATTTCATCAATCTGAAACTGAAAATTGCCAAATTTCATCTTGTTCATATTTGATATATAGAGCTATAAGAGTTAAAGTAATACCGTACTTATTTTCTTATGCACAAAAGGCAGTATTATGGTAACTTTATTTTTTCACTCTTGGTAGGGAAAGCAAGGCAAAGAGCAGGGAAGAGAGAATAATGAATCTACTCTCTATTCTGATCTATTATAGCAATGGCTTTCAGAATACCGGTAGTATAAATGTAGGCAGGTAAATTTTACTACATGAACTAACAATGGTAACTGGATTGGTGAAGTCAATAGCAATTGCCGCTGACGCAGTATGGTAGTTGTCATCACACTCCTATGGGTTCCGCTTCCACTTTCAGCATTTCTGAAGTTACTAGCTAGCAGTCTGAGGTTTGATACAGCGTTATACAAAGCCACAAGCATCATTTATAATTAATCTCTGGTCATTAATACAGAATGATTGCACTAATGACACCATATTACAATAACCTTTTGGTTTACAGCTCTCCTAATTTGTTCAGGTTCATGAAATGCATATAAAGTGTTCTTTGATGGAGGTGGATTTTAATTAGAAGTCAACCTAATGACTAGCAGCAAAATGTAATGTCACTCTAAAAAGTCACATTCTGTCTGCCTATAAGAAAAAACACAGTAAAAGACAACCACTGATCGTAAATTTCAGCAGAGTAATCCTTCGTGGATGAAAAGACCCTAATTCCCATCACAACCTATCTATATATCCTCCATTACAGCACCTACCTTTCCTTACTCAAAGATGTCTATTTTACAGGACCTGAGAAGCACATAATGATGTTCTGCAGCAGCTGCAGTATCTTAGTTGTATGCAGCAGCTGAGGTGTTACTTTATACATTATGATGCTATGTATTCCTTGGGCACTTGTCTTCCTGGCCCTATACTTTAAGGAGTGCTCTAGTTGACCAATCTCACCCCCACAGGCCTTCCGATAGCCCAAATAGTCAGTCTACTCTGATTCGTACCTATCCTCTCTATGTGTCTGTCATGTGGCTATGTTGCCTAAGCAAGTTAGACCTCCCTTTCCCCCGCAATTCCGGACTACAAACATGACAGGGGAATATGCCCTGAGCTGTTTAACTCTGCTCACAAGTATAACTTATGAGTGGTAAGTAAGATATGTACACAGTGAAACCTCTCCAAGGCAAACACTCAAAAATGCATTAAAAAACTGGTCTTCTATGAGGGTCGTCTTCTCACAGAAGATGGCCAGCATGTATAATATATGATGGAACTGAAAATCTGGTCTGGATAAGGTTGTGGTCTTCTCAAAGAGGTGGTCCTTTGGAGAGGTTTGACTGTATGATTTCCTTCATCAGTTAGGAAATACGACTTTAAAAGGAGAATTTATATTATATTATAAAAAAAACTTGGTGCTTTGGTGCAAAAATGTCACTACAAGTGTCCACAGGTTGGGTTTGGTATTGCATTCACTTCAATGGAGGTGAGCTGTAATACAACACGCAACCCATGGCCGGGTGTGTCACTGTGTGTCACCTCCTGAGGAAGCCAACTTATGTGGTGAAACGCGTAGGGGTGGTCCTTCTACTTGTCAGTAATCTTTTCTGTGGACGTTCGGCTGACTATCCTTTACCCTTAAACAATATGACTGCAGGAATTTAAATTGTCATTATCTATTATGTTGGGTCTAGCTTTGTGTTTGCCCTGGTGAAGTGTGACTTCTGACATGTATAGTCATGTGCAATAGCATTGTTATGACTCTCTCCATGGCGCTGTAGCTATTATAGCTCACTATATCTCTCACACTTTCTTTGAGACATCTCTTGTACTATTCCCTGTAAGTTATAGGGTTAATTACCATTAGTGTATACTGCTGTGATTGTGTGAAAGATTTATTTGGGGTGGATGTCTACATTCTTATATATGCCACTCAGTGGGTATTCTCCACTATTGATATAACAAAGCTTTGACATCATTAATATTGATATTTTGATTATAGTCTATCTGAACGTCTTTATCTTGTATTCTTTTGTGTCTTATTTTCGTATGTGTTTGGCAATATCCATCTGCCCTGCTGTACCATTTGTTTTTATGGTATTTATTTACCAAATATTTCAATAATTTTTTTTTGATATTTTTATATATATATCTGATTCGATTGGTTGTCTGATTTAGTTGACTTGTGCTTTTTCCGTATTATATTACGGGTGTGTCACTGTTTCTAGTTGAAAGCAGCCATGTTTTTTCTAATCTTCAACTATCCCTTTAACTACTTGAAGACCAGACCATTTTAGGACTGCAACCTTTTAGGTCTTGGCTAATATTATAAGAGCTTTTTTTGTGTGATAAGTTGCTATTTTCTAATGGCGCAATGTAACTTTTCATATAATGTCTTAAAAATGGGAAAAAATACCATAATTCTGCCACTATTTTTCAGACTACTTTTTTTTTTTGCAAGAATCCCTGTGCAGTAAAAATGATACAGTAGGTGGTGCACACTACCATATTAATATGGCAGATGTTGGTTCTTTAAACATGGTGGCAGCAATGCCCGCGTTCAGTGCATGAACTAATAGAGGTCATTAACCCTATAGATGCTTCAGTCAAACATGATTGAGCCATCTACTTACCGGTGGTGCCGTCCCCTGCCCAATACATTACTAGGAGGCCATTGAAGGCACCCAGGCTTGTCATCAGTACAATTCCACAAATCTAACAGGCTTACAAACTTACAAAATACTTTTTCCATATAGTGAACAACATAGCGGGAAAAAAAAACCCTCAAAAGAGCTGAACCATTTTTTTCAGCGTCTTGCCTCTCAAAAAAATATGAATGAAGAGTAATAAAAACATCAGACATTCCGCAAAATGATTCATATAGAAAGCACATTTAGGTTGAAGCCCCACATTGCGGAAACGCTGCTTTTTTTTGTTGCAGATTTTGTTGTGTTTTTTTTTTAAACCAAAACAAAGAATGGCTACAAAAGGAACGGGAGATATAGGAAGTTCTTATGTTTCCAAAAATAGAAAAAAACTGGGCACTCACCGTGGAAGAGTATGATAAAAATTTGAATCTTTACTTCAGAAATCCATGTTAAAATGCATTCGGGAGGAGGCGCACCTGAGGAGGAAGAGCGACAATCTGTTGCTGAGCTTGAAAAAGTGCTATCAGCACGAAACAGCTGTCGCTCTTCCTCATCAGGCGTGCCTCCTCCCAAATGCATTTTAAGGCTAAGGCCCCACGGGAACGCACTGTGGTTCTTTCCGCAGCGCTTTTAAGAGAAAGATCACAGAGTTTTCCTCTGCGGACTTTCTCTTAACATTATATCTACGGGAAAGTCACCGGCGTTTCCGTAGATATAATTGACATGCTGCGATTTGCAAAGCCGCAACAGTTTTGCAAATCGCAGCGTGTCCACACCATGTTTTTTTCCGCAAAGTGGGCATGGGATTCGCATGAATCCCATCCCCTTTGCTTGCACTGTAAAACGTCTCCGCTGCAGACAAATCGCGGCGTTTACGTCCCGTGGGGCCCCGGCCTAACATGGATTTCTGAAATAAAGATTCACATTTTTATCATACTCTTCCAAGGTCAGTGCCTAGTTTTTTCTATTTTTGGATTGCATATGGACTTTTCTATTTACTGTGAGCACCACCAGTGAATTGTATGGAGCTTATCCCCTATTAGAGATGAGCAAACACTGTTCGGATCAGCCGATCCGAACAGCACGCTCCCATAGAAATGAATGGAAGCACCTGTGATGCCAGCCGGCCGCCGGCAAAGTCAGCGTCACAGGTGCTTCCATTCATTTCTATGGGAGCGTGCTGTTCGGATCGGCTGATCCGAACAGTGTTCGCTCATCTCTATCCCCTATCCTTTATAAAACAGTTTATATGTACTAAGTAGTGCCACCTTATTCTTTATATTGAGTTCTTAGATTTCTACCTTCCACTCCTGACTTTGGCTCAAAAAACCACAACAAAATCTGCAACAAAAAAAGCTGTGTTTCCGCAACGTGGGGCTTTAGCCTTAGTGCTGAAAATATCAAAAAGTTGTGAAAATATGGCGATCTAAAGAATATTTAAGATTATTTTTTCAAAGTTTTAGATATTTTTTTTTAAGGTTTTTTTTTTTAACAAAACCCCCCCACCCAAAAAAAAAAAACTTTCCTGTAGATGTGCAACAGTTGATCCAAGATCATGATTGCAAAACAATGAAACAAGCTCGTGAACCTACTTATTGAATGCCTATTGTTTTATTCTGGAAAAGAGTTGAAAATCCAGTGTAACTTATAGGAAGTGAATACCCAATGCCACTAGGCGACTTTATAGGAAGTTCCTTCCATGACACCCAATGGCAACCCTTAACCAACAGCCAAAGTATATGAGCATAGATTGTCACAGTGTTTCCCAGTGACCTGATCAAAGGAGATCCCCTGTAGATTTCTCCTTTACATGCCACAGTTTACCATAGTCTTCCTCATTCGCACAGCACTGCAGTGGTATATTTCAGCAATAATTTTGCTCAGGATTACACAGGCACATCATCAGTCCCATGACAAATAGAAAGCCACAATAGCACGAGTGCTCTGTATCCTCCTGCCTGTGCCATATTATTACCTTGCAGATTGTTAAAAGGTTAAAATACGCTCTACTGTAGAAGAATAGCAGGGAACATTTCTTAAGAAGTCACTTACACTATACAACATTGCTGGAGGGAAAATGCTGAATTATTTTTTACTTACATGAAAGCAACAACAAGATGGAAGGCAAATCTGTGGCAACTGGCGCAACAATGTCCATGTGTAAGGTATGAGAATCCCCTGGAGGCCTAAGACACAGCAATACACAGCAGTCATCAGCGGATGCCCTGTATTTAGAACTCATTAATCATTGTTATAGGAGGGATCCAGCGACAGCTCTTCTGCTGAAGATAGGAGACATCTGACGCCTCATTAGGTTCCCCCAAGACTATCCCACTGCCTTCTTGTTACAATAATAAACGCTCTTATCAGCACCTTCACCATTGGCAAGTCCTATACATCAGACACGAGATGCCTACAACTTAGTTATGGTGCACTTCTGCCACACTGAAGTAAGTGTCTTATTGACGTTATTCTATATGGGTGCGTTAATGATCCAAAAAAATTATCCAGTGGAAGATTAACATGTTGACTATTTGATGGACAAAATAGTAAAACGTTTATTTGTTGGAATTTTGGCTGCTAGTTACTCAATGGGTCAGATTTATTTTGCCATGCACACCAAGTGTTCAAGGCATTAAAGGTTGCAAACTTTTTGTGCAAACATTTGTGATTTTTCCTTTTTGCACCACCTTTGCCTTTTTCATGAAAAAGGGATATGGTGAGGACACGCAGAGGGACGGGGGTGCTAAATTTATTATCATTTATGACAGAAATCTGGAGTAAATGATGCAGGAAATCTATGCCACACAGTGTGAGTGTTTGGGGAACCAAAATAGTGTATGTGGACAGACCCCCTTTAAAATCAAAGGGACGATGTGCTCTTTATAGAGAACACAGACAACACATGGCCCTGATTTAAAGATGCATGACTGAGGCCTTAAAGGGGTTGGCCACTTTCAGACCAATATTGACAAACAAATGTACAATAAAAAGATATACAATTTTGCAATATACTTTCTGTATCAATTCCTCACGGTTTTCTAGATCTCTGCTTGCTGTCATTCATTCTGTTACCTCTAGAGCAGTGGTTCTCAACCTTTCTAATGCCGTGACCCCGCAATACAGTTCCTCATGTCGCGGTGACCCCAAACCAAAAAATAATTTTGGTGGCTACTTCATAACTGTAAGGGCTAGTTCACACAGGGGGCGGTATAGCGGATCTATAGCGGATTTAGGCACTGAGAGTGACGCGGGGAGCCGCGTCACTCTCGGGTCAAAACACGCTTGTCACGACTGTCGCGGCTTCCTCCCCGGAGTTGGCTCAAATTAATGGGACGACTCGGGAGGTTGCTACCGCCAGGCAGACGCCACGGGTCACCGAGCTGTGGAATCCACCTGAAGAAAGGGCAGCCCACTTTTTTTTTCCGTGAGCGTCAGCATGCCGCTCACACGAGAGAACAAGCCTGGCGATCTAAATAGACCTCCATTGTGAGGGGGCGAATTATGACGTGGATTTCACACCATAATCTGCCCCCTCTGTGCCTGTGTGAACGGGCCTTAATTTTGCTACAACTCATACCTCCCAACTTTTGAAAAGTAGAAAGAAGGATAAAATGTGTGGCGCGCAGAGCGCGCCGCGACAAATTTGGCTCCACCCACTTTTATGTTGACTCCGCCCATTCTCATTCATTTTCCCCGTGCTCCCACACAGTATAATCCTCCTACAGTCACCCGTAAATTATATGTCCCCCCTCTATCTCTCCCCCAGTTTCATATACACCCTTCATCTGCCCTGTTTCATGTCCCCCATCTCTGCCCCCAGATTCATGTCCCCTCCATCTCTGCCCCCAGATTCATGTCCCCTCCATCTCTGCCCCCAGTTTCATGTCCCCCCATCTCTGCCCCCAGTTTCATGTCCCCCCATCTCTGCCCCCAGATTCATGTCCCCCCATCTCTGCCCCCAGATTCATGTCCCCCCATCTCTGCCCCCAGATTCATGTCCCCCCCATCTCTTTCCCCAGATTCATGTCCCCCATCTCTGTCCCCAGATTCATGTCCCCCATCTTGCTCACACACAGCCTGCATCCCCTCCTATCATACTCACACGCTGCTTGCATCCCCTTCCCACCCCCTGCTTACACTTGCTGTCTCTTCTCTCCATCTTACCTTCCAGTCTCCACTCACTGCAGCCTTCCCTTTCTGTGTAACTCGGCACTGTACTGAATAGCTCCGCCCACACCAGAGTCCGATCACATGGTCATGACGTCATCACAGGTCCTTTACCCCACTAGGATCTACCCGGCTGCAAAGGCAGCGTGGCTTCTCAGCGGCTAAAGCCATCGGAAATATGTATTTTCCAATGGCTTTAGGCGACCCCTGTGTTTTGGTCGTTCGACCCCCGCCGGGGTCGCGACCCACAGGTTGAGAACCGCTGCTCTAGAGGATAAAACTCTGACCATGGTCATGTGATTTACAGTCCATGGTCATGTGATGAGTACACATGACCATGGACCGTCAAGCTACATCCGTGACAGTGAATGGAGTAATGTAAATGACATATTTGAAGGGTATTAAAATATATTTTAACCATTTTCTTCTGTCCTCTACATGTATTAGACATTACAGGCTGCTCAGTCTTGTTCAGAGTCAAATCCATCAGACAAGATTAGTTGTGAATGAAGTTTATTTTATCTGGTTGTAAAGATGACGGCTCAGACTTCTCTACATCTGCCATGTCTTGTTTGTGGTACAACACCTAAGAACAAAACGTATAAGAGACCAAATTAAAGAACTATACTTACAGTATGGGCCGATGGTCTGTGGTATTCATCCGTCCTTATGGTAACTTTAAACTTGCACTGTGTTGTGTTTATTCTCAAAGATATACAGTAGGTAGAGTTTTAGAAAAATAATGTTATATCATCTGTTCCAGCACAGACTAATATCTAACATCAGCTGAACCTTCTGAAATCCAGCAGATTGTACAAAGTGCAATTCTCAGTAGGGTCACCTATATTTCTACTTTGTATCCAGCTATTCTTTAATGAAGGAGATGGGGAAATACTTTGTGGTCTAAGATTCGGAGATAGATTAACCAGTTTAGTCTGCAGATGTCTAACATTTCTATGCCCAGCTGTCACTTATTGACACGTATCTATAATAGAGAAGCAGCTTCCACATAACTTACAGCAAGAAAACCTAGAATGACTGCAGGCAAAATAAATAAAGCTCATAGCGTTACAGGTACCCAATATATAATATGGGCGACATTATATTGTATAAAACAGAGGGCCAGTTAGGTTGGTTTGGTACATAATTTGAAACATATTGCAGTTTTGTTCCAAAACAGTGCCACATCTGTCCAAAGGATATGCGTGGTACTGCAGCTCATATCCTTTGAAGTGAATAAAACTAAGGCTGGGTTCACATCTGCGTCGGAGTCTCTGTTATAAAAACTGCTAAAAATCATCGGAGAGAGAAGTCCTGCATGGAGGACCCTCTCTTCACCATTTTCAATTTTGAAACGGCAGACCCCCAACTGACCCCATTATAGTTAAACGAATCTGCCGGTGTCCATGTGTAACTGCTGAAACAGTAGTCCGGCTCTCCATCATTCTGGTCCTCCAGTGGACTCAAACGAGCACAACGCTAGTGTGAGCCTACCATATTTTTGCCCCACCCTTCTGGAGCAATAAGTGCTGTTAAAGGGGTATTCCAATGCACATAACCATTTTTAAATTTGTAGATAATTAACAGTTAAACATTTTTGCAAATATAAGTAATTAAGCATTTTGCATAATTTTAAAGATTTTCTCTAGATATCTTGTGGTAGCAAGTTATTGTCTGCATTGGTTGCCAGTGGATACGACCATGATTGCAGGAATTTTTTAACGTCAGAAAATCAGCCATGATGTCCTTATTGTGTCCGGGATATCTTCTGAAACATGTAGTGTCCCTGCCTGATAACCCGGCTACAATAAGGACATCATAGCTGGGTTCCTGATCAGTCCCAGACCATAGAAAGTTTCTACATTGGTGGTCGTATCCATTGGTAACTGTTCAGGACAACAAATTGTCACCACTAAGATTGTTCGAGAAAATCTTTAAAACTGCAGAATTTTTAATTACTTATATTTGCAAAAATGTTTAACTTTTAATTATCTACAAATATAGATATGATTATGTTAATGGGAATACCCCTTTAACACTGGTATTTAGGCTCAAGAAGCAGACAGGTGAAGGGTATGATTCTTAACTCTGACACGGCCCTCTTCTGAGCTCCAGACTGTCATGGCAATAACCCATATTCATGTTTCTGTGGATCAAGGGATGAGAAAAGAAGCTCACCCTCCCCTGACAACTTAGATGCCATGGTCGATACTGACCATAAGAGCTGGGTGCTGGGAGTTACTGACCAACTCTGACTTAAAAAAAAAAAAATAATAATAATAATAATAATAATGATTACAAATTTTTGGTATTATGATACAGTTAATATTGTATAATTAGATAGTTTGTTGCAGTTTTATGAAATGTAACTCTTTAATGAATTAGAGGATCTTTACTGCTTTTCTGACCGTGACTGCTAAAGGGGCTCTATCAGCAAAAATTATGCTGATAGAGCCCTACGTATGCGTGTGTAGCCTTTAAAAAGGCCATTCAGGCATCGGTAATCTAATTTTAAACCCCCTGCCCGGTTTAAAATAAAACTATAAAAACATATATGTAAATGATACCTGAACATGCACGCTGGGCAGTCGTGCACGATCCAACGTCATCTTCGGTCCCTCCTTCCTCTTCTTTCTTCTTCCAGCGACGTCCCACTGTCCTGGCTCTTCACTGCCTTCATCTTTTCTTCCAGATATGAAGACGTTCGCGAGCATTCTGTGCATGCTCGCATAGTTCTAAAGATACTTAGAACTACAACAAAAATGGCGGCGGCACGTGCGCAGTAGCGCTCTGGAGGGAGCGCTACTGCGCAAACGCGGGATTTGAACACAACCCCGCCGGAAAAACAGAAGATGAAGGCGGACAAGATCCAGAAGAGGAGGACGTCACTAGAAGAAGAAAGAAGAGGAAGGAGGGACCGAAGTTGACATCGGATCGAGCACGACCGCCCAGCGTGCATGTTCAGGTATCATTTACATATATGTTTTTATAGTTTTATTTAAAAATGGGCAGTGGGTTTAAAATTAGATTAGCGGTGCCCTAATAGCCTTTTTAAACGCTATACACACATATGTGGGGCTCTATCAGCATTATTTTGCTGATAGAGCCCCTTTAACCATTTATGAAGGCGTTGGCCTGTGTAAAAATAGGGGAGTCTATCTCTGGTTTGGCCTACCTACTCCACAGTCCATTTTCCTGCTCAATCTTTCCCAATTCTACATTATGCATATAAGTAAAAGATGGATTATGAAATGCTGGACTATTGGAACCGCAAGGAAGTAGCGGAAGGAGCACAGAAACTGCCTTCTTGATTTTTTTTTTATTATAGTCTGTGAAAAAGAAAGATTTTTTTCCCAACAAAATAAGACAGCTACAAATAGTGATAAGTGATAACAATGATAAGATGTGATATGTGCATTATGCATGAATTAGGTCACGTTCTGCCACACCCATAAAACTGCTGGCCAAGTGTAAAAAGTAAAAGAAATTACAGCCAAATCTTATATAATCATTCTGTAACATAAGCCCAAAGCATTGAAAGGAGTTTTACTAGATCAGAATTATAGGGCCTATATTCTTTTTTTCCAGAAAGTGCGCCACCCTTTGGGTGTGTCTAGTATTGCAACTAAGCCCCCTTCAATTCTCAGTCTCTTATCAGCCAACACATTCAATACCAACAACAGATTCACTTGAATTCTTCCAAAATAAAGACAGATACAAAGTTTGCACAATACAAAAATAATCTTGGACAATGTGATTTAACTTCAGCACCAACAGATTAGCGGCTGTCTTTCATCTTTGAGTACTTTATCTGCTGCTCCTTGTTTGTGGATGTATCACAGGCAGCATCCTCCTTTTGATCAGCTCCTTATAAAGAGCCATATTGATTCCCAGATAATGCAGAAAGCCATACACAGTTCCCTTTATGTAACCGCTGATGTCAGCTCTTAGTCTGCTTCTAGTAGTTTTAAGTATTTTAACTTATTCACAATTTAGGTAGGAAACCTAGACGCGATTGCCTGAGAACCCATTGTCTAGACCCACCACTTACATATGCCGAAGTGGAAATAGCCCCATGCCTATCAGTGCAAATGGATGTAACAGTAGGATGTCCCTCACTTATGATACCGTCTCACCTAGACCCGCACATTATACTTTTTAAGCCTTTCCTTTCCATTCTTAATTTTCTACTCCCCTCCTCCTAAAAGCCATAACTTTTTTTTTATTTTTCTGTTCACAGAGTTACAAGAGTACTTATTTTTGAAGGACAAATTGTACTTCGTGGTAAGATTTAATATTCAGTACTGGAAGGTTATTTATTATACTTGTATAGCGCCATCTTATTCCACAGCACTTTTAAAAGACATTGTCAATCATTGTCCCATATAGGACTCACAATCTACGTTTCCCATCCGTATGTCTTCGGAGGAAACCGGGGTACCTGGAGGAAACCTCTGCAAACATGCGGAGAACATACAAACTCCTTGCAGAAGGAGGTTACAAACAAACTTGGAATAGGGAAGGGTATTAAAAAAAATAAATAAATTATTTATGCGCACATTTCCACCATTTTCCTATTGGTTTTATTTTTACTGTGTTCACTGTGCAGACAAAATGACATTACCTAGAGTCAGTGGGTCATTACAATTATAGTGATATCAAAATATCTAAATTCTGTTACTACCAGATCTCCATTAAATGAAAAGAGACTCTGTGGATATGGTGCTTGCTCTGCTTCTGAGTGCCATATTTAAAGTCCCGACCACCAATGTAATACACAGATGTTGGGAAGAGGTTTATAGATGTAGTAATTCAACTGATGAGGCAACATAAAAGGAAAAGGAGTTTTCTAGGTTTTAGGCTAAGTTCAGATGGAGTTTTTTGGTTGGGATTTTGAGGCCGTATCTGCCTTAAAATCCTTACCAAAAAGACGGCTCCCATTGAAAATCATTGGGAGCCGCTCAGGTCTTTTTTCAGGGAGTCGTTTCTTCGGACTCCTAGAAAAAAAAGAAGTGAGATGCTCATTCTTCAGGACATTTTGCCTCGTGATTTGCCTTTCATTGGGCCTTTCATTGGGCCTAATCCGGAGCGGAGTGCACGGCTGGATTCTGGTGCAGTGCACCGGCTTTCAGTCGCAGCTACCCGGCTTTTGGCCTCAGGTTCTGGACCAAGAAACTCAGTGTGAACTTAGTCTAATAATTCTTAGGACAGGTCATCAAACGAAGCTAGGCAGGGGTTTGATACCTAGGGCTTCCATGGAGCAGCTGTGTGAAGAATCCCCATTGATCAGATGAGAAGCGAGCCCTCTTCACTAGAGATGAGCGAGTAGTACTCGATCGAGTAGGTATTTGAAATACTCGTACTCGATCGAGAACCACTCTCTGTTCGAATGTAAAAGTTCAATGCAGAACCAGCATTGATTAGCGGAATGCTATACAGTTGGCCAATCAACGTTGGTTCTTCTACCTTTAGAAGTCTTCTCCGTGCAGCTTCCCTTGTGGCGTCTTCCGGCTCTTCATTCACTATGCCAGAGTGAATTCAGAGCCAGAAGATGCCACGAGGATGCTGCAAGGAGAAGACTTCTCGGAGGATCCAGCCCGACCCTCACTCATGGACTTGGTAAGTATAATTTGATCGAACCTCGAACATTTTACTGTTCGCTCATCTCTACTCTACTTACCTAGCACAGTGCTGTGCATATATTTAGCAGGTGTGTTTATATTTTTTTTAATTCCTTAGTATATGGACCTCTTTTTTTCCTTGTATAATATTTATTCTCCTTATTGACACTTATGGTAGTTTTTTTAGCACATGGCTTGTTTTCTTTTTTGTTTCTTTATCATGTTACAGCCAGGACATTATATTACATGTTACATGTTGTGGTTTCTGATTATGATTTGTGTTTATTGCTTCTAGATAACTTCTGATGAAGGTTGCTTGACCGAAACGTCAATATTTCCCGATCTAACTCTCAAGTCATTTCTGCATACCATTTTGCATTATGTCCATGGCATAATCACTGTACAATTTTTTGCCTTTCAAATAAATGAATGCTCCCTTCTTGAACATTTAGTGTGTGCAGCAGCATTTATCCTCACTGGAACCTACTAGCACTTGGGAACTCATTTGCAGATTTATAAAAAGCTGAATTTTTCAGCGTTGGAACATTGGATTCTAGTATGAATGGTACCAATAAAATCTGTGAGGTCTGTCCTACAGTAATATGATTTTAATAAATTAGTCGGCCTGACCACATTCAGAAAATGTGAAGAGCAAAGTACATATTTGCCGCAAGAAAGGTCCTTGACACCAAACACGGACCGCAATATCATCGCTCTGTCAGTTTTCTGGTTTAGAGGGAATGATGAATCACCCCTCTTTGTTTAGCTCATAAGGGATATTTCTTGACAGACTTCCTTTAAGTATGCAAAACACTAACCTCCAATATGTGTAGACGTATACTTTACAATAATCTCTCAATATACCATTAAGTAGCTTTACTAACTCCTTGCTATTTCACAACCAGAGATGCACTCAAAACATAACCGAGAATGTACAGGGCAGATCTATGAACAAGCAGAAGTCTGTAATAACGTGAAGTCATACAACTTGAGGGTTAACAGGGAACCAGCAGAATTTTGCAAGCACTGTATAAGAGATCATAAAAGAAGGCAAGCGATTGCAGATGTAGTTAATATTGTATGTCTGGATAACTTGTAAAATGAGTGATTGATTTAAATAAGAACTGTGTAATGCTTCATTTTTCCTGTGGTGGCGCTGCAGGGAAACAGAACATTTACCACCACATTTCCTTACAGATTGCAGTTGATCGCTTGTGGCACAACCAGGAGGCGACTTTATGATCACTTTACTGGTAAGGGACCCTTCTAACATTTATATATATATATATATATATATTAACATATATATAAGAAAAAAAAAAAAAGAAAAGAAAAAAAACTTTCCAAAACAAAGAATCCCTTTTACCACCAAAGTCAGTATTGTTGATGGGCTGGTCATGATATTTTAGTTATTCCAGGAAAAATGAACATTAGAAAATACTAGGAAATGTAAACCTTTAGTACAACATAAAACCTACAGAAACGCTGGTGATTTCCCCATAGGTATAATTGTAACAAACCGCCACGGTTTTTCCTTCACACGTTTTAATGCTGTGGAACATCCTGTGGGGCTTTAGTCTCAAAGGGGTTTTTAGGATTTAGATACCCAGGACCTATGCCCAATCCATGCACGGTCTTGTAGCTGTACTGAGTCACTGAGAACTAAGCTACAGTACCTAGGATAGGCTATCAATATCTAGGACCCAGGCTTACAATTTGCCTTACAATATAGAAGATTGGAAGACATACATTAATTGAAGATACAAAACCACAGTTAGGCTGGGGCCCCACAGCGTTTTACAGTGCAAGCAAAGGGGATGGGATTCATGCGAATACCACGGCCACTTTGCGGAAGAAGTCGCAGCATGTCAATTATACCTATGGAAACGGCGGCGGCGGCTTTCCCATAGATATAATTGTAACAGAAAGTCCGTGGAGGAAAACTCAGCGAACTTTCTGTTGAAAGCGCTGAGGAAAGAACCACAATGTGTTCACGCCGCGGCTCTTTACGCAGCGCTTTAGTGCAGCGATTACGGCCCGTGAGGCCTTAGCCTCAAGGTGCATTAGCACATCATTTGCAGTGCACTTAGGCACATCCATTACATTCATCCATAGGCCTCACTCACCCAACCGAGAACAAAATACTGTCTGTTTTGGCTTCCATCCGGCCCTTATACTTCTTTTTTTTTTTTTACTGTATGTAAAGTGTAGTATTCTATTCAGAGTCAATCATCAAAGATATATCACTATATACAGTGGCATATTTCAAAGGCGTCTATTAGAGCTATGTGTCAGGAAATCTTCTTGACGCACACCTCCGACATGCAAATGCAATGTATATGCACCGTAAGTTACATTCACAAATGAATTCACATCAACCACTTTAGTATCATCTAAAACTTAAGAACTGCAATAATTTACATAAAATACATTGAAAAAAGTCAATACATTGAATTGAAAAACAGAAAATGTCCATGAGAAATCAAATCTGGTTCATTGATCATAAGAGACGCCCCAGTGTCAAATATACTCATGATTTGGCATGACATGTAGCCAGTCAATCGTCACCGACTGTGTAAAGAGTAGATGTGGTACAGGTCTACAATGTAGGCAGCAGAGGTGAGGAGCTAGGACCTGTTGGCTCATTACAATTTATAATTTGCTGTTTTTTCTGAATTGAGAAATCAAACCAAGAATTTGTTCAGAGGCTTCAATGTGTTTCATCTGGAGGTATCTAGCACTGTTAACAGAGGTGTCCTCCAAGAAGTAGCGATAGTTAACCATCATGCCACAGGATGATGAAGCCCCCCGTGGACTTGTATCCGCCATCCAGTTCAGTCGCCACAGGACAGCTCCATTATGTAAGTGGAAGTTGGCAACAGGATTCAAGGCAAAACCACGGTGCTTTTCTCCATACAAGTACCAAGCACAAAGTCTCATCAATGGGGCTTCCAGAACCTTGACAAGACTTTCAGACTTCATCCATTCATTGCTGGTGAAGAGACGCTTCAAGGTCTCGACAGCAGGTGCCCCGGTGATGTCCGCTATCTCCTTACACTCAGATTCCAAAAAGAGCTCAGTCCTTCCCAGTTCTTTCATTTGAGAGTTAAAAACCCCAAGGAGCCACTTGGTGAACCCAGGGATTGGAGACAAACTGGAGAACTCAGACATTTGAGAAAACTCAACCTGCAAAACATAGAACATAGTATAATTATATGAGATGCAGAAGTTACATAAATACATAGAGATCACGAAAACTGAAAATCGAGGCACCAAGTCATAGAACACTGTAGAATTTCTTATGTGATGCAAGGTGAAGCCACATATGGCACAGTCCCTCATCCCCTTTGGACAACCTTTTATTAAAAGAATGCACCTTAAATTTATCAAGAGAATCAAAAATTGTGCAACCCTACCATGGACACCACTTACAGTACTACTAAATAGTTGATAAATGGGATTACAGAGAGCCCCTCACAGGTTACTAGATCCTGAGCAACCATGCAATATGGAGTTTGAATAGAGTGACAAGGCACATGCTTACTATTGAATGTCTCTGGGGCGATGGGAAACAAACATTCACCCCAGTAAGGCTGGGAACCCTTGTCCTAGTAACTATGGAGGTCCCATCAATAAGACATTTATCAGCCATTCTGTGAAAACCCACTTACATAGGAAAGTATACTGCATCATAAAATAGGCAAGGTCTTTATAAAAACAACAAAGTTGCATGAATAAGTAATACAGTAATAAATATTAGAGAAATTAATTGCTCTCTTATCAGGCGGTTTCTCTGCTTCCTTTCCTTTGCTAAAAGGAATTTCTCCCCTACTCCCTGTGTGCAGTGTGTGACAGCTAGTCTCCGCTTACTAGTTCAGGGAGGACTGCAGTTGCCTGGGTTATAGGAACTACTGAGCGCCCCCCTCCCCAAATGAGCCTTTTAATAAGATACAAGGAGTATCCTTTGCTCCCCGGCACTCAGCAAACTTTCATGTTATGTGAACAGCTCACTGACTAAATTAGCACATTTTCTCCTGTGGTGGCGCTGTAGAGGTACATAACACTTCATCACTGCTAGGACCCCTGACAACCTGTGTGGGACTGAGGTTTTCATTAATATTTAATAATTAGTTGACTCGTCAACAAAACAGATTGTCGAAAGCGAGAGGTGAAGCGTCACAAACCTGTGTGTCAAACCAATCACGTCCGAAATAAGAACATCTTATTCTAGTAGTTTCTATGGCGCTAATTTTACTGCTGCTCTCAAGCCAAGAATGTATTTATTTTCATTGTGCATATTTTACTAGGCTGTGCATAAATGTTGGATTTTTTTCTTGATTCAGGGAATAACTCAAGGTCCTGATCCATTTATAAAGCGATGCTCTATACAAGAGCCCGGCCTTCAATCGACGGACTAACTTGTTTTCATGAAATCCCTAATAAGCGCTAGTACGGAAAAAGCATGAGCCATTATTAATCCGACCAGAGGCAGAAACTAATAGGAATGGCACATTACACTTAATGGTTGCCATGGATACCATGTACCTTTTAACCGCTTCCACCCAGTTCACTTTGGAGTTTTCAATTACATAAACTTTAGCTAAACGGCCGCTGACATTTGCAATGTGAAAATTAAACTCTTTAACTAGTAGAAGCATTATCGTCATAAGGCCTTTATTGAGTAAAGTCCAAGTAGGTTGGTAAGGTCAAGCTATATGAAAAATCAGACCAAGAGAAAGAAGTACTCACACTAAACAATAGGTCAAAGAGGCAATAGGTGCATCCAAAATCTCTGAGGAGCCCTGATGTAGAGTGTACGCAGCCTTTCCTGTGGCCTCACCAGCAAACAAATGCAACCCCGGAGTAGCTATCTAGTTACAATGATACGGCAAGAGCCGCGCCGCTCACTTGTAGTACTAAGAACAGTATAGATACTGCAGCACAGTCCCCATTCCATATACTTTGCAAAGCTCCATCTCTATACAAGAACAGCTGATCTGCAGGGATAAAACATTAATATTTGCAGAGATGAAAGCTTAAAACAAAACAAAAAAGTTTGGATTCATGTGCCACACAGGATCTTTGGAAGGCTGAGTGCATTGGCCTAACTGCAAGGGTAGCAGACACAGCAGCTGCTATAGGATCCAACAACTAACAGAACCTACATCCCTTTAGGAATAAGGTGCAGTTTGTGAGGACTCTAAACAAAGGAAAAATTCAGCTCCATTTTAAGCTCCACTATTAGGATGCATTGTTACACCCCTGCTATGGGCCTTTCTTTATAATGCAATACATTGTGTGTTCATTAAACCTCATTATTTGGTCTCTCTATTCCTACGCTATGAACCCACAATATGCACAGTGGCCCGATTTGTGTGCATTGTTTACATGCTAGGACGTCATGGTGTGCATTATGCCTGTACTGTGATATCAATGTGCTTATTACCCTATTATGACATCACTGTGAAGAATATTATAGTCATTATCATTATGCGCATTATCTGTGAGCTTTCAATTGGTTTCTGGCCCCTAAAGGATTTTTCATACTAATGGCCAAACCAAACGATTCATCAGTACTGGGGTCTGACACCTGGAACCCGCACAGATCAGCTGTGCCATCAGCCTGTGGATGCCACAAAGTACAGTAGTGGATCAGGAGTGTGTACAGGCAGCTCCTATGTAGGTGAAGAGTTGTGGCCCCCATCCACTATATAGCATTGGTTCTGGGAAACTGCAGATCCTGTACATGCTCCCCATCCAATGTTGTCATTTCCAGCACTTACAGACTTCTGGAACAGCTGATCAGTGCAGGGTTCGGGTGTCAGGCTCCCACACACTACATAAACTTCCCTGTGTGCAGTGGTGTAACTACCGCCGTAGCAGCAGAGGCAGCTGTAACAGGGCCTGGGACATTAGGGGCCCAGTGACAGCCGCTACCGCAGCCATCATTATACTCCGGGGTCTTTTCAGACCCCCAAGTACAATGATCGGCGGCCTGGGAGAGGTAAGAAACATGAAAAAACACTGTTACTTCTCCACGATCTGAGCAGGATTCAGCCTAGTCGTCTGACGTCTTGTGACACCGTCCCTGGTCATGTGACGTCTGACATAATTGAAGATGGACTACTTCGGAGGCCGACAGCGTAGGAGCCGGGAGATAGGTGAATAACAGGGTTTTATGTTTTTCTCCCCCTGGGTCTCCGATTATTATACTCTGGGGTCTGAAAAGACCCCAGAGTATAATAATTGTTTATGGGTGTCCACAGTGGGACATAATACTGTGTGCAGGAGCCACTATGGGGTACAACACTGTGGAGAGGGGCCACTATGGGGGATAACACTGTGGAGAGGGGCCACTATGGGGGATAACACTGTGGAGAGGGGCCACTATGGGGGATAACACTGTGTGGAGGAGCCACTAAGGGACATAATACTGTGTGCAGGGGCCATTATGGGGTATAATACAGCGTGCAGGGGCCACTATGGGGCGTAATAGAGCGCACAGGAATGCATAGGAGGGGGTCAGTTGAGGTCTTCGGCGACAGTCCCGTGTCAAAATTCACCACGGGACTCCGCCATTCCTAGTTACACCACTGCCTGTGTGCTTTTTGTCCCATAATTGGGACATAAGAAAGGAAATATAGCAGTTCACAACCTAAAGATGCCCATTACTCTGATCAGACAACAAAGGAGGGGAGGGAATTACAGGTCTAGAGAACCCAAAAACAATTGAGGAGCCTTTACACTGCACTAATATGTAGATAGTCTATCCATGCTTCATAAGGAACCCGCTATGTTGCCTTGCTTTGCCCGCTTTAGGTTTGGCTGCATTTGTTGCCCAAGCACTCAGTGTGCAGAGAAAACTGTGCCAAGTCATTTATGAGGCCGGGCTGCTAAGCAGGTGCTGCCATTAAATAGAACGGCAAGAGCCTCGTCCTACATTACAGGACACATAAATGTTTGCATTAAACCATATGAGATGTAAATGTTTACTTGACGCCGGCGCTGAGAGGCACAGCTGTGATTGGTCCATTCCGTATGCGATTCCACTTAATCCGAACGACAACACAAGTGCTCTTTGAGTGGAAAACAGTAAAAATTAATATGGAAATACAGCCACAAGATATTTGTCTGCAGTCACAATCGCATGGAATTCTGTTTTTCCAGTTTCTTTGTTTCTTTCAGAGCTTATGCTGTATTATTGCTGTGCTACAGTGCAAAGAATCCTGACTTGAATGGGTTAAATCTACTCTTAAAAAAACAATTCCAGTCACAATTGAGATGAATATCCCTGGTGCAGTAATCGCTCCTCAGTTACACAGTAAAGACATTTGTAAGAATGGGTTTTGCCAAATATGTTTATTGCATTCTGAATGTCATTCCCATCATGCCTCAGTAGGGAACACAGAGCTGCATCTCAAAAGTGGTTGTCATTGTGCAGGAATATTACGCGGCTGGCCTCACAGAGTAAGCATATGACCCTTATTATATACATACACATTACAACTCCTATGTGATTTCAATGGTTTTACGTATCAGGACAGGAAAGAAAAATCTGGGCCTTCGATTGTATTTACCTAATTTTAAGACCATCTCAGATAACCACTACCACATGACAATATACACGGGTCATTATTTCACAAAAACGACCTCTACAATTGCCATGTGGAAATACGAAACTGGCGCTGTATATATGTATGTTCCATATATACACAGCTGTAGATACTTCCACTGCGGTGTTCTCAACTGGTGACACCACTCGAAACACAGTAATTCTGGTGTCATATGAAAGACAAGAATCTTAGCTTTCATATGACACCACACAGAAGCACTATCCTAAGTGTCCTGAGATAACTGTGAATGTATTCCCCCAAGCTTAGCTTCAGTGCACTATATAAGAGCTGGTGCACCCCCTACTCCAGTGAGCAGCAGTGTACAGATTAAGAGAAGAATAAAAGAGGGATAGAAGTGGATAACAGTACAGGATTTCATGGAAAGTGGTCAATATCCCTTAAGTAAATCCTGCTGCAGAAAATGAAACGTTCATTTACGCTTTAACACCGTGCCAAGGAGGGAAGACATCAGAAATTATCACAGAGAAACAACTGCTACTGCCCAAGCTGGAAAGGGGTAGAAGGCCATTTCCAAACAATCTGAAGTCCATCATTCTGCAGAGAGAAAGATTATACACAAAAAATATTCAGGAGAGACGATAATCTTCCCAGGGAGAGGGTGTCCCAGGAAATTCACCCCAAGGTCAAACCAGGCAATGCTTAGATATAGTTATTGGGTTTTTTAAGTTTCTCTATGATTCTACTCCATCAAGTACATAATTTTAGCCCAAACACCTCTTACCAACTGCTAAAGGGGTTATCCACATTCCCAAATTATCCCTTTAGGATAAGCCATCAATACTAATATAGTGTGGAGTTTCGACATCTGGGGATCTCCAGAATCGAGGCAGCGTGGCTCTCGCTGAGCTGCTCACTAGCCATATGCACTGTATGGTTCAGTGTAGGTACTGCAGCGTTGTCCTATTGATGCCTTTCTCAGAATTGAAGATCTGTGGGGCCCGGGTATTAGATCCCCGTAGCTCTAACATTGAATAATATACTAGAAAGTGGGTATCCGCTTTAAGCACTGTGGGGGGGAGGTGGTGACTATCTAGTTTTACAACCAAAAGGAGCTAGGTACCCTGCAGTAAATTAGTCGAACCATAAATTCCTCTGAATACCAAAGAATTCTAGAGTGAGGCCATCTACGTAACAACCAAAGCTTGGCCAAAACTGGTTCATTCAGCAGGACAATAACCCAAGCACAAATGGGCAGAATGGCTAAAAGAGAAAAGAATCAGGGTATTGCAATGGTCCAGTCAAAGTCCAGACCTCAACCCCATTGAAATGCTGTGACAGGACCATGAAGAAAGGACCAAAGTTCCTCCAGAATGACGGGAGACTGATAAAGCCATACAGAAACCATTACTTCAAATTACAGCTATTAAAAGGAGATTGTGCAAGTTATTGCTTCATGGGGTGCCATACATGGCTTATTCACGTTACCTTGATTTCTGTTGAATAAGTAAGGAAATCTGTAATGGAATTTCTTGTATTGTTCATATAAGGTTGTAGTGACCCAATTTTAAGACCTAAGAACCAGAGGTTTTTAATGCACTGATACGTAAAACCATTTCTCACGGATGTATACACTGTGTTAGTGTTCTCATAATACTGCCTACTGTGTACAGGAACATAACTACTATAAATATGGTCCCCAGTACTGTGGAGTATCCATTTAAAAGGAGTCTGTCAGCAGGAAAAGTGGTACCAGACTAAAGACACTACCTTGTGGGGCTGCTTCTACAAATTCCAAAGAAGACTTTCTTTTCTTAAAAATCAGCATAGCTGATTGTACTTTCAAGCTCCATGTATGCACTAGAAAGTTGTAGAAACCTGTAAATAGACTGCCGAGTGCACTTTTTCTAGCAACGGAATAGCAAATGACGGAATAATTTAACTTGGAATCTTCAAAAGAGTAATATGTCCTCCTCCTACCCTTCCAGCCCCCTCTGTACACTTCAGCTATGTCTGCAGCTACATATTTCCTTCGCTGAGGACTGTCCGTGTGCTGAGCACAACCATTACTCTGCACATTATTATTACACTTTTCTATTCCCTTTGTAGGGAAGGTAGCTCGGTAGCAGTAATGGTGCGGACCTAACCAGTCACAAACAGGGACACAAAATGTGGAGCAAACAGGTTTATTTAGAAAAAAAAAACAGCAAAATAAATAAACCTTCAGGTCAGGTACAAAAATAAGCAAATAAAATAGAGCCTTAACTTCAAGCAAAAAGGCAAAACAAAACTCCTGCTCGTCCGAGCTCTAACTAATATAGTATAAAGCTAACTGTGCGTGTGGCTTAATTCTGGCCACACTATCAAATAAAACACAAGTCCCAGTTTGGTCTCAATAAAACTCAGCTCTCCAGGACAGACCCAGGCACCTCCTCCCACTCCCAGGATCTGCCCTGAAATGCAGGTTCTGCGGTCTTTTATGGTCCAGTAACGAGTCCAAGACCCACACCAGGGCTGAAGCCTATTCAAGACCCGCCCTGAACCACACATAGGTCAGAAACCTAGGGGAGATATACAATGACTCTAGCATTCTGTCTGTCACCTTCTCACACCTTACAGATCCTAAATGCACAAAAAACAGGATGATTCACCGCAAATTATTAAATGCATGTACCGAAAGAATATCAAATATTACTACGTGCAACCTAGAGTTCATTCACCCTGATAAAGTGTAATGCAGGAGATATTTAAACTTAATACTAGAAGTCTGATGTGATAAAAGCCCACCCACCACACACTGCAATACAACAGAAAAAGAACTGACACTGAACCAGCAGAGGACAACATTAGAACCTTGTGTATGCTGAATGCAGCTCTGGATGGGAATGGAGTAGCAGACACAATTTAATATAGGATTTAAAGACAACCTGTGCCACTAGGTTTCAGGAAACCCAGGTATTGACCTATAGGGAGCTACTTTCCCAGAGAGAGCGCTACAACAAGTTTCCCCTTTTTACAAGGAGGACTTCTTTCCATATTCTTTAAACTAAACCTTGTTTGTATCAAGGCTCACTTGGTTACAGTACATTGTAGGAGACACAGTAATTTTATCTGCAAAGACAATCACGTGCCATCTCCTACCATACAGTATAACACATGATATTCTATATTGACTCCGAACCGCCACAGAGCAGCAGAGGGATGAGAGCTGTTGTGTTCTGATACACAAGAATTCAGAATGCAGCTCTGGATAAGACTAGAGTAAACGATAAAATTACAGACGACTAAACAATAACTTTTTTTTTTTTTTTTTTTTTTTAACTCTAATTCACTACATTTTGGGAGATGTAGAATTTTCCATATCAGACTAATAAACAGTAACCAATACAATCTATACTGTGAGAGAGTGAAGGGTGTGGTCTGGGAAGACAGGTATGTCCCAGCCAGGCAGCTAAAGGGTGTATGGTAAAGATTCACACCAGGGAGGTCAGCTGACTAATCAGGCCCTAATAACAGTCTGATTGTGAAGACTAGTAGTGTGGCACCACACTGACAGAGTTTAACTGTCCAGACCGGACCTTCAAAGCAGGTACTGTGCCACCCGTTGTTGTTGCCAAGGTGGGAGACTGGTAGCCAGTTTCCTGTATAGTCAGGGAAAAGTTTCCTTACGTTTAAGTTAGTTTTCTCAGCCAAGAAGGATGTTGTTTTGTTTATCCTGTGGCTTTGCAAAAGCAGTATATGCGTTACATGTGAATAAAGCTTGAACTTGTGTGCAATCCAGTGTCTGTGTCCCTGTTTCCTGCACTGCTACAAGCATCTACCTGAGCGAATCCCCACAATACATAGAGTTACCCAGAAGCAAAATATGAGCGGGAAACCAACAGAATCCTAAATAGAGCTCTGGATACATTTACAACAGGAGATGTATAAGCAAAGATCAAAGGACATCCAATTGTGAGGGGACAAATATCTGTGTAAAGAGAGAGACTAGCATTCCCCCATCTTGTCTGTGTATATTCCATATTTCACTAATGTCTTGTCTATGGTTACGCAGCTACTATGAGAGACTTACAATTGTGCTTTCTTATCATATTTAGGAAAAAGGTTGGAATGTTTCTGAGTTTCTCATAACTATTACTTAGCGTCTCATGTCCCGTAACGAGACACAGAATATCCATTAGATATGGGAATAGTCTAAACTAGTTCTAAGTATCAAGAACATACCGTCCATCTTGGAGCATGACACAGACAACCATGTGTTAACTCATGTATTGCTTCTGCATGTATTTATCATTTGTAAATGCTAATTTTGTACTCTGACCAATGATAATTCATATTTCTATGTGATGTAGTTTGTTATGCCTAAATTAGCATACAGCCATTATTCCACTATAAGAGCTAAGTAACATGTAATAAACTTTAGAGCACTTAGATATACATCTGGCTATGTGTCGCTTTGTGTTCTCCCCGTACGGACAACCAATTTGTTTTTAATTTGGAACCGACAGCATGTGCTCCTAGGGGTGTTCCCCCAACACTGTCTAAACCTTGAATTGGGGAATATCCTGGGACATTACAATGTGGAAGATGAAGGGTTTTTTCCAGATTGCTGTCAAACCCAAATTGTCCATAATGTACCAAGTCATAGTATATACTGTTCAGTGGCCCTCTAGAGTATAAGAGAAAGATCCTGGACAAGAGGTTAGAAGAAGTCTGAATGCAGCTCTGGGTGTGACTACATTAAAAAAAAAAAAAACAGAACATCTATCTAAATACAGTATATATACAGTCCTATGAAAGAGTTTGGGCACCCCTATTAATCTTAATCATTTTTTGTTCTAAATATTTTGGTGTTTGCAACAGCCATTTCAGTTTGATATATCTAATAACTGATGGACACAGTAATATTTCAGGATTGAAATGAGGTTTATTGTACTAACAGAAAATGTGCAATATGCATTAAACCAAAATTTGACCGGTTCAAAAGTATGGGCACCCTTATCATTTTATTGATTTGAATTCCCCTAACTACTTTTTACTGACTTACTGAAGCACAAAATTGGTTTTGTAACCTCAGTGAGCTTTGAACTTCATAGCCAGATGTATCCAATCATAAGAAAAGGTATTTAAGGTGGCCAATTGCAAGTTGATCTCCTATTTGAATCTCCTCTGAAGAGTGGCATCATGGGCTACTCAAAACAACTCTCAAATGATCTGAAAACAAAGATTGTTCAACATAGTTGTTCAGGGGAAGGATACAAAACGTTGTCTCAGAGATTTAACCTGTCAGTTTCCACTGTGAGGAACATAGTAAGGAAATGGAAGACCACAGGGACAGTTCTTGTTAAGCCCAGAAGTGGCAGGCCAAGAAAAATATCAGAAAGGCAGAGAAGAAGAATGGTGAGAACAGTCAAGGACAATCCACAGACCACCTCCAAAGAGCTGCAGCATCATCTTGCTGCAGATGGTGTCACTGTGCATCGGTCAACTATACAGCGCACTTTGCACAAATAGAAGCTGTATGGGAGAGTGATGAGAAAGAAGCCGTTTCTGCACGTACGCCACAAATAGAGTTGCCTGAGGTATGAAAAAGCACATTTGGACAAGGCAGCTTCATTTTGGAAACAAAAATTGAGTTGTTTGGTTATAAAAAAAGGCGTTATGCATGGCGTCCAAAAAGAAACAGCATTCCAAGAAAAACACATGCTATCCACTGTAAAATTTGGTGGAGGTTCCATCATGCTTTGGGGCTGTGTGGCCAATGCCGGCATCGGGAATCTTGTTAAAGTTGAGGGTCGCATGGATTCCACTCAGTATCAGCAGATTCTTGAGAATAATGTTCAAGAATCAGTGACGAAGTTGAAGTTATGCCGGGGATGGATATTTCAGCAAGACAATGATCCAAAACACCGCTCCAAATCCTCAGGCATTCATGCAGAGGAACAATTACAATGTTCTGGAATGGCCATCCCAGTCCCCAGACCTGAATATCATTGAACATCTGTGGGATGATTTGAAGCGGGCTGTCCATGTTCGGCGACCATCTAACTTAACTGAACTTGAATTGTTTGTCCAAAATACCTTTATCCAGGAACTGATTAAAAGCTGCAGGAAGCGACTACAGACTGTTATCTTTGCAAAAGGAGGATGTACTAAATATTAATGTCACTTTTCTGTTGAGGTGCCCATACTTTTGCACCGGTCAAATTTTGGTTTAATGCATATTGCGCATTTTCTGTTACTACAATAAACCTCATTTCAATCCTGAAATATTACTGTGTCCATCAGTTATTAGATATATCAAACTGAAATGGCTGTTACAAATACCAAAATATTTAGAACTAAAAATGATTAAGATTAATAGGGGTGCCCAAACTTTTTCATAGGACTGTATATATATATATATATATATATATATATATATATATATATATATATACACACATACACATATACTAGCTGGTACCCGCGACTTCGTCTGCGGTGATTGTAGAAGTGGGTATATACAGGCGGGGGTAAGGTTTTCGTACTGTGTATATGGTATGGGATATGAAATGTAACTTTGTATCTTGTTTTTGCTACAATTCAGAGAATACATGAGACTTTTGTGTTGAAGTTAATTTGTATTTGAGCTGCTATATGGTGTCATGAGAAACTTTACATAGTGACTTTGGGACAGAAGTATTTGAAGTTAACCCTTTCCCGCCGATGGCATTTTTTGATTTTCGTTTTTGACTCCCCTCCTTCTAAACCCCATAACTTTTTTATTTCTCTGCTCCCAGAGCCATATGAGGTCTTAATTTTACCTGGGACAAATTTTTCTTCATGATGCCACCATTATTTATTCTATATAATGTACTGGGAAGCAGGGAAAAAAATTAGAATGGGGAGGATTTGAAGAAAAAATGCATTTCTGCGACTTTCTTACGGGCTTTGGTTTTACGGCGTTCACTGTGCAACCAAAATGACATGTCCCCTGTATTCTGTGTTTCGTTACGATTCCGGGGATACCAAATTTATATGGTTTTATTTACATTTTGACCCCTTAAAAAAAATCCAAAACTGTTAAATTATTTTTTGAAAAGTCGCCATATTCCGACAGCCGTAACTTTTTTATACGTGCGTGTACGGGGATGTATAGGGCTTCTTTTTTTGCGGGACCAGGTGTACTTTGTAGCTCTACCATTTTCGGGAAATGTTATTGCTTTGATCACTTTTTATTCAAATTTTTATCAGACTCAAAACAGTGAAAAAATGGCGGTTTGGCACTTTTGACCATTTTTCCCGCTACGGCGTTTACCAAACAGGAAAAATATTTGTGTAGCTTTGTAGAGCGGGCGATTTCGGACGCGGGGATACCTAACATGTATGTGTTTCACAGTTTTTAACTACTTTTATATGTGTTCTAGGGAAAGGGGGGTGATTTGAATTTTTAATCCTTTTTATTTATTTTATTATATTTTTATTACTTTTTTTAAACTTTTTTTTTTGCATTTATTAGACCGCCTAGGGGTATTGATATGGGTGGGCGGTGTCGCGGATTGTCAGAGCGGTGGGGGTCGGCAAACATGGCTGCTCCGAAACGATAAAGAGAGCCTCCTGGAGTATTGGTAAGGTGAGGGGCAAAGTGGTAAAGTATATGTATATGTGATTGTGTGGGGTTAGGGGCTAGGCTGTAGAGGGCAATAGGAATTTTGTGGCTTGCTATGGTCCAAAGTGTGTGAGATTGCAGAGATGGTGGTGTGAGTTTGGGTTTTGTGGGGGTCCTGGGAAAAACGTATGTGCGCTATTGTGACGAAAAGTAGCCTATTGTTTAATCGGGTGTATTAACTATGTTTGTGGAAAATTTCAGCCAAATCGGTGGAGCGGTTTTTCCGTGATTGAGGAACAAACATCCGAACATGCAAACATCCAAACATGCAAACATCCAAACCCACAAACTTTCACATTTATAATATTAATAGGATAGAGATATAGATATATATATATATATATATATATATATATATATATATACATACACACACACATATATATATACACATACACACTGTTGAGCACTGTTGAAGACTGTCTGCATAATACACTACAGTTCGTCATTTCCAATATATAATTTTTCTATGTAACTTCTATTTTCTGTAATAAATGCGGCCTCTCATTTCTCAGCTCCTGATAAACACTGCAGCTGGGAATAATGAAGAGGAAGCGTGCGGGGGGTATAAAACCAACTATTGTGTCACATGTTTGATATATGTCTCAGTTTTACAGTTCATCCTTGGCAGGCGCTAGTGGAGGGAAAAGACACGCTAGGGTAAACGCGGTTCTGTGGCCAACAAAACACAACTGTTGACAAGGCTTCTGGTGGATACCAGAAATATAGCCGCTTGTCGAAAAACCAAGCACCATTAAAAACGGCTCCCACAGAGGCCTGGCTGCAGGCGGCTTCTCTAAAACCCATCCAACCCACATCTCAAACATGTCACATCTTATATTAGCTGAGCAGACAAAACCAAAGTACAAGGCCGCATTTTGTCACAAATGATAAAAAGGTGTTCATAGGAAAGTATAATGAATGGTGTGCTGTGAACTGGATATCAAACAGAGAAGACGCTTCCTTATCCACAATGTGAATTAATGTACCCCCTACTGCAAGACAGATATAATCATGCAAGGCACAAGGAAAGACATCCTGATCAAAAAGAGCTGCGCCAAGGAAAAGAGTGATTTGCTGGAAGAGTATGTTGTCCATATACACAAGCTATAAGTGTGGACTAGGGTTAAATTTTGCAGACTAGAAATTACGATTATCTTTAGCTTTGATTTTTTTTAGCTACATTTACAATACTCCAGGCAAAGTGAATGCATATATGCTTGAAAAGGGGAAAACTTAAAATTTCCCTTCTCTATTTTGTACCCCAAATCCGCTATCACACTCACCTGACATGGAATTCTGTGACCACTTACCATTAATATACTGGCTTATGGTAATGCTAGACAAATATTTTACTACATGTCCTTTTAATAGTTACCTCAACCAAAAAAAACACTCCAAAATGTTGAGTTTGAGTATACAGAGGTCAGAGAGAGTCCATTCATATAAACAGGCAATATGCAATGCCCCTGTATCAGCAGATACGTGTGGCCCCTGGGGGGTATCCTTGGCTTTTGATGGTTGTTTTGGTGCCATGTATGGGGAATATGACACTTCAGCGGTGACATTGTTAAAACAAATACTGATCATACAGTACATTGGAGATTCTGAATGGCCAAAAAGTTTGTCTGCTGTATAGGATTTTTTTCAGGAATATTGAAAATGTAGTTCATGGCAAACAACAGATCTGCATCCAGTCATTGGACTCTTAGACAAGGACACAGATCTCTAATTCGCTATAGGACCAGCTTTGGTTTTAACAAATTACAGTTACATAGTCCATGCAGCTGACATCAATTCCTCCCCACCCTCCATGTCTTCGCAATGGGAGGAGAATAAACTATGTCTTCCTTTAGACCTAAAGATCAGACATGTTGAAATCCAATATGTCCAACCTTTTTTCTACCTCAAGGAAAAGTTGAAACACCCCTCTACATACTGTATATTTGGCTGGGTGCACCAAAATTGGTGGGTTTGGCCAACAATTCCTCCATTTGTATGACCATCAGAATTATTTCCATCCAACATTTATGGACTTATTCTATTAAATGAACAGACACGCTATTGCCATTCATTCGCATTGACTGTAAGCCCATTAGGATCCATTCCATATCCGAATTTGCATAATTGCTCACCCTGACAATACCGTGTAAAAACAAATCTCTCTTTTCATGCAAGTCTTATTGAGTCTTCCTCAACGGTCTCTGTCATGAAGCATCAATCAAAAAAAGAAGAAAAAAAAAAAAAACACAGCCGATACATTTATCTCACCTGGAAACTCATCAACTTCAAAGGGTCACGTGGAGCCTGTCACATCTGCTAATGTTACACAGCTGCTAGCAAGAGATAGAAGAGAGTCCCTTTAAATACCGCTGAACAATGTCTGAGACATGCTATGGTGTGAGCCTCCTCATGACACCCCTCCGTCCTCCCTGCTAAAAAAGCTTTCAGCGAGCCAGCGCCGGGCACAAAAGCCTTTTGCAGATCCGAGGCAGTTACTAAGCAAGACAGAAAGGCACATCACAGACACTAAATAACTTATCAAGCCCACAAAGAAATGACAGCAGAAGCCGGCCTTTGATGTTCTAGTGGTACTGACAACTGCAAATGTCAGCGCCAGATTACTTTTTACTACTGAAAAATACTGTGAAAAGTACATTAACCCTTTTCACTGACAAAGAATATATTCCCACAGAGCAAAGTCTTGATTGTCTGGCATAAGGGGGCTCTAGGTTGACTATTGGATTGTTCAGGCTACAAACTAGTAGGGTTGGTTTCTGAATTAGTGACAGACTAAAGGTGAGGAGCTACTTTCTATTCTCCCTATAGAGACCACCTTGGGGAACACAGAATGTTGCTCAAGCATTGCACCCCTTTGTAGCCTCTATATTCTATTTTTCTGCAACCTTCAGCAGCTACACCATGTTCACAGGTACAGTCACTTGAGGGAAATCTTTTCCTTTTTAGTAGGAAAAAAATGCAATGAATTGTTTGTAAATGAATGGAATATGTTGGCTCTATATAAATAAAGTACCATAATATGGAGTGTTTACAAGACAAATGTTTGTAGACTATATGGAATATTTCAGCACAATGGACAGCAGCCAATGTATAACATAGTAGCAGCCATCACCCCATACTGAGCACAACTGCATCCAGAGTCAGCTTCAGGTTTTTGTGGGCCCCTATGTGACAATACATGGAGCCGCAGTGTGTTCCTCTAAGATTTGCCAAAACAAAAACATGTGAAATCAGATTTAGCTTTGGCGTCACCAGCTAAAATTGCTGTAGGTCTTGCGTAGATTTCAATCTGGTTAAGACCTGTAGCTATAACTGACAATGGCATGATAGCATCTTCTGTCGCATCCCACCCCATCCACACACACACACTATAATAGCCCCTTCTGACCCCTCCACCCCCCCACACACACGGAATAATGGCCTCTTCTACCTTTGACCCTTTGAGTAGTTTCTCATTAATGTGATTATTATGTTCTGCGGTCTCCTCAGATCCCAGAATATAAGTAGAGGTCCATGGAAGGAGAGTAAAAATAACACTTCTACTCTCCTTGCCTCACTTTTCATGGACGTCTAGCAATCCACAGTGTCCTCCTCAATCCTTCGGCTGAAATCACATGCCCCAGGATCACCACTGAGGCCGGTCACGCCACGTGGCTGCTGGGCCCAATCACAGACCTGAGCCATGACTCCTAGACACGCAATATCAACTAGAGGCCAGAAAAATGGCAGGAACTGCCAGACACCCCGGAGAGGAGAGTATAAGTGTGTTATTTTTCCCTACCTTGCGTTTCTTATTATACACTAAGGTCTAAGAAGATCCCAGAGGATGATCACATTTTTGAAAAATGACTATGAGCAACAAACCTCTCAAATCTTGTAAGGTTTGTCCATGCCTACTGAGGAACAAGGTGTGCTCACAGACTTTAACAATACTTACAGCTTGTAGCTGCCCATAATCCCTTTAATGCCCCCTTACTTACCCCGGCTGCAGACATAACCCTGTGAGCGCTGGAATAATGAAGTAATGGAGTAATGAAGGGTTGGGGAGTCTTGGCAGCTGTAAGTAATATTAAAACTGTAAGCTCGGCTCATTTCTGGCCCATTACAATGATTCATTATGGACCCGCCACAGGACCCCTCAGGTTCTCAGAGCCCGGCACTTGCTTGTGTTTGCCGGGTGCTGACACTGGCACTGACTGCATCCAAATTTTCAGTTATGTCACGACTATATACATATACTCTCACTAAATGGAATCGGTCCTTGTGACAATACAATGGTCCTTTAAAGTCACAGGGATCACAAAATGGTACAAATACAAAGTACAGCTTATCTGCATTAACAAGCTTAGCCAGTGGGAATATTATTGTGTAATGCATTAACTATCCCACATGGTCAATGCAATTTAACACTAGCAATCCTCTTTTTTTGGACATCTTGCCTACAAAAAAAATTGAAATAAAAAGTGATAAAAATAAAACATTTGAAATAATTAGGTTTTTTCCAACAGAGTTGAGAAAACAGTCAATAAATTACATATAACCCAGAATGATGCCATTGATAAATACTATTCCACTAGCAAAAACAAACAAGACCTCACGCTGCTACATTGATAGGAAAATTTTTTTAAAAAAGCTTTCAGAATGTAGAAAATTGTATCATTAATATGTTAAATAAGTTTATGCCATGAAGCAGTCATCTTACTTCAGATGTTTTAAAATGATGTATGTGGGGAAGGATGGGGGATGGGGGGGGGGGGTAAAACAGGGAGGACTTAAATATTAAAAAGAAAAAACGCACCACAAAACACTGGAAGCATGAACCAGTCATTGTGAAAATTGGATTAAAAAGAAGAAAATAATAACTTGTTATTGTGGTGACATAAAAGCCATTCATAAAGAATCTTGATTTGGAAAACCTTGTATCCTGCACTCAGAAGATAAGCAATGGGAGAAATGAAACAGATTGTCCATGGCTGGATGAAAATCTCTTATCAACAATTACATTCATTTTTGGGAGGGGGGATGGGATCATTCATCCGATAACACTGACCGAGAGGACGCCATATCTTGTACTGGCTAGGACTGAAGAGTGAAATCCTCTTACATGAAAGGTTATAAAGTTTCTGAAAATGATATTTCCTACCTCAGATAGTCTCGACAGTCTCTGACCTCACACTTTTTTTTTTTTTTTTATCCACTTTAATTTAACAGTCTGTTAGGAATAAAAGAAAATCTGACCAGCGCGATTCATGTCCACAAAACTGTACATGCACGGCTCTCCTGCTGGCAGGTATACACAGCGGCCATGTATAACTATCACCTGTGAGTCTTCTGTCTGAGGTAAATACCTAAAGGCTTTCCCAAACTATGCCAGTGTATGGACATGCAGTGAAATAAATCCCCAAAAGCCTCCTGTTAGGAAAAAATGTACACTGCACAGTAAATTTTCTTGTAAGAAAGTCAGACAGATGGCATCTAACACATGACATGAACATGTCTTATGTGCACTGATAAAGTCAATAAGGATATATGGAAATTTCCTCTATCAAGACGTACCTCATCACAGCACCCCACTTATGTATCTCCATCCACCAGTAACCATAACAGCCCTGTTCTTTATGTGCCATGAGTTAGGCGCTAGCTAATTTTAGGGTGGCAGTGGTCCTTGTTACCTACTGTACTAGTCCCTGTGCAGCTACAAGAGGTGCGGATATTATTTATCTGCCAACTTAATACAATATCTTGGCTCTCACTTCTCACTTCTTTATTGTTAATGTTTTCATGCCAATCCTTTTTAGCTTTTTATTTAGTTATAACCTGATGATCTTATCTCCTTACTGCAGATTTTTTATATATTATCAATGTCCTCCTCTGCCTGCTTTACATATACACCACCTATGAGAGTCACCAGTGCCTACACATCAAAAAGGTAAATGACAACCAAGCAATGTCTGATCTAACCATACATGCCCTTGAAGAAGTTGGGGGATCTATGGTAGATGTCCAGCCACCAGCTACCACATGTGCATGGACCTGTTGGTCTGTTTAAGGCCTTATTCACACAGCGAGTGATGGCCATTTTAAAACCCATGAAGGTTTATTCACATTTTTTTTATATCCGTCATAAAGGTTAAAGATAGCAGATGAAAAAAAAACACAAGGCAACACAGACCTGCAAATAGACCCCTAGAAATTCAGGAGTTAAAATAATGCCTATTATCCACTGTTGTGTGAATAAGGCCTTTCTCATATCTGTTCCTAAAAAACAACTAATCATCATAGCTGCCACCTGTAAGCAGGTAGTATTTTAGCTTTCTTGAAACTCTGAAAGACAAATCTGCCCACATTCAGGAATACAGCATTGAGTCCTGTAAACCATTTATTCACGGTCTTATCAAATTTCGAAAAATCTGAGACATCCCATTTGGGAATAGGCCATCATATTTGATCTAACACAGTTTCCTCAAACATAGACACAACTAAACCATTTCCGAAGAGAAATCACGTTAGCAGCCATTTTTCTCTTTTTGCAGTAGTGGTGTGCGCTCTGAAGAAGTGGGACCGTCCTGTAATCTCCAAGGAACCTCAGGCTAGCTAGACACACTTGGAAATAACTAGGAAAACCTTTCACTCTAACTCTCTAATGTTCCTTATGAAAAATCCCCAAAAAGATGTAATATATGTACAAGAGCTACTAGAAATGTATGAAAATCTATATTAAGCCGAGGATATCAAATTAGTGAGAAACCAGTTTATAGCTGGAAGGTTTCAGCCGCAGACAGTGATGCCTTAGACTTATATTATTGCAATATCCTATGAGCTGCTAATGCGCAGTAGTCCACCAGGGCAATATTAGGTAGTACAAATACAAGCCTCCTGCAAAAAACGCCTTCATTTTGTTAACAGCGGAGCACAAATGTACTGGGAAATGTGTTGAAGAGAAACAAATAAAGGCACTTTGTTTGTTGAATAATAGCGAGGAGATTACATGTGCATTTACTGAGTGCTGTAATTGGGCAAAATGGCCAAGGAAAGAATTACCATTAGTCTCTGTAAATTCCTGTAGCTGAGTTTAGAGTCCTGTGTGTAGTGTGGTAATGGCTGTAGATCAGCCTGACTGTACGGCATTGTGTTGTTTGTATATATACACAATATAGAAACCGCAGACATGGGCTGCAGATCTAGCAGAAGGTTAACACATTGGGGTCTCCATAATTAAGGAATGGGTCTGTGAGGATTGCTGAAATGAACTAAGGCAAGTGAAAGAGCCTTACAGCCTGTGCAAAAGCAATTTCAGCAAATAGGTGTAGTGTAATTGAAAGCATACTGCGCTTTTCACTCTCTGGTCAACAATGCAACATGATTACCTAAAGCTGCAAAATATTTCGCCAAAATTTTAGGAGGATAAATAGGAGTTCTGCGGGACTTATAATGGACTAGGCTAGGAGAGGGGGGATAATTGTTGTAGAAAATAGGGGCTATTGAAAGGGGTCGTCTACACCTTATGAATGTTATATATTTAAAGTGTACCTCCATTTATAGAGAAAAACTATTATATCGCAAGACCATGCACAAGAACTGGGTTACTAAATTCAATACATAGCAGATTCTGCATGTAAACTGTCGAACGGACCGGAAGCGAACCATGCCACTCATATAGATGTATTAGGTAACAGAGTATCCTGCGCTATCGCCTCAGCTCCTATATCTGGAAGGGGATCCAGCACTATAGAATCAGATGGAATTCTATCACACTGACCTCTGTCCTGGAACAGGAGAAAAGGAGCACCGGTATGGGCATTATTCAGCACTAGCACGAAAAATACAAGAGCCAATGAACCACGTGGATGCCTTTCTGTGGTCTTTCTACCATTCTCACATGCTATAAGCTAGGTAAGAAGTAAAAGGATGCCTTTACCAACCTGCAATTCCTTTACAACCCTCTTGATAAGATAATTGCCCAGCTCCACACCTTGAAGACCTTGCTGCGTCAGACTTATGGAGTAGAAAATGGCTGACTTGATCTTATTTCCATCTTCGACCTCAGATGGAGGAATCTCTTTCACAATTGCCTAAGTATCAGAGAAGAAAGCAAAGACAAATTATAAGTATTTTGCAATATCATAAACCAGTAGTTAGTAGATAGCAGAGGACAAAGTTTTCCCCAGGATAAAGGGCAACCACTCTGTTCATACTCTCCTAAGCCAAGCGGGAAGTGATTTTTGGCCTGGAAAAAAGGAGCCATCAAACTGTTTGGATAGAATTTCCTTTCCATGTAGGTTAGAAGAAGGCTGGCTAGATGGCTGATGCTCAGTAGACCAGTGACTAGAACGTCTCCTAAATCTAGTCATATGTGTCAAATATTCCTATGAACATAAAAGCCAAGCTTGTGATGCAAATGAGCTCATTATCATTATGGATGGCAACTATAGTATATTCATAACCCCAAAAAGCTTCATTATTTGGCCAATTTATCCCCAGTTAATAATTGCCCAGGCATATGCACATTTAATGGATTCCTGCCCGCTCAGATCAGAGGTGTATACTGTTGCTATGACTATTTTTTGCAATTAAAGAACAGTCATAACCGTGAAGTTTTCCCTCCTCTGATCTCTCCCTCTGTGAAGGTTCGTGACCTCTATTATAATAAAACACTGGTACTCGGCAGTAATTCCTCGGGTGCAGTCGTCGCAGCGGGCAGCACACAGTCAGCTCACACCTGACTCAATCAAACTTCCAGGAGTGAAGTCAACGCCTTGGTGAATTAGCGGCACTTTCCTTTCATTATTTCCAAAGGCTTCTTATTAAATCAGAGATTTGAGTGGCGTTTTCCAATCCACGGGCTTCCCGCTGATGTAATTGCAGAGTGTGCTGCAGTTTTATTTTAGACAATTAAACCTATTCGCTACCACATCGAATTCTGACAGCGAATCCCAAGTCTTTACCATAAATAAATCTGTCTATCTAGTGAATGCATCTATTTATAATATTCAATATACTCACAAGAATGAATCTTTGTGCTCTGCAATAAAAATTCCTATAATCAGGACTATTTGACTTACTAAGTGCCCATTCAAGAACCACTAAAGTGGTCAGTTCTGGCCTTCCGAAACGTATTCCATACAGAAACTGTCGCTTCCTGAAATTTACCATACAATCTCATAGGGAGAATGAGGGCTAAGGCCCTCTCACAGGGACAATTTGTATGTCTGGTTGCTGTCCGCAGAAGGAAACAGACATCAAACAGACCTATTATATGGAATGGATCCATTTACATACCAAGAGACACTAAGAAAAAAAAAATCATTGTATACATAATTTTTTCCCTTTTCTCTACTTTGCTCAGCCATGCAAGTCTATGGATCCTTTATGTAATGCTGAAAAATAAAGATGGCAGGACGTTCACAGATAAAAAAAGAAAAAATGTAAATATAGTGGGATGTACAAATCTGGCTTATTTTATATATCCCCCAAAATATATTGCACATGTGAAGAAGCCTAAAATGAAGTTTGGGCTTAGGTTTATTATGTGCTGACCCCGGCATTCAGGAAAGAGGGGTGACTGAAAATGCTCTGGGTGAATGAAGCAGTGTCAGGGCAGTCCAATAGATGTGAATGAAGCACTAACAACGCAAGCATGTACTCTTGATCGCTGGGGATCCCAGTTGTCAGTCTGCTACTAATCTGACAATTATCCCCTATCATTTAGTTAGGAGATAAATGTCTTCGGCAACGCAACCCCTTTAAGGTATGCTTAGACATAAAATCATTTAAAGCTCCTCCAAATAAATCACTTGAGGATTTTATATATATATATATATATATATATATATATATATATATATATATATATATATATATGATGATGATGATGATGATATCTATCTAGATTAAAATGATTAATTAGAACTTGCTCCTGAAATCTCAATGTCAGAATGTGCCCCCTAAAATTGCTAAATATTTTAAACATCATGTTTTCAGTAACTTGTCATAAATTTACCTTCTCATGACAAATGTCACAAGATCTGACAAATGTAATTATAAAAGAAGTAATATTTGTACATTATGTGTACTCAATCTACTAAAACACTCACTAAATCTAAATCACAAGGCCCATAAAACCTAAATGTGTATGAGAACAACAAACAGTCATCGGGTCTACAGTTTAGTCATTATGAATGATTTATGAATCCAACCCCCAAGTTGCTGGTATATTAACCAGCATGTGCATCCCAAGAAGTAGACCCTTCTCCCCTACTGCATTCAGTGCCTTCTGAATCACATGGTATGTATTCCAAACATATATTTTAATTGTTTTATGTGCTTTATTTTATGTACAATTAACTTATTTCAGCACAATTCTAAAAGGTATGATTTTTGCTAAACTATACAAATTGCAAAGATTGTTCTAAGACCTTCTGTTTTTTTCAGAATAATATATGTTTGGTAACGTCTACGTAAGCTTTTATTGTTAAACAAAACCAAAATTTGTATTGTAACTTTTTTTTTCTTAGACTAAACATGGATTTCTTGAAGAAATCTCTTTTCCTTGTACTATTCCTTGGATTAGTCTCCCTTTCCATCTGTGATGAAGAGTAAGTACTCAAATTACGGTGTATAAATGTTGTAATGATAAATTAAAAGGTATTTCCTTCTCATAATGATATAGCATATTCCTGGGATATACCATCAATTTGTAAGTGGGGTTTGATGCTCATTCTACGCCGTGAACTAGACCATGGCCCTATTTCAATAAAAGATCCAATGCTGTAATTCCTTGTATGGCTGAATGCTACTAGCTCCACTGTGGAGGAAAAACACCTCCAAAGGTCAAATACTGGTGGCTTATCCTAGTGATATAAACTTTATATATTTCTATAGATAAAAATGCCTCAGGAATTACGTGCCAGCATATTTAGCCATGTAACCCTATTCTACTATAGTATTAGGTGGGCCTGGATACACATTGGGGGGCAGATTCATAAAGAACAGCATAATATACACGTTGTTCTTGCACCTAGCAAAATCTCTGGCAGCCTTATGCTAGTGTACATTTTTTCCATCATTTATGCCACAAAAGTGTAAAATGATGATGACTGTGACTTAACTGATGGCGCCTCCAAATTAAAGAAGAGTGGTGAGATCAGCTTAAAAAAAAAAAAAAAAAAAAAAAAAAGATGGCACTTCTGATTATTTTAGAGGCAAATGGCATTAAACAGACACAAATCACTATATTGCAACTTTTCACCAAAAATTTGAAAACTACAAGTATTTCATTGGTTGGCAATTATACAGTGCTTTATAATTTTATTTTAGATTATCAATATTCTTGTAGTGTACCCAAAAAAATTTTATCATGTAAACTCAGAGTTGGAGGAGTATAACCTACCCAAAATGAGACATTTTAAAATATAGCCTTTATTGGTTCAATTAAAATACCCAAAGGAACAAACAAACAAATTTTCCCCATTAAAAAAGAAAGGAAAGGAGAACAGACAGTAGTGTATCTCTGAAATTGCTATGTCAATTGGACAGCATTCACAACTAGCAGCTACTAGAGAACCACAGTGAGCAATCTGATTTACTTGTGTGGAATCTCACAACACTCCTAAGACTGCACTTGTGTCCATATCATTAACACTTGGCTGTTCACTGGTATCTGTGTACTGCTAGACTAATCCTTGCTTTCTGATAGCCAATTCCTATTAATTAAACATTAATTATACAGTGCCCACTACTTTTCCCAGATCAGGTGGGTGATGAATTTTTTTGTTCCTAAATTTTAAATATGGTTTTCTGGAAGTTTATTTTGAGTGCCCACAGGTGAAAGCCATAGGGGCCCCAAGTCAGGATGGGCCGCCACCTCACCCAGGCATGCCACAGTACAGTCACTGTACTTTATACAGATACTCCTCATACAGCATCTCAACCAGGCTATGCGTTGATATAATATACTGGGTAAATAATTTAACCAACTGCCCAGTTTATTATTACATAGATGCATCAGGTGGTTGTGATGGCATCCAGATACATCTTCTCAATTACCCTGCAGGGGCCCACCAAGCATATTGCAGAGACTTGTTGCTGCCTGAGGCCTGCTGCTTGATGGGCACAGAACTCACAGATCTAAGAGAGCCTTAGCTCAAGACAAGAGCCAGGCAGCAGACTACTGAAAACACCCAATACTGAAACATTATAAGTCCAGCACTGGGAAGTAAACTAGAACTGAATAAATTGCGTTAGCAACACTGAAGACACAACACGTTTCAGGTAATATTTACTTGCAGCTGTATAGTGGGTCCATAAAATAAGTTTCACTGATGGACCCTAGGTACTCCAGTCCGACACCGTGTACTAATATTATACAACTCAGCTGTTGGATATTGAGAAACAATGTAAAAATTCTAAAAAAATGTTTTACTATAATTTTCTAATATAGTCTAAATAAAAAACGATAACAAAAGCCATGCCATAGGACCACTGAATCATGACAGTAGTCTGCTACCATATCCCACAGAACCCTCACTTTTACTGTGACAGCAGTAGTCCAGTTAATCTCTATAGCTATGAAAATGCTATACAATCTCCCCCTACTTGCCACTTTCCCATGACAGGCAGGTCATTAGATTGTCACCTAAACCCCCGATATTCTAGTAATTTGTTTAAGCATAGTGGCTACAGATGGTAATCTATATGGGAGATTTACACTTCTTTCATTTGAATATGATACATTTATGCATTGTGATATCTCAAAAAAAAAAAAAAAAAAAAGCTACAGAAAACTATTGAAAAGTTGAAGTTGAAGATGGCTGCAACTGTTTACTTAGCTCAGTGAGATACCTGCTAAACTTCTACATGCCACATATTTTAAGTACCGGTGTCCACCATCAAGGCATCGGGAACTGTGGTTTTCACCACATTATATTTTGTTTTGGATTCTATTCTCTCTGGTTAGTCACAGTTACTCCCCTGATGATCCTGGTGTTGTGATTACACTGCGGGAAACGCATTGGGGAATTGGGGGAGAGAGATTAGATAGAATTAGCATTATAGGAACAATGAGAATTGACAGTATATTAATATTATCAGGACTTTGTTCTGGTAATTAAATGGCTCCTATATGAGAGGTGATATTTTAGGAAGTCATGGAACTCTTTATTGAGCTCCATCAGATCACTGCCCTCATGTCCTCTATCTGAATGTTCATCTTATATGTTGGACTACCTGAATTTCCTTGCATGTTTATTTAGTTGCAGGCTTGTTAGCACAATCTATCATTTGTTATCACTGGCTAAGATCTATGATAGTCATAGCTTGTCCCAACTCAGACATTTCATGTTGCTAGGTAGTATGAAGTTTCTCATTTGGGTTTGGCCCTACCTAATGAGTTAGGGGTATATGTCTAGGTTTTCAGTATCACAATAAAATATGAGTTTTATTTATAGTATTAGATACCCAGGCTATTTCTATTTCTGTCTTTTGCACATATGTAGGTAGGAGTTCACATGATATATTATGAAATAAAAATAAAATAAAAAAAATACATAGAGAAAGAGAGAAAACTTATAGAAACTATGTTCCGATTCTGCAGACAACCAACCGTAAGGCTGAATTCACACGTTACGAAAATGTAGTGCTTTGCCACAGAAATGCTGAGCAAAAAACACTGCATTTTACAGTAACTTCAATGGGATTCTGGCTAATCTCATCCACATATCTTTAAAAATAAAAAAATCTGTTTTAATTACACCTGCAGAAACTCAAGTGTTTCCGGTTTAGGTATAATTAGTGAAGAAAGGCCACAGGGTACGCTGCAAAAACATAATGAAAAGCATCATAGAAAAACATCACAATGTGTTTCACCAGTGTTTATTTTTCCCGCAGCGTTTTTTTTACCCCGTGTCATGCTACATGGGGTTTAGCTTTAAAGAGTTAATCCAGTTTAAAAAACAAAAACAAACCAACCTCATTTTTCTTGCAATTCAGCGCTGACATTATACTGATTCGACCATTCTTTCCTTACAAGCAGACAATAGGCGACTACTGCAGCAGTTGAATTCGGCATTGGAAGCCATGATGCCAATAGTAGTAACGTGATCAATGCGGCGATTCATAAGCTGCAGCAGTTACAGGCTCTAAGCTTGTAAACAATGATTGGAAACACAGTGGAAGTGCTGGATTACCTGGATCACATTTGTGTTTAAACGCAGTTTTTTTTATTACAGATTTTGCTGCGGTTTTTTGAGCCAAAGCCAGGAGTAGCTTGAACAGAAGGGAGAAGTATAAGAACTTCTTATATATTTCCCATTCCATTTTTAGACACTCCTGGCTTTGTCTAAAAAAAAACGCAACAAGGGGGCAACACGGTGGCTCAGTGGTTAGAAACTGCAGCCTTGCAGTACAGGAGTCCTGGGTTGGAATCCTACCAGGAACAACATCTGCAAGGAGTATGTTCTCCCCGTGTTTGTATGGATTTCCTCCCATTCTACAAAGACACACTGATAGGGAAAAATGTATATTGTGAGCCCCATATAGGGATCACAATGTACATTAAAAAAAAAAAAAAAAGCAACAAAATCTGCAACAAAACAAGCTGCATTTCCACAACATTGGGCCTCAGCCTTAATATCTGAAATGCAGTAAAAAGATTAATAAATAAGTCTAATTCTATACAATAGCTTAGGTTCACATCTTTGCTCAGTGACCACTCCATTCCCCATTCCGTTTGAAAGACACAGAGTCCTGTTTGCATTTTTGGGGTGGAATCCGGGAGGGAATCTAGCAGACCTCATTATAGTCTATGGGGTCTGTGGGTTTCCATGGGTAACCGTTTTTTAAGCAGATCTGAAGAACAAAACCTCCACCTAGCATTAGTCTGTTTTATTTTACTTTGCTATTATAAGATGGTCGGGCACAGCTCAGAGATGACACCAGGCATAGTAAAAACTGTCTATATTCTACAAGCAGTACACACTAATAATGTGCTATCATTTGCCAATGAATTGTAATAACCTTGTTCATTCAAAGTGTAGATTAAATTATACATTATTTGTGCCATCGTCTTATATAATGAGTTAGATTTACTAAGGGGGTGTTAGCTGAAATAATGTTGCTTTTCAGAAAGGGAGTGTCTTAGGATAAACAATGCAGGGGTAACCTATAAACATTTTATTAGTAGGTCCATGATTTTTAATACGCTTAGTGAATCTTTCACGTGTCTGTTTGCCAGAAAGTCACCAGCAATGAGTTGGCATAATTTTTGTAACGTCTGGTGTAAATTATAGTAAATACCTTCGGACATTAAGTCACATTAAGTCCCAGGAGCAGCACTACATAAAATATAGGATTGATTGAGCCTGAAGAAACTATTAGAATAAATGTGTTATTAAATTTATATTGTCTCCTTACACAGGAAAAGAGAAAATGATGACTATGAAGAAGACAAGAGAGAATTTGTAAATGGTGTATTAAGTCCAATTCTAGGCGAAGGCTGTGGAAGAGGACACAGTGGAGGTCTTCAAAACCTTCTTAATTAATAAAAGATGTTAACAGAACATAATGCTTGTTAACGCTAAAAAGCAGAAAGATTATTACGGTAATCCTGCCATAAATATATTAAAGCATATTTAAGAGATAGTATGGTCTGTCTTTGTTTTACCTACATTCAATATGCCACATCCAATCCTGTACTGAAATATTACTTATAGTTGTGCTGTTATGGACACTTTATCCCCATCTACAAATTAGGGAATAAGTGTCCAATTGCCGGGTTCCCCAGTGATCAGAAGGACGAACCTGTAACATCCAGATTTGACTATTTTTTTTCAACAATACAACGAATACTTAAAAGGGTTGTCCTACAACTACCAGAATGTATTGCAGCAGGACGCTACACACCATGTAAACAAATGTAGTAGATGCTAGGTTCTTCCCAAAGAAGCCCAGACATCACTCAAAACACTGCTAAAGTTATATGGGTGCATTTAATAACGCTAACAGACCTTTTTTTAAAAAAAATAAAAAATAAATAAATAATAATTTTTGCCCGGGAAAACCCTTTAACCTCTATTCACATGACAGGGAATAAGTATCCGATCACCAGGTCCCCCAATGATCAGGAGGGCCGTAAGTCCCCTTAAGGCCTCCTTGTGAATAGACCAGTGCACTTTCGTGATCGGTGTTCCATTCACCTCTATGTGCTGCCAGGACTTTCCTCTCCTGTGCCAGCAGCCCCGTATAAGTGAATGGAGCTCAGAGAACAAAACTGCACTGATGCTTCCATTAGGCCCCCAGTGATGGGATATAAAGTACAGACCAAAAGTTTGGACACACCTTCTCATTCAAAGAGTTTTCTGTATTTTCATGACTATGAAAATTGTAGATTTACAGCGAAGGCATGAAAACTATGAATTAACACATGTGGAATTATATACTTAACAAAAAAGTGTGAAACAACTGAAAATATGTCTTATATACTAGGTTCTTCAAAGTAGCCACCTTTTGCTTTGATTCCTGCTTTGCACACTCTCGGCATTCTCTTGATGAGCTTCAAGAGGTAGTCACCAGAAATGGTTTTCACTTCACAGGTATGCCCTGTCAGGTTTAATAAGTGGGATTTCTTGCCTTATAAATGGGGTTGGGACCATCAGTTGTGTTGTGCAGAAGTCAGGTGGATACACAGCTGATAGTCCTACTGAATAGACTGTTAGAATTGCTATTAAGGCAAGAAAAAAGCAACTAAGTAAAGTACTTTAAGAAATGAAGGTCAGTCAGTCCGAAAAATTGGGAAAACTTTGAAAGTGTCCCCAAGTGCAGCTGCAAAAACCATCAAGCGCTACATAGAAACTGGCTCACATGAGGACCGCCCCAGGAAAGGAAGACCAAGAGTCATCTCTGCTGTGGAGGATAAGGTTAGGGGGAATATCGTCACTCCTTGGGGAGAGAACACCATATAGGTGCATGGAGACTTATTAAGCCTTTAGCACTCCACTTTGCAAGGGACCATGGGAAGAATATGCAAATCTGTCTTCCAAGATGTAATTAGGAAGTCAGGTGCCTCCGTGTTGCAAACCAATAGAGGGCGCTCAGTGGAATGTGCAAGCCTGTCTTCCCTGATGTAATTACAAAGCTAAAGGCTTAATAAGTCTCCACACACCTATATGGTGGTCTCTCCCCAAGGAGTGGCGATATCCCCCTAACCCTGTCTAAGCCTCTCACCTTTACCAGGTTAGTCTTCTCTACACCGGGCTGACGAGATGCAATAACATCGAAACGGCCGTCCTCTGTTGAGAGACTATACCTGGTAATAATCCCAGCATCATTGCAAAACAAAGGCCTCTTGGAAGGTCAAGCATGATGTTAAAGGGAGTAGCCTTTATTGAGCTATATCACTGAGATTCTGTCTTCCTAATTACATCAGGGAAGACAGGCTTGCACATTCCAGTGAGCGCCCTCTATTGGTTTGCAACACTGAGGCACCTGACTTCCTAATTAAATCATGGAAGACAGATTTGCATATTCTTCCCGTGGAGGATAAGTTCATCCAAGTCACCAGCCTCAGAAATCGCAGGTTAACAGCAGCTCAGATTAGAGTCCAGATCAATGCCACACAGAGTTCTAGCAGCAGACACATCTCTACAACAACTGTTAAGAGGAGACTTTGTGCAGGAGGCCTTCATGGTAAAATAGCTGCTAGAAAACCACTGCTAAGGACAGGCAACAAGCAGAAGAGACTTGTTTGGGCTAAAGAACACAAGGAATGGACATTAGACCAGTGGAAATCTGTGCTTTGGTCTGATGAGTCCACATTTGAGGTCTTTGCTTCCAACCACCGTGTCTTTGTGCGACGCAGAAAAAGTGAATGGATGGTTCGATGCTCTAGGGCCACGGTCTAAGCCGTGAACTAGCCCAATGAAAGATTCTAGGCTGTAATTCCTTGCATGGCTGAATGTTACTAGCTCCACTGTGGAGGAAAAACAACTCCAAAGGTCAAGTCATGTGATATAAACTTTATATTACTATAGATAAAAATGCCTCAGGAATTACGTGCCAGCACATTTAGCTATGTAGCCCTATTCTACTATAGTATTAGGTGGTCCTGGATACACATTGCGGAATGGGAAGGGAGGGAATTCATAAAGACCAGCATAATATACACTTGTTATGGGTATAAGTCTAGGTTTTAACAGTATCACAATAAAAGTTGAGTTTTATTTCTAGTATTAGATACCCAGGCCATATCTATTTCTGTGTTTTGCACATATGTAGGTAGGAGTTGACATGATGTATTATGAAATAAAAAAAAAAATGGATGGAACTTGTCACATGCCAACTAGAGATCAGTGAGTAGTATTCTATTGAATACTACGATATTTGAAATATTCGTACTCGATCGAATACTACTAGGTATTCGCAGTAAATATTCGATTCAGAGCCAGCGTTGATTGGCTGAATGCTATAAAGTGTATAGCATTCTGCAAATCAACGCTGGTTCTGCAGCAGACTCGTCCTTGCTAGTCGGGAGAGCTGGCAGCTTGCTGTTACGAGGGAGATGACTTTTTCTCATAGGAATGAATTGACCAGCATTGATTGGTCAGTGTACAGCATTCGACCAATCAATGCTGGTTCTGCCGGAGGCTCGTCTGTGAGGAGGCGGAGTCTAAGATCGGACCACAGCAGTCTCCATTGATCAATGCGGTCATTGATAAGTTGCAGCAGTTACAGGCTCTATGCTTGTAAACAATGATTGGAAATACAGTTGAGGTGCTGGATTGCACTTGTGGTTTTTTTAATGTTTTTCATTAAAAGTTCGATAAGCACTTTAATGTCTGAAATGTAGTAAAATGATTAATAAGTAAGTCTAATTCTATACAATAGCTTAGGTTCACATCTTTGATCAGTGACTATTCCATCCCCATTCCGTTTGAAAACTACAGAGTCCTGTTTGCATTTTTGGGGTGGAATCCAGGTGGGAATCTAGCAGACCCCATTATACCAAACAAGGACAAAAAAAAAAAATCAGGTAAGTTTAGACACTCATAATGAAAGAGTCAAAAGACATCCATTATTAGGCAAAATTACAAAATTAGTTTATTGAAAAATATTACAATATTAAAAACCCCACAGAACATGTAGGACAGAAAAACAACAACCATGGTGGGTTGAGGCATTATCACCTACTCTGTGACACTGCTCAACTTATGTTTTGTTTACAACTATAGGTCATAGTTTATTGATTGGTAACATTTCTCTTTGTGGTGAGACACTAATTGTACTAATAAAGTAATACTGGTTCCAGCTAAGCATTGTGGCTTTTCCCATACTATGGCAACACTTGTTATGTAATACATACGGGATACATTCCTTTTCCAGGTGGTACTGAGATTGTAGACTAATGTTTCATGGTTGTTTTTCTGTCCTACATGTTCTGTGGTGTTTTTAATATTGTAATATTCTTCAATAAACTACCGTATTTTTCGGACTATAAGACGCACTTTTTTCCCCAAAATTTTTGGGGAAAAGAAGGGTGCGTCTTATAGGCCGAATGTGGCGCCTGGCATCCGCTGTAATAGAGAGGCGGAAGCCGGCAAGTGATAGACGCCATTACAGGTGCCGGGGCCTGCGACATCGCTGCGCTCCTCTGCCCTGCATGAAGCCAGCAGTGGGAGGAGTGATGCTATTCCGCTCCTCCGTCCCCCCGCCGCTGGCTTCATGAAGGGCAGGGCAGCGATGTCTCAGGCCCCGGCGTCTATCCCTCCCCGGCATCCGCCTCTCTAGTACAGCGGATGCCGGGTCAGTATCAGCGGCCCCTTCTCCCCCGGGGCCGGTCCCCACCGGCCCTGTACCTGTAAAGTTGCAGGCCGGCTCCTGCGCGGCGATATCGCAGGAGCCGACCTGTTCGGGTGACAGCCGGGAGCCTAATGAGGCTCCCAGGCCTGTCACTGCTATATATTAGTATTGCGGCTGGGTCTATGACCAGCCGTAATACTAATACACAGAATGTCCCATAGACGGCAATACAGTTGTATTGCCGTCTATGGGACTTGCAATCAAGTGACCGCAGGTTCAAGCCCGGGGGGGGGGGGAATAAAATAGTAAAAAAAAAAGCTTTAAAAATATATAATAAAAATATGAAATAAATAAAAGTTCTAAATCACCTCCTGTCCCTAGAATATATATATATAAAAGTAGAAAATCATATATCATAAACCACCGGGTTTTTTTTCAATAAAAGGTGATCTAAGCAATAGATATTCCCCAAAATGGTATAACTAAAAAGTACTTCTGGACCCGCAAAAAAAAACTCTATGCATCCCCGTACAGCTGCAGGGTCACCTGTCAATGTGGCCTTGCAGCTGTTGCAAAACTACAACTCCCATATATTAAATATTTTACCAGTTTTTGCTTCAAATTTTTTTTTCACTATTTTCCTCCTCTAAAACCTAGGTGCGTCTTATAGTCCGAAAAATACGGTAATTTTGTAATTTTGTCTAATAATGGATGTCTTTGGACTCTTTCATTATAAGTGTCTAAACTTACCTGACCTTGTTTGGTTCTTGTTTGCTGTAACTCAGACGGTAAGAAATACGCCAGTAGTCATGGGCTGATATTACATTTAAAGGGGTATATATTTACACAGTTGAATATTGTTTCTCCCCTTCGAGTGCTAGGTTTTTCTTTTGGCGTTTGCACACCCCTTTAAAGTCTATGGGCCTGTGGGTTTCCACAGTTAACCGGTTTTTAAGCGGATGCAAAGAACAAAAACCCCAACACAGGTTTGAACCTAGTGTTAGTCTGTTCTTTCTATGACCAGCCATAATAGTAATGTATAGAATCTCCCATAAAATGGTGAAGAAAAAAGAAGCTTTAAAAAAAATATAGTAAAAAAAATAAAATAAAAGTTCTAAATCATTCCTTTCCCTAGAATACATATAAAAGTAGAAAATGACTGTGAAACACAAACACATTAGGTATCCCTGTGTCTGAAAGTGCCCGGTCTACTGAATATAGGATCTGCAATGCTCTTATTCCGTCGGGAAGGGGTTAATAGGAGCTCTGCAGATACCCTATATTCAGCCAGACTGAATTCCAAGTGTGTGTGTGTGTGTGGGGGGGGGGGGGGGGGGGGGGAACAGTCCTCAAGCTCAAGGAAGGGGCAGACAGACAACCAAACCACCCCCTCCCCAGCACCCACCAACTACTGCACCCAAAAACTTCGACCATTTTAATTTTTGAATTCTTCCAGTAGCTGCTGCATTTCCCCTCCTCGGCTTATACTCGAGTCAGTAAATTTTCCCAGTTTATAAGCCGACCCAGCTTATATTCGGGTCGGCTTATACTCGAGTATGTATGGCAAGTGTCCGATTGTTGAGAAACCAATTGTTGGGTACCCCAGTGATCAGGAGGACAAACTTGTAAAGTCCAGACTTCAAGAATTTTTTTTTATGGACACTTAAAGGGGTTGTCCAGGATAACCATAAACCCTACACTAATCTAAACACCCTCCCCCCAGTACATTCCCAAACACCAAGTAACATACAAAAGCTCACCTGTATATTACCCAAAATGTTCTGCATCAATGCAACATGTAACACAATAAGGGGCTCCCCAGGCATTGCGGTATGAGTGAAGGTAAAGCATCTCCTGTAAGGGCCAACTCTGCGTTTCATGTCTGTCCAGTTCCTGACTGGATGGACAGCCTCGTACCTGTACAGAAAACCAGTTTCATTAATTCATGTCTTTTCATTAGTAATACATATAATAGATAAAGATTCCTTCTCCTTTAACAAGTTTAACCCAATAGCAGAAGGGACTAGCTAGCTAAGTCTACACCTAAGCAGGGTCTACAGGACCGAGGCCATAAGAACATCACAGATATGGTTGCTACCTAAATGGGTTTTCCCCATCTCAACAACGTATCCCCTATCACACGAATGGGGGTATTTTGCTCCACATCCTGAATAGAGCAGTGGTGTGCCCCCGCATCATTCATTTCAATGGGCTCACCAGAGATCGCCAACGTACAGCACTCACACATACCCTGAAATAAACAGGGGCACAGCTGTCTAACCACCACTCATGGCAGTAAAAGTGACCGTGGGGGACCAGCAGTCACACCCCTACCGATCTTATCCCCTATCCTCTGGTAGGAGATTAATAGCCAAGATGAGACAACCCCCTTTAAAGGGATCCTATCATTAAAACACAATTTTTTCTGGTTGAAATGTAGGAATACCCTTAAGAAAGGCCATTCTTCTCCTACCTCTCACTGTCTTCTCCGCGCTGCCGTTCCGTAGAAATACCGGTTTTCGTCGATATGCAAATGAGTTCTCTCGCAGTGCTGGGGGCAGGCCCAGCGCTCAAAGTGCACCGGGGGCATCCCCAATGCTGCTAGAGAACTCTCCAGCGACGCCTCCATCTTCTTTAGGAACGTCCTCTTCCCACGCGCAGGCAGTCAAACTTGTAGGCCTCAGGCCACCAACAGAGCTGACTGTGCATGCCCACGGCCACAAGAAAAATGGCAGGTTACTCAGTAAATAAGTGGCCATTCTCTTGTGGTCTCTGGGCATGTGCAGTCGTGTTTTAATGATAGGATCCCTTTAAAGTGGACTTAAAGATAACCCCTGCCCATATGCTGCATTATATGGCCAAAATGAAAAATGGAGTTCACTTACTCGCTAATCTTCTGCAGGACCTCACAGGGTGACTGCCAGGTTATTCTTTCAAGGTTTAGGAATCCTATGGAGAACCACTCGGACAGCATGCTTTTTAGGATCCCATTCATCTCCTAGAGAAACATGGGAAAAATGTACTTTTAAAACTCTTGAACAGGACAAAGGCTAAGTTATTGCAAGTGATACATTTTTATTAGCATTGTTTTGTAGTCTATTTTTTGCAAGTATTTAATGAGGAAAAAAAAAACAAGAGGACTACAAAACTAATAGTACTTACTGCTATAGCCAACAAAAAAAAAAATGGGGTCATTTTACTTTATAAATAACTCTCCATCTTAAAAAGAAACTTGGCAAGAAAAGTACCGGTAATTATTACAAACCTTCTTTATTAGCTTGTCCAATACAAGCATTATCCTATATAGGACAACCCCCATCTACAGTATATGCCCAATTAGGCCAAGTGAACATCATAGAGGGGGAATATCCAATATGAGACCAATCCCCTCTATATCTAAGCAGGGGGCTGCTCACAAGCAATATCTCAAGTCACTTATGTAATACGTGAGACGAAGAACCATTTATAGAACTGTAAATAATACTACACCCCTCCACTGCAGTGAAGTGCTCGACCACCTGAATCTTCCCCTGACAATATCAACTATTTCAGTGAAAAAAGTCCATAGTGACGAACGGTGCTGCAGAAAGATAGGTACTGCATCAAGAGTAAGCGAAGACATTGTGGGTCCTCAATTCTAAAGTTTGGCAAGGGCCTCCCACACATCAAGTCAATAGTGCACTTAAGAATTCTAGGAGATGCGGAGTACAGCAAACATGGCTGCCACTACAGTCAATAAAAACACAGATACCCAGCTTTCCTATACTCCTGAAGAGCACATCTGCCTCACTATGAAGGGCTCTTCATTGTATAACTAGGCTGACATACAAAGCTGGATGTAATGATGGACCTGTAGACTCACATCTAGCTTTCCAGGACCCACAGACAAAAGATAAATTAAAAGACAGTGACATTTTCTGGAAATTTGTTTCCAATTTAGAACTTTTGATAACTCCAGATAAAGTTTGCATCGTACAAGAAGAGGCCTGCCTTTGCTACTTTTTGCATTACTTCACCCGTATCAGCGACCATTGTCCTAAGATGGAGTCGCCCCCCCTCCTTCCCATCCTGACTGTAAATCTTAACAAGTGTGCGCTTTTCTCCAATTATAAAAATCAGCTGGAATTTCTGCAGTCTGAAGACGCAAATGTCAGCTCTTAACCTATTTGTCTGCTTTTTAGAGCCATAACATTTTACCAAAAATCGTGCGCAAAGTAAAATGATGACAGGTCAACGACTTTAACTAGGGCACAATGGGGTGTCAAAGATGTAATTTAGTGGGGGGGAGGAGGAGGAGGAAGAATTTGATTTGCAAAGAGGCATAAAATGAAATAGAAAAAAAAAGCCGTATATATGCAGAGGTTATACTGACATTGGTTGTCTCAAAGTGGTTCTCAATCTAAAGGGCATCTCCGCAGTGTATGACGTATGTGATAGGGGAATCTGACAGACAAAGCTTCCTAACTACCCAGCCCAACTTCTATCATGGCTGCCATGAATGGAGATGTATGCAGAGCTGCAGTATAAAGCATGGAAAGCAGGCAGAGCCAAAGCCTAAGTCTTTGTGGCGCGGTAGGTTGAACTGAAAATGCCGAAGCCTTCCATCAGGCAGAGCAGCCATCATAGCTGCATTAAATCATAACTGATCATAAAATGCTGCGGAATATGTTTGCGCTGCTTTAATGAAAAAAAATTATAATTATTATTAGAAGCAGGACAAAAAAAAAAAAACTAACCGAAAACTGAAGACAGTGTCAGCAGTGGCGCATTCGCAGTAGATGAAGACAACTATTCATTCTGGGTTATGACTGCTTACCGCTCAGATGCTGTGCGCATGCGCATTAGGCTACATGTACACAAACGCGAGCGACATCCATGTACCACCCATCGCCTCCATGGACCCACTCGTATGTTTTGTAGCCCAAGTTCACTGCAAAAAACAGGAGGGGCACATGGACCCCAATACACAAGTTTGTGTACAGGCCCATAGAAAATAATGGCTTTGTTTGCTGGTTAGTACACTGACAAAGTTGTGTGCACGGATCCTTTACCTGCACTCGCCTTACAAGTTAGGAAGGAGCCTCCAAGTTATACAAACCTTTATATATTCAGTACAACCACCTAGCAAATATTAAATTAGACATCATGAATATTATGGAGGCAACTTAGTAAGAATCAGAGTCTCCGACAAGCTGCATTCTCACAAGTATAATTACCGCAAATGCATTTTGCTGAAAAAATCTGACATAAAATATATTTTCTATTAATAAACCCTAAAATAAGGCAAATCCACCGGTCTGTTTATCAGCCTCTTTGGAGGAGTTTAGATCTCAACACCGAGCCGAGAAAAATGTTTTCCATTTCATGTGTGCCTGGCCTCAATTAAATCTGAAAAGATTTAATTGTATGTTCCTCGGGGTGCTCTCAAATCAAGAGGCTGTGTTCTGAAAGGAGATAAGGGAATGTAAAAAGTCGTCTTCTGAATGCAAATGGACAGGGAACAATATAGGAAGGAGATTAGGAGAGTTCAGTAGCGTAAATAGAAAAAAAAAAAACCATATGCCAACAGCGTTCTTACATTGTGCTAAGAATTGATTCAAACTAAAACACACATACAAGAGTCTGCCGGTGCCATTCAATGCATTCCCATTTCCTATTAGCTTTACGTGCACCACATTGACCTCTGCAATATGCTATCTTGTTGGGAATAAACATGCTAACATTGAAAAGTTATTAAACATTTGGGACAAGCTAGTAATAACTCTGGAAGTTGATGGGTTTATTTTCTTCTTTATGAAATAAATGCAGCGTGCTGGTAGATTTTTTGGAGGGGGGGGGGGGAGGACAAGGTACAGAGCGGTTCAGTAATAATTCCATATCATTTACAGGCTTCACAGTATTTGAAAGGAAGGCTAACAAGATTTATCCTGGTTTTAGTGAATTCAAAGTATTTGCGTAAATGTAAGATCGTTCTTAAAAAAGATATATTAAAAAAAAATTTAATTTAGCAAAAACTGTTACATTCTGAGTTACAGGAATCTACCATAGAATACCAAAGATATATCTCCTACGCATAAAAACCCACTAGTGATGAGAATCAATAGGGCTTAAGCTTAAGACTACCTCTCCTGATATTTTCAGAAGTGAAGTAAAAAGGAATAAGAATACAAAGGAAGGACTAGAAAACAGAGACCATTGTTGTGGAAAAGCTACAAGTAAGTCAGACTCTGCGTTTGTACCATTACGCATATAGTTAACGTTCAACACCGTAATAGTACGACAAATGGATGAAGTAGGCACAAGAGCTGTGTCTGCTACATCGGTTCATGTTCCAGCTGTATCATAAAGATGGAACTATTCAATAGAGAAACTTCAGCTCTCCAAAAGGTTTTAATGGGCAGTAAGGAACGTCCCCCTCTGACAATACAAGGCTATGTTACAGTACTGTCGAGGGAGGGGCATTCCTCACAACTTAGCGATGCAACAGAGCTAAGAGGAACGTCCTTCTGTGGGGAGATATCGGTACTAGAGATGAGCGAGTACTGTTCAGATCAGCCGATCCGAACAGCACGCTCCATAGAAATGAATGGATGCACCTGATGCTTCCGCTTTGACGTCGGCCAGCCGCTTAACCCCCCCCCCCCCCCCGCGTGCCGGCTACGTCCATTCATTTCTATGCGAGCGTGCTGATCCGAACAGTACTCGCTCATCTCTAATCGGTACTGAAATTAACAGCACGGATATCTCCACCACCAGGGCCCATATCGGGAAAGCTAACTGTCTGCTTTCTAGCGGTCCTCTGTAAACGTTCTCTGCAGTGAGACTGTGTGGTCCTGAGGGATAGTCAACAGCCTCCTAGTAAGCAATAGAAAGTTAAAAAAAAAAAAAATTAAAAAAAAATTGCAGTCCATGTGTGACATTTTTCAGCAGCCCAACCATGGCTCATATAAATGGGACTGCCAGCACTACAATCTCCTATGATGAGAAGACTTCCAGTCTGAACCCTACCAGCAGCCCTATGGAGAGACAGGGACATAAAGGATTATTATTCTAGGAGTCCCTTTCGCACAAACCATTTCTCGCCTTAATCATCATGGTTGTGTGAAACCAGCCTAATGGAGAGTGACCAAAAATATTTCTCTGACTCTTGGAATTCGCATAGATCCTTATGGCCAGAGCAAGATGGGAACAGGGCAAGACCCTGGTTTTCTTTCAGTAGGCAAGAGTCTAAAGGATTACCATAGTTTCTTTTTGGGAATGTAGCATATTTCCACATTTATTTATTTTTTTGCAATAACATGACCAACAATGTCAACTGAATGAAAGAAAAAAAAAAGGAAGAAGAGGGCAAAACTTACAATCACAAAAAAATAAATAAAAAAGGCACTTATGTTACAAATAGAACATTCAAGATAACAAGTCCCTGAAGTACAGATGCAGCGAAGTAAATAGCTGGGATGTAAAACATAAGTGAACAGCGGATGTGCAGAAACAGATCATATCAGGAATATTTCTAATTGCCGTCACACTAATTGCTGGTAATGATGCCAGCCACCACAGCAGCCGCAACTGCACAATATTCCTTAATTTCAGTTGGGGCCCAGTTTTCTGAAAGTTCCGCTTTGAAGAAAACTATATAATGATCTTTGTAGCCCTGTGTGATCACTCAG